>NW_027186473.1:10853271-10938623 GCF_028583685.1 Petaurus breviceps papuanus
ACACACACACACACACACACACACACACACACACACACACACTGCCTTTTAGAATATAAACTCTTGAGAACAAAGACTATCTCCATTTTAGTTCTGAGTAGCCAGTGCCTTGCTCAAAGCAGGCACTCAATAAATGTTGAATTGAATTTCATTGAATCTTCTACAATTCAGAAAGATTCGAAAGTATTTTGTATCTGATGAGGCAGCTTAGGGGAAAAGAAAGAACTTTGTGTTGGGATTGACAAGAGATGGCTCTGAAACCCAAGTCTAACACGTAGGGCAGCATGGGGCATCAGATAGAGTGTTAGAGCCGGAGTAAGGGAGACCCCAGTTTAACTACACTCAGACACTTAGGAGCTGGGCAACCCTGTTCCCTCAAGTGTAAAATCAGGATAATGATAGCACCAACCTCTCAGGGTTGTTGTGAAGATTGAATGGGATTATACTGTAAAGTGCCCTATACAAAGGCTTACTCCCTTCCCTAGTACTGACCGCCTTGGGCAAATCACTGGACCTCTAGAGGCCTCAATCACTCATCTTTGAAATGAGGAAGTTAAATTCAATGACCTCAAAGGTCCCTGCAAGTGCTAAATTCTACAATCCTGGAATAACCCTTCTACTTAATTTTTCCCCTTGTTCCCAATAGCTGAAGTGTGGCATCTAGAGTGGCATCTGACCTACAGTCAGGGGCTCAAAGACACTAATTTGAACCTGGGAATGACACTTCACCCCTGTCTGCCTCAGTTTCCTTACTTCTAAAATGGGGATAATAGTAGCACCTACTTCCCAGGGTTATTGTGAGGATAAAATGAGATCATATTTTTTTTTTAAAGCAATTGGGGTTAAGTAACTTGCTCAGGGTTACACAGCCAGTTATTTCTGGGTGTGGTGCTAAGTGTCTGAGCCCGGATTTGATCCCCAGGTCATCCCAATACTGGAGCCGTATTCACTTCCATAAGTTTTATATTTTCTCCCCCTCCCTCCCTTCCTTCCTCTCCAAGTCGCCTGCAATCTGATATAGGCTCTACATATAAATTCTTATTAAACATACTTTCACATTAGTCATGTTGGATAGAAGAATTATAATGAATGGGAGGAACCATGAGAAAGAAAAAAACAAAACAAACAAACAAAAAAGAAAAGAGTCTGCTTTGCTCTGCATTCAGACTCCATAGTTCTTTCTCTGGATGTGGATGCAAAATGAGATCATATTCATAACACACTCTGCAAACCTTAAAGTACTATGTAAATGCTAGCTCTTATCATTAAGTATGAAAGAAAGTTAATACTAAATCAATTCAACTAGCATTTTGTGCTACTCTGGTGACACTATGCTTTTTAAGAAAAAGATTAATGACAACTCCTTGACTTTTGCTTGTAAGTAGTTGAATGGTGGGGTGGATGGAGGAGGCAGCAGAAACTAACTTTGTAATCACAGAATGTTGGAGCTGAATGGAATCTTCTAGACCAGGGGTGGGGAACCTGTGGCCTCCAGGGCACATGTGACCCTCTAGGTTCTCGAGTGAGGCCCTTTGACTGAGTTAAAGGTCTGCACTTGAGGACCTAGACACTCATATGTGGCCTGGAGGCAGCAGGTTCCTCACCCATGTGGATTAAATCATTTTGTCCAACCCTCATTTTAACAGAGGAGGAAGAATGTCTTCAGGGAGTGAAGTGATTGACCCTCAAGAAGAGGGATCAAGAGATAGGAAGAAAAGTCATACACATTCTTGTTGTTTTTCTAAGCTTTCAATATTAATTTATCCCTCTACTGTTGCCAGGATTTAAGGAAAAAAAAAACCAAAATGTCCATCTCTCAAAAAATATATATTATTAAAATTCATTTTTTAAAAAATTTCTTGAAGTGTGAGGGAGTCAAGATGGCAGAATAGAAGCATAACCTCTAGTGGTTCTGGCTTCCATCTTCCCCAATCAGTGTAAAAAGGGGACTTGGAACAAACTTTGGAGCTGCAGAACCCACCAAATCACACAGAGAAGCTAACCTCCCCCTGAGGACAGCCCGGCAGGGCGGCAGGAATCGGCCAACACAGACCTCTGGGAGCTGAGCCCAGGCCCTAATGAGACGGAGGTTTTAGCCCCAGGGTGGGCCTGACCAGCCACCGGCAGGAGGGACTCCAGATCAGCAGCAGCTGTGGCTGTTTCCAGAATTATCAACACACACATGCGAAAGACAAAGTGAAAGATCAGTACAGTCTGGACTTTGGGACCCAGTAAGTGGGAGTGTGGTCGGCTTTTGCCCCTGGGGCGAAAAGCCCCTGAGACGCTGATCAGCACCACATGGAAGCTTCAGCTCCTGGCCTGCAGAGTGAGGAGGACCAAGTGACAAGTCTGAGGGGTAATCGCTCTTGCTTTAACCTGCTTGGATCTGGATTGCAGTCTACGGTGGAGGTCCTGGGGTGTGTGTCCAGCTTGCCAGAGCGTGCAACTGAGAAAACCCCAGCGTTTGGGACGAAAGCTCCCCTGTCTGGTGGCAGAGTCCTACTGTGGCAAAAAGCCCAGGGGTCAAGTGACTGAGGGGTGACATGACCAGGCAAAGGAAACAAAGCAGACAGAAGATACCAACATTAGACTCCTATTTTGGGGACAAAAAGGAGCAAAGCATGGAACAGGAGGAAGACGGTGAAGTCAGAATTCCTGCACCAAAAGCTTCAAAGGAAAATACGAACTGGTTACAGGCCATAGAGGACCTTAAGGAGCAGATAAGAGAAGTGGAGGAAAAATTGAGAAGAGAAATGAGAACGATGCAAGAAAATTATGAAATGAGAGTCAACAGCCTGAGGAAAATCACATCTTATAAAATAGACTAACTCATATGGCAAAAGAGGCTCAAAAAGGCAATGAGGAGAAGAATGCCTTAAAAAGCCAAATTTTCCAGATGGAAAAAGAATCTCAAAAGCTCAATGAGGAGAATCATTGCTTCAGAATTAGAGTGGAGCAAATGAAAGCTAATGACTTTGTGAGAAATCAAGATGCTGTTAAACAGATCCAAACAAATGAAAGAATAGAAGGCAATGTGAAATATCTCATGGGAAAAACCACTGACCTGGAAAATAGATCCAGGAGAGATAATTTAAAAATTACTGGACTACCTGAAAGCCATGATCAAAGTAAGAACCTAGAAATCATCCTCCAGGAAGTTCTCAAAGAAAACTGCCCTGATGTTTTAGAACCAGAGGGCAAAATAGAGGTTGAAAGAATCCACCAATCACCTCCTGAAAAAGATCCCAAAAAGAAAACTCCTAGGAATATTATAGCCAGGTTCCAGAATTTCCAGATTAAGGAGAGAATATTACAAGCAGCCAGGAAGAAACAATTTTAATATTGTGGAAACACAATCAGGATAACCCAGGATCTGGCAGCTTCTACACTGAGGGATCGAAGATCTTGGAATATGATATTCCTGAGGGCAAAGGAGCTGGGATTAAAACCAAGAATCACCTACCCAGCAAAACTGAGTATCATGTTTCAGGGGAAAATATGGTCATTCAGTAGAAAAGAGGACTTTCAAGCATTCTTGATGAAAAAACCAGAGTTCAATAGAAAATTTAACATTCAGATACAAAAAGCAAGAGAAGCCTGAGAAGGTAAACAGGGAAAAGAAATCATAAGGAACTTATCAAAGTTGAACTATTAACATTCCTACATGGAAAAACAATAACTGCAACTCATAAGACTTTTCTCAGTATGAAAATAGTTGAAGGGAATAGAAATATATATATATGTCTATATATGAGTGTATATGGGCATATGAATACATATGTGAATGTGTGTATATATGTTTACAGGTATACATAGAGAGCACAGAACCAATTTAATAGGAAAGGATGATACTTAAAAAGGTGAAATTAAGAGGTAAGAGAGGAATATAATGAGAGGAGATGGGGAGAGACAGATTGGAGTAAACTATCTCATATAGAAGAGGCAAGAGAAAATGGTTACAATGGAGGGGAAGAAGAGGAAGGTAAAAGGGAATGGGTCAACCTTATTCTCATTGAATTTGGCTTGGGGAGGGAAGGAAATACACACTAAATAGGGTATCTCACCCTATAGGAGAGTAGGGGGGAAGGGGATGAGAGGGGGGAATGATGGAAGGGAGGGCAGGCTGGCAGGGAGGGAAGTTGGAAGCACCCACTTTTGAAAAGGGATGGGATCAAAGTAGAGAATAGAACAAGTGGGAGGTGGGA
Source organism: Petaurus breviceps papuanus (assembly GCF_028583685.1). Taxonomy (NCBI): domain Eukaryota; kingdom Metazoa; phylum Chordata; class Mammalia; order Diprotodontia; family Petauridae; genus Petaurus; species Petaurus breviceps. Next base: position 10,857,477 of record NW_027186473.1, read on the forward strand.
TAGGAGGGAGGGAAATATAGTCAGTCTTTTACAATATATCTACTATGTTATTTTTTTGCATTAGCTACACATGTACAACCTATACTGAACTGCTTATCTTCCCAGTAAGGGTGGGTGACAAGGGAGGAAGGGAATGAATCTGGAATTCAAAGTTTTAAAATCAAATGTTTAAATATATGTATACTATTATTAATACTATTTTACATGTAATTGGGAAATAAGATATACAGGCACTGGGGCATAGAGATCCACCATGCCCTATAGGAAAAGTCAAAAGGGATATTGGAGAAAATATGGGAGAGAGCAGATTGGAGGAGGGGATATCCTCTGGGACTGCTATTTTGGGGAGGTGGGCAGGGGAAAAACGGGGAGAAAATTTGTAACTCAAAATCTGGTGGAAATGAATGATGTAAATCAGAAGTTAATAAAGCATTTCAAAAATGGGAAAAAAAGAGAAGAAAAAATAATAAATAAATAAATAAATGAAATCTCTTTAATCATCTTTTAATAATGTAGACTTTGTATAATAGTAGAATGGACAGTTTATCCTTTGCATAAATTTTTAGAACAGGTTTTCCAAAGTAAATTAATGCGGCCACCAAGATTCACTGAGGTCATTGTGGATTCAGAGAATAAACTTTAGCTGGACTCTTTCATTGATAATTTACATTCTAATTATAAATCTTTGCTTCATAACATGCCCCCAACCTGATTATAGTAATCAACACTTTGCTTGTGTCCTTTGAAGGATCACAGTGATTTTAAAAGAATAAAACTGCTATTTCCTTTTTTTAAAAAATTACTTACTTGAGACTTTTCACTAACTCAGTCCAACTTTCTCTCCATTAGGGCAAATGATTAAGCTTCTATTGGACTGATTTGCTTGTTAGCTTGAAAATAGCAAAATAGTGGATATGGGAAACTCAAAGTTGGAAGAAACACAGTGTGGTGGGAAAAAGAAAACGAGATAAGAGTTTGGGCAGCCAGAAAACCACACAGATCTATGAACAGAGCACTTTTCTAGGCCAACAGTGTTTGGTCTGCAATGCATGTGTCAGGGGCTGGGAAGTTCCTAGACTGTTTGCTTGGTCTGGAAATGTTCCTTCTTTTCTCAGGGCTTCATTGCTCAGGACAATGCACTCTGTTGAGCCAGGGAATGACTTCTCCATTTGGACAGATGGCTGGCAGCAGTCTCCAAGCCTTGATGGGGGGAAACAAGGCGTTGTGATCAAAGGAGAGAGAGAGGCAGCCTCTCCTGGGGTTGCAGGAGTTAAAAGGATCCAGGCTTTGAAAGTGTGAATGTTAAGAATATACTACTACAAAACCATGGCAGCGTCAAATCCCTGGGATTCCAGGCCCTTCAGAAAACAGGCTCTATGATCTCCAGAAAGGGATTGATTTTAAACTTGAGAAATGGAGAGGGAGGGAAGAAAACTTCCCAGATCCAAGTATTGACCCAGAGACTGTGAAGATGAGCAGATTTAACATATGAAAGAGAAAAGCCCAGTAATTCCCAGGAGGCAACAACAGGAAAGGAAGCACAGGGTAGTGGCTCCTAGGTCCCTGCCTCAGTTACCTGCCTGCTATGCCAGGTCCTCTGAATGTCTTTGCTCCTTCCAGGCTGCCTGGGGACTAGACTAGAGTCTAACTCCTGAACCCCAGCTTCTGCAGCTGGGTCTCACTCCCTTCCATTAAGGCCTCCCCACTAATGGTACTACTTCCTGCCTACACCTCCATCTACTGCTTGTTGCTAAAGGATTTCGAGAAAGGGAGTGAGTGACATGATGGAGGTTATATTCCAGCAAGATAATGCCGACATCAGTAATTATAGTAGCAGCAGCTGGCTTTTGTATACAGGTTTACAAAGCTCTTCACATACATGCCCTCACTGGGTCCCCATAACAACGCAGTGAAGTAAGTACTATGGATATTACTATGCACACTTTAAAGATGAAATGAGGGTCACCAAGGTTAAGTGGTCTGCCCATTGTCTCACAGCTAGAAAGGATCAGAGATGGAATTCATAGGATTATACAAGTAGAGCTCGAGGGGTCCTTAGAAGCCATCGGGTCCAAACCCCTCCTTTTATAGACAGGGAAACTGAGGCACAGGTTGGTTAACTTACAAAGGTCACATAGGGAGTAAGTGAAATAGATTGTGAGCTCCTTGAGGGCAGGGAATGTCTTTTGCTTTTTTTTGGTTTCCTCAGTGATTAGGCGAAGGCCTGACCAACAGTGCGTACTTACTTAATGGTGACAATTGGGATTTGGAATTAGATCGCCTCCCTTCAAATCTAACACTCTTTACTAGCATTTATTAAGCATTTCCTGTGGGCCAAATCCCTTGACTCCACGTCGAGTGTCCTCCCCGATGGGTACTTATTGGAATAACATTTACACTGACTACCTCTTCAAGCACCACACGCATGGTAACCAGGTTGTTTTAATATCAAGCTGGAGATAGATTTCTCCCTACTGCTAAGAAATAGAAGGAACCCAAAGGGTTCGGAAGACCTCATGTTGCCAATGTGACCTATTCTAATTCTGCAGATCAATGTACAGAACCCCAGGAAAAACTATCCCTTCCCATGGGTAAGGCAGCCTCCTTCACAAAGCCTTCCCAGACCCTCCCATGTAACTAGTGGCAGCCTTTCCATGCACATCTCCCTTTATTTCAGCCCTTATCACATTGGAATCACTGGGGCATGCATCGAATAGCCCCTTCTATTCAGACTAGAAATCCCTTGGTGACTCAGATCATGCCAGGGTCATCTTTATACCCCAAGCATCTAGTTCCAGGCTTTGCCCATAACAGACTCCTAACCAAGTAAATGTTAAGTTGGCTGAAATGACGAAATCTCTCTCCTCCTGATCTTTATACACAGCTGTATTTTTAATGGCTCAGTGGGTGAACAGAGACGGGAACTGAGGAACCCTAATTCATGGACCTTTAGCAGAGGAGGGGGTTCATGCTTGCGCAATGTTGGCTTTCCCCTTCCATTAGGCTTAATTTGAATCTGAGGCAGAGCCATCTATGAAGCAACTACACGTAAGCACTAATTATCTCTTTCATGGTGACTAATGCTTAGGTCCAGTGGCCAAAAAAAAGGGGGGGGGGTCGGGGAGAGGGGGATAGGGAGGAGAGATCTTTTGAATAACAAAAACACATAGAGGCAGCTAGGTAGCCCTGGAGTCAGGAGGACCTGAGCTCACACCTGGCCTCAGACATTTACTAGCTGTGTGACCCTGGACAAATCACTTAAACCCAATATAAATATGTATATCTGTATGTATATATACATACATATGTATGTAGTGACTGTGATTAGGGATGTAAATTAACTGTGTATCTATTTCCAAGCTTGGGCATTCTGGACATTTAAGTGCTGGTGGGTTGTGGTTAACTTGAAGGAAAACGGCTTGCCCCACCCCCCCCCCTTAAAAAAAATTTTTTTGCTTTTTTTTGGAGGAGGGAGGGCAGGGCAGGGCAATTAGGATTAAGTGACTTGCCCAAGGTCACACAGCTAAGTATCTCAGGGCAGATATGAACTCAGGTCCCCCTGACTCCAGGGTCAGTGCTCTATTCACTGTGCCACCTAGCCACCCCTCACCCCCCCCCCTTTTTTTTAAACCAAAAGAAGCCCTTCTGGTACATGACTTCAAAATACACCAATTCTGAAAATTCTTTCTTGGCAATACTGGAGTGAGGGGGCCTGTTTCTTCTTCCCAAAGTGAGCAATGACAAATAACTCATTAGAACAAGAATAATAAGTTACAAAGAGGTCATAGGGTAGTGGTCTCTTTTAGAGAAGAGGAAAAAATCCCATGCCAAACCTCGCTAACGAAAAGACTTGGAGGCCGATAGCAGATGTCCAGCCCAGGCATAATTCAGAAAAGGTCTGATGGGGCTTCCCTTCTGAGAGTTCAGCCAACTGTACCTTGGATCTGTATCAAGCCCAGTTCAGCAAGCAGACTCACAGGGTATAGCGTAATGATAGAGAACTGGATTTAGACAGTGGGTAGAGAGCTGATGTCAAAGCCAGAAATATAGGGTTCAAATGGCTGTGGGACCTTGGGCAAACTCACATAATCTTTCAGAGTCTGAGACAGATACAACTTTAAATTGTAGAGAAGGTGTCAACTACATTGGTAAAGGGAGTTTTCACACCTGGGAGTTCCATATATCAATGAAATCTCAGGTCCTGTGGTTATTCCTGCCTAAGTGACCTTAGTTGCTTCTGGGCCTTGGGATATTCATTTGTAAAACAAGGGGGTTGGACTACATATTCTCTACTGTTCTTTTCAGCTCTAAATTTCTGTGATTCTGTGTCCCTGAAAAGCTGCTCTGTACATGCTACATGAAGGTTACCCACAAGGAAGCTGGATGAAAGACTATCATCAGGGCCAGGTTGGCTAATTCCAGAATATTCCCTTTGATCCCTTTACTTATCAGAGCTTGAGTCCAGTGGTGTTTTTTTTTTTAATTAGGTTACACATCAAATGAGCTTTCATCATAAGCATATTTTCCTCTGTGGATGAGAGATTTAAATTCATTACTTACCCTAAATGACTTTGATATGAGCAACAACAAAAAAAGCTTCCTAGCCAAGGAAATGTTCATCATCATCATACCCCTAGCACAGTGCTGGGCACATAGTAGGGGCTGACTGGTTCTCAGTCCTCAAGGGATACGATGACCTTTCTTCTGAACCAAAACGTTGGACCAATGGTTTGAGAAAGGATCACGGAATCTCAGAAGCAGAATCAAGGTCATCTGGCCCAACATGAACCCAAACTCCTAAGAATCTGCTATAGAAAACTTCCAGCAAGTGGTTATATGACCTTTCCATTAAGATCTCCATTGATGGGGAAACCCCTCTACCCGAGAGTGCAGCTTGCTCCCCATTAGGATAAATAATTGTTAGGAATTCTTTCCTTTGGGTAAGTCTACATCTCTGAACTTTCTGAAATTTCCATCCATCATTGTGCCTAGTTCTGAAGCCTTCTGGGGCCAAAGAGAGCACATCTAATTCTCTTTCCATATGACAAACCTTCATATATTTGAAGATGGCTCTTGTGTCCCCTTTGAAGCTTTTCTTCTCCAGGCTAACCATGGCCAGAGCCTTCAACTGATCCTGGCTTTCTCCAATCTTCCCAGGATAGTCTCCAGAATATAAATGGCACCCCTACTCTGTAGTACTCAGAACTGAATACAATACTGCAGATGTCCTCTGAGTAGGGCAGAATCCAATGGGACCATCATCTCCTTAGTCCTGGACACCAGACTTCTTCTGATGCAGCCTAAGATTGCATGAGCTTTTCAGCTATCTATCTCACTCTTTACTCACGTTGGCAGTCCATTAAGAACCCCTAGACCTTTTTCAGACAAACTGCTCTCTTCACATTTCATAGTGGGGAAGTTAATTTCTTGAGCCCAAGTGTGAGATATTATTTTATCCCTATTAAATCATCAGCATTCTAACCTATTTGGATCTTGAGCCAGTCAATCAATATTTCAACTTTCTAAGGAAGGATCATAGAGCCAGAAGGGACCTTAGAAGTAATTTATTCCAACACCTAAATTGTATAGATGAGGAAACCAAAGCCAGGAGAGATTAGATGACTTGCCCAAAGTTACAGAAGAGGAAATGCTGTCATTGTTCAGTCATTTCAGTCATGTCCAACTCCTTCTTGGCAAGGATACTGGAGTGATTTGCCATTTCCTTCTCCATTCAATTTTACTGATGATAAAACTGAGGCAAACAGGGTTAAGTGACTTGCCCAGGGTCACACAGCTAATAAGAACAACTGGGGCTGGATTTGTACTTCGGGATGAGTCTTTCCAGGGCCGACACTATCCACTGTGCCACCTAGCCGCCCATAGGGTAAGGTTACAGTTTGGATTTGCTTTTTCTACTCCAACATACAGCTCCAATCCCTTGCTGGCCCAATATTTTACCTTGTCAAGTCTTTGTGAACGCAGAATCTTCAATGCAATAAGTTAACTCTATATCATGTGAAAATTTGATAAGAAGGCCATGTATATATTTATCCAAGTCATTGATGCAAATGTTAACACAGGTCTAAGTCTGGACACAGATTCCTAGGGGATGCCTACCAAGCTGACACTGAACCATTAATGGGCATTTCTTAAGTCTATTTAAACTAGAAGCCAGAAGCAACTCTGTCAGTTATTAATGCACCCAACATCCTATGGCCTAGCTCCCATCTCACTGTCTTCTCCACAAAAATAGCATGACAGATCACCAAATACTTTACTAAAATCTGTATCTGTTGAGTAGGAATCGGTATACATATGTAGATATACACTATTTCCCTGATCTGCCAGTCTAAAAACCCTATCAAAAAAAGGAAATTAGATTAATGAAGCATGACCTGGTACTGAGGAAGCAATGCTTCTTCTTTCTAATCCCTGCTTATTTTTCTAGATTTCACTCCTTTTCCAATTTTCTTATATCTTCCACCCCACTCCTCCCACCATGTACTCTTTGATCCAGTGGCAGAGACTTCCTTGGGGTCCTGCTACAAGAAGCCTGTTCTAACCCTTCTTGATTCAAGTGGCTTAGATCTGTTGATTATTTCTAATTCATCTGGTATACCATTTGTGTATACATAGTTGTTTGCATGAGGCCTCCATTTTACTGTGAGCAGCTCCTGGAGAGAGGGAGCTGTCTTTTACCTTCCTATGTATCTCTAGCATCTAACAGTGCCCGGTACACTGTAGGGGCTTAATAAATGCTGACTGCCTGACTACTGACTATTTAACATGTTGTAACTCACTTAAGCTTTCAATGCTTTAGACAACTCTCTAAGACTATATGTTGCAGAGAAAGTACCAACCCACACTAGTAGAGAGGACTTTCCTCACCTAAGAGTTCCCTGGACCAATGAAATGACAAGTCCTGCCCCTCTCCTATCCCTCATGAGTGTATATTTTCCCTGCCCCCTTCTGAAAACCAGGAAGGCACTGGATCTTCTCTAGTCCCGCAGCATCTCTCCCAGTATCCATAAGCTTTCAAGAATCACTGACAGAAACTCAGCAATCATATGTAGCAGTTCTTTCGGTTCCCGGTGATTTAGTCCATATGGGCCAAGTGACTTGAGTCCATCAAGGGCAGCACCATCTTCCTACCTATGCTGAGTACCAGCTCCTTTGAACCACTTGTGTTCCATCCTTTCCTGTCTGATGATTAATCCTTTACAACATCTCATTACAAAGTACCCACATTCTTCTTTACATTGGTTTTGCCCCAACAGCTACTTTTTCCCCTCCTCTCTATTGCCCCCCTCTACTTGGGAGGGGTGAAAATGATCTTGCACCATATTCTAATCCAGATGGAAACCAAGAGAAGCCTTCCCTCTTAATATTCACTACAACCCAGAGTCTGATCCAGGGGAGAAAAAGAAATCAAGCTGAACACTTAGTAATTCATGGCTTTCAGACTTTCTACTCTAAGATCTAAGCCTTTATCTCAGAAGCAGAGGCTTGGATTGGATAGTGATTGAGACAATTAGCCCAGAAAAAGGTCCAACTCTATTGTATCTGGAAAAAGGGAGACATTGAACCTTAATGGATGTATTCAACCAATCAGACAACAAAAGGAATCAAGACTAGCAAACTGCAGGGACCTGTCTCCCGGAGTTCACAGCTGAGTACAAGTTACTCAGGCTAAGCAAGAAGAGTGACTTTTCAACTAAGCTCAGAGGGCAGGGGCCAGACCCCAGATGTTGAAGATGGGTGGCAGAAGAGATGACAACAGAAGGATCCTAAAGAATGGTCTCTTCTTAGAGTCTGAATCTAAGCTGCTATTTTTCTAACATTACTCCCTCTTACCCCCATCCCTAGGATTCCTTTTTCTAGGGGATAGAATATTAGTACAACTTATCTAAGCAGCTCTAGGCCCATTCAGTGATCACCTAACTGCCCTTTGGAACACCTCTACTGATGGGAAAACCATGAGAGAGAAAACCCATTCTGTTGTTGGATATATCTAATTAGGATATTTTTCTTTATGTTAAGTCTAACAGTTTTTAACCTTGGCCCTAAAAAATACTCATCACTCCAACTTGTATCCTCTGAGGCCAAGCAGAACCACCAAAATCACTGGCATTCTTCATAGAGTGACAATTGTAAACAGGTCATGGATAAATTGCACACAAGTTCATAAGTGCAAACAGTCATCAGGCCAGTGGCCCCACCCTTTGGCAATTGGTTCAACTTCTGCTGAGTATGAACTTCAGCCCAAATGTGGCCTGCGGAATTGATTTACTTCTATTTACTAGTAAAACCAGTAAAGCCCTCTCCTTACTACCTCCATTTCTGCACCACCAAAGTACTATCCACATGGGCTAAAGTGTCATCAGATTCATGTGCTACTCCTGTTTGACTTGTTGATGAAAAGCAAAACAAAACAGAAGGTGAGTTATAAGCAGAATTAACCCAAACTCACTCATCTCTACCCAATAATACTGTGTGGTGAAATGACGGACACATCTATTGAGAGGGAAACACAAAGGGGCCCATGCCCTGGCCACATACCAATCTAAGTAAACACCATCAATTTGTTTTAGCAAAAAAGTTGACATTTTCCTGTAAGATATATTATAAAATGCTATGCAGGCATGAGAAATGTCTTACTCCCTCTGCAGTGTATGAGTTGGAAGATGGAACGTGGGGGGAGATCTTCCCAGATCTCCCTCAGTCTTTACATTCCTCCTTCCTGCCACTGGAGCTAACTTTGCAAAGGCAGGATGCCGCCACTGCCGAGACAAAGGTAGTCAAAGGTCATGAGGTGCCTCCCCAATGGACTGGATCGTGACATCACTGAAATACTGTGCCTGCACTGATGTGACATTCTAGCTACAGGCTACAATTCAAAATCAGTTGATTATGGACAGTGATTCAAAACAGCACTCTCGTTTCTCCTTCTCCCCTTCATCAGTTTAAGAATCATTTCCCTCTTGTTTTTCTATCCTGACAATTTAAGATCAGTGAGATAGGAGACAGAGGAAATGAAGACTTGTTTTTATTATGACTTGGAGACACCACCAGTGCCAAGAAGTCTATTGCTGATCAATATTCTGACCTTGCGAAACAAGGCGAGGAACCCTAGCTTGCTGACTGTTTCATAAAGGACATGGAATCCAGGCCTGGATTCTCTTTGTTATAACACTGCTGTTATATGCCTGAAGGGATTGTAATATGGGTGATGGGAAAAGTAAGAAAAATGTTAAGCAAGAAGAGGTAGCTGTAAATAACCGTGTTATTTTATACAGATATTATTCATTATGGACAAATTACTGGCTGCCAACATAAATACAAACAGCATGATCCAGTAATAATGCCAGACCATAAACTCTGCTACTGGATGGGTTGCTCTAATTATCTTTGCATCTACATGGGCTGACATACCAATGCCCCTGCCTCATCAACAGGGACATCTTTCAGAAGCAAGAGAAAACTAGGAGGAAGGGGGGTGCTTAGTGCCAGGTGACAAAGTAAGAGGAAAAGGTTACTACCATCACCCGTATTTTCTCTTAGTCTCTGTTCTTTCCGCCTAAACAACCATACTGTCTTTAGGGACAGGGATGTCTCCATTTATTTGGAAGGAAATTGTACTCGAGTGGTGGGATGCAGGTAGGGACGGAAGACATGAAAAGGAACAAGGAAGCTGAGGTATTTCATTCTAACATTTGAGGGGTTTCCCTCCCATACCATGAAATATGAATGCCACCATCTTTAATAGAAGAAGAAAAGGAGTCTCCACACAGATGAAAATATAGATTTGGACCAAAAAGAAAAAACAAAATATGATTCTGTTGTTAACGCTGCCAAGGCATTCTTTTATCTTTCCCAAGTGTTATCTCTGAAAATAACAGAAACCTAATAGGCTTAGGCAATAATATCCTTACTCTAGGTTCTTCTTCACATGTGCTTATATGAGTTCCTAATGCTTTATTAGACTGACTTCTAGAATTCTACCTCTGGCTGTACAATTGTCCCTGGAGCAGACCAGGGAGTGGCCAGAACAGAACAGGCCCTAAGATGGTCCCAAGGGATCTACTGTGACTGAAAGAATGACATTCATTGTTTGGTTAGGAAGGGCCAAGCTAATAGTCATGACTGCCTGATAAATACCATTCCTGCTCCCCAGGGTGATGCCTAAGAGAATTCCAAAGTCAGAAACCAGATGTTAAATTGACAGTGGTTAATGGGGAATGTTTGAGGATTTGGGCACAGTCCAAATGCCAGGCTAATTCCTCAAAGAGATAGATGTATATGTCCCTTCTGTGCATCTCTTATATCCAGCTCTCTCTGAGGTCATAGGATAGCTATTGCTGGCATGTTTTCATGGAGAAGATGTCCTTGCCCTCTGAGACAGTTCCAGTGCTGCAGATGATTTGGACTTTCCATCAGCTTGCTCTAAATTTGAAGATTATCTCATTGTTCATTAACATTTATTATGCTGTAACATTTAGAAGACCTATAATGCTTTATTGTGTTCTCAATTTTTGTGTTATGCACTTAAAAACCTCTGAAATTTTCAAAATTTCTCATCTCCTATAAGAACCCTTGTATCTCTATAATGGTGGAAGGCTTTCCCTTACTGTGAGTTCCTTGATAAATCCCAGATCCAGAACAAAAAAAATTCAGATAAAATAAAGACATCAATATATTTTTTTAAAAAACTGCCGCACTCCCAGACATTTATTCTCTTGTAAGTCTCAAGAAAAAAATGAAATATTTATTCTCTTTCGTCCCTCTCAAAGCCCCTTCTGGGCTGGGCGTATTAAGACTTTTTGGAAGAATGTTTGACTATGAATCATATTTTTCTTTTTGGTTTGAAGATGTTTACTATGTGAACAGACAGGGGGAGGGAGGGAGAGACAGAGAGACAGAGAAAGAGACAGAGAGACGGGGAGGGAGAGGGAGAGAGAGGGAGAGAGAGAGAGAGAGACAGAGAGAGAGAGAGAGACACAGAGAGAGAGAGACACAGAGAGAGAGAGAGACAGACAGAGAGAGAGAAACAGAGAGAGAGACAGAGAGAGAGAGAGAGAGAGAGGAGGAGGGAGAAAAGAAGGGAGAGAGAAAGAGAGATGGAGAGAATGCCTGTGTGTGTGCCTAAAATTCACATTCTTGATTTTTTGGGCCAACTTCAAGATATAAGATGTGTTAGAAATACTCTCTCTTCCCTAAATTTCAGTATATTAATCTTTCTTGTCTCTTTTCTGACTGGGATAGCACTCTATCTTCTCAAAATGAAGACTTATCATGACCAACTTTCTATGTAAGATGGATGAGCATCTTTGTGGGAAGAAGGTGATTAGTTACCAGTGGAGAATGTATTTATTCTTCAGAAAAGTCCTGGGGGTTGCCTGGGACCCGTGGATGTCAAAGGACTTAGCTATGGGCATACAGTAACAGCAGGAATCAGAAGCAGGGCCTAAACAGCCTTCAAGCCCAGCCCTCAGTCACTAGACCACATTGGCTTCCAAAGCTCAGAGTTGAAAATGACACTTTAGCATGTCTCTCCTAGAGGACAGAGTGGTTGCTCCATAGGAACTAATGACTGGATTTAGTTACTAGATTATTCAAAACCTGTTCTCCATCTCCTTCTTGCTTTGCCCTCTAACATACTGTTTTTTTTAAAGTTACTCTATGGACAGTTAGGTGGCACAGTGAATGGAGCACCAACCCTGGAGTCAAGAGGACCCAAGTTCAAATCCAACCTCAAACACTAGCTGTGTGACCCTGGGTGAGTCACAAGCCCAAATGCTTCCCCCAAAAAAGGGGGGGGGGTGCCTAGGTGGCACAGTTAATAGAACACTGGCCTTGGAGTCAGACATTTAACACAAAAACTAGCCATGTGATCTTGGGCAAGTCACTTAACCCCAACTGACCTCCAAAAAGCAAAAAAAAAAAAAGTACTGCAACAGTATGTGAGTTCCCAAAGCTACAGTAAATGTTCATAAAATATTAATTCAAAAGAGAGACCATGCTCTTTTTTGCCATTACTCAGACTTTTGAATTTTTCAATCACTCTACCATACAAAGCTTTTAATAATGGAACCCAGCTCCAAATTGTTTCAGGCAAACAGCAACTTCTTTCCCACCTCTATACCTGCCTCAATCAAAATAATCTCCAACTATCCAAGTTATTCATCCTCTGTGTCTCAATGCCACATGAAGCATTCTCTGACTACTGCAGTCAATAGGAACCTCTCATTCACCCATGCCTTCAACAAACGCTGTTTTGGCCTTTTTGTCCAAGGTTTGATATTTCCAGAGGCCTCCAGTTAAGTGTAACAAGTTCCTATAAAGTAAAAAATCACATTGAGGCACACAAGGAATGCAGGGAAACAGAAATTCTAATAAATAATATAATTTCCATAAATAATATGGAATAAATAATTTCCATAAATACTATAGTTTCCATGAATCGGGACTAATCACAACAAATTTTTCCCCCAGAATAATAAATAGGATAATTAGAAATCTGCCTAGAAAACAAATAAGAATCCTCCCCCCTTAAATTCTCTTTATACTTTATACACATTTGAAAGGGCTCTATATCCCTCTAACATGTTGACATTTTTTCCTGTGGGTATGAGTACACTAATTCTACTGGGAGGGAAAGATGGATAAAAGGAAGAAAGGAAGAAGAAAAGAAAGAAAGAAAAAGAAGGAAGAAGGAAGGAGGAAAGGAAGGAGGGAGGAAAGAAGGAAACATTTATTAAGTGCCTACTATGGGTTAGATATTGTGCTAAGTGCTTTACAAATATTATTTCATTTGATCCTCACAGTGACCCAGAGAAGTACATGCTAAAATTATCCCTATTTTGCAGTTGAATAAACTAAGGCAGACAGAGGTTAAGTGACTTGCCCAGAGTCATAAAGTTAGTAAGTATCTGAGTCTGCAACTGAACTCAGATCTTCCTGAATCCAGGCCCATAGCTCCATCCACTATACCAGTTAGAGGGAAGAGGGGTTTGGGACAAGGGCTAATGAAGCAAAAAGAACATTGGTCTTGGAGCCCAAAGTCTCAAGTTCAAATTTTGGCTTTGAAATGTAACAGCTGTGTGATCCTAGGCCAGTTATATAATTTTCCCAAGTGTCAGTTTATATCTGCAAACTGGGAATAAAAGTGCTTATGCTATTTACCTCAAGGGATTACTATGAAGAAAAAAATTTGAAAACCTTAAAGCACTATATCGATGTGAATGATTTTATTTATTATTTAGGAGCCTCTGACTCCTACTTGATTAATTTGATTAAACAGGAGGACTACCATATTGTGTTCAAAAGAAGCTGTGTAGAGTTTAGTCCTTTCACGCTTTTTTCCCTTTTATTTTGCTATGGAACTCGTAGATCCTAGTCTGCAGTTCAGGAGCTGGGGGTGGAACGGCCAGAAAAAGCCGGAAAAACAGACAAAGCATGGCTCTTGGCCACTGGCCAGCCAGGCCAGCATGGCCTATTCAGAAGAGATTCCATTGTAAAGTAAATTAAATTCAGAAGAGATTCCATTGTAAAGTAAATTGAAAGCATTCGATGAGGTCAAACTTTTTAATTGCTCCAATGACTCTAGAGGGGGTAAGTAACCCAAATCCCTAGATCTCCGTATTAAGAATTACATGGTTTTCACAGATTTTTCCAATCCAGTCTCTACCCACCTGCCAGCCCAGGTAAGGTGAGCAGAGCAAAACTCCCAAGGGACCCACAGCTGGAGAACTCATTTACAACAATTAGTCCAGTTTACAGAGGTGTGAGTACTCAAAGGGCTTCATCAGGGACATTTTCTCTGCCCTCCTGGACCCAAGCAACAAAGTCATCCTGAGGTTTAGACACTTGCCCTTGTGGCCAGTATCTCCCATAGGAAAGACACAGATGAATGGTCATTGAAATCTCAAGTAAGAAGAGCAAAATGGGCTATCCAGAAACCTTCTAAGTAAATGTCAAACTAAGTTTGGTGAGTTTGGGTAGCTCTAGCCGGTGGTATGCTGGAAATATTTAACAACAAGCTCTCCCCAACCTCCCCCCAAATTAGGCATACTTTTATGTTTACTCTGCCTTGTTAACATTTTCTCCATCACTTTCTTAAGTCTAGAAAATAAATAAAATAACAAATCAAGCCCTTATTTGTAGCATTTGACTATTTCTAAGGTATAAATGCCCACAATGAAAATTTAACAATCGGCTTTTGAAACCTCCAACCTATTTTTCCAGTCCTTCCTTATACTTTTTCTCTCCAGGTTCAAGCAGATACTGCCAGTTCTTCTCAGCTTCAGGTCTTTGCTTACTTCATCCCTTAAGTTCAAAATGCTTCCTCCCATCCCAATCAATCTCCACCTATTAAAATTCTGTTTAGATGGATCCTCTTCCCTGAAACTTTCCCCATGCCTCCAGATGTAAGTCATCTTACTCTTTCTAGCTCTGCTAGGCTGCTAGTATTTCTGTTGTGCATTTATCTATTATATTCTAATTTATATTGGAGTTATTTATATACTACATCTCCCCCAATGAAATTATAAGTCCCTTGAGGACAGAGACAAAGTTATTCATCTTGGTTCTGTCTTCAGTGTCTAGCTCCATGCTTTTGAACATAGTTTTGGGGTTTGGTTTTTTTGGGGGGGGGATGGGGAGTTTTAAATTTGTCATTTCACTGATCTAGGGAACTTCTAGTGTGAAAATTGCCTCTACTTCTTAGAACAACAACTTCTCTGTTATTCTCTTAGAGGGTAGCCTTGGGCCCTGAGAGGTTAAGTAACTTGAAAGCTAAAGTGTGTAAGAGACAAGGAGAGAGTTCACCACTTTGGAGAAGAAATTTACTGCATTTTGAACTTTGAAAGTAGTCTAGTCTTTCAAAACCAGCAAAACATAAATTTGAAAATGTATCAGTGAAATTATATCAGATACGATTCCTGAATGGGGATAGGAGGAATAAAAATATTTCTTCATTTATTTCAGAACTAAATTGTATAGTTTTTTTCCCCCTAAATAAGAATGGGTTTGAAAAAAAAAAAAAGCGATTGGATCTGGGTTACAGGAATCACTTTTCCTCCTGGCGGTTTTATGTATTTGAAATGGTCAGCAGGCAGGCCTAACTCTGCCAATTAGATTCAAACATTTTGTGGGTTTCCTTTCCTGCTCATTCCCTGTCCTCCTGCTGTGAAGGTTACTGACAAAGGATTTGGTTAATTGCAATCCCAAGCGCTGATTTTCAGTAGCCAGCTTTCCCTTCCTTGGTACAGGGTTGCATTCTGGGTGGGCAGACTGCTCCTGGGTTGAACGTTAATGGGATTAATAGGATGCCATTTTGGTCAAGTGCTCTGTTCTCTACAGATTTTTTGCCCTTCCTCACAATATAAATACCATTGGTATGTTTGGGGAGACAATGTCATCACCTGGTTTAAACTATGAGGCTCATTTTAAAAACCAACAGTCAAATCTGATCAATGTTGGATTTAGTCCTGTTCCTGACGGCATTAGCCGTCTTGCTGAAGGAGAACCATGGGCCTGGAGCTGGAAGCAGAGAACAATCAGATTTAGAACTGGGAAAAATCATTGAGGAATCCAACTCCCTTATTTTACTTTGAGGAAAGTAAGGCCTGATAGGCTTAAGTTATTTGCCCACTGTCAGTTTTTCTGGCTGTACTAATTTGTAGCACTGGTGATCAAGAGTGGAGAGGAGCTGCCTTATTAGTGGTCAATACTGTAATGCGAATGTAAATTTTAAAGATCTTCCCTGCCCCTAGGCTAAAGTGCACCAGAAGCCTGGGGAGGGAGGCTTGTTTTTCAGTAGATACTTTTTGATTGGCCAGTGGGTCAATAAGGTTGTTACATTCTCTGAGCCAGGAGAAGGCTATATAAGCCCTGATGTGTAGCTTTGTTTTGGGACTCACTTTGAGAAGTGTTCTGTGATTTGATCTGAATTCTGGGAAGCCGTTGTTGAGAGTCCCCCGGCTTTGAAAAACCCAGAATGTGGAAACCCAGATGTTGACTGGGTATGGATGTAATGGTTGGACAGTTTGGAAATCTGTCTACTTGATGTTTCTGTCTTGATAATTATGCCTGTATACTTTGAGGTTCAGGGTGCTGACCTTTTCTCCTGAACAAGGTAAACGATATATGTCTGACTGATTAAAGTAAGCTTGTTAACCCATTTTGAGTTGCTTTCCTTTAACAAAGCAGATCTAAGAACCTGTATGGGCGGCAAACCCTGAGGACGCTTGGGGTGCTTGCTGCTACAAATACCAACCCAAGATGTTGGACATCTGCTAGACAACAGCAGGATGAAAAAAGATCTGGGGATTTTCATGTACTCCAAGCTCAATGTGGGTCAACAATATAACAAGATCATTCCAAAGAAACACCTCCAACCCCCCAAAAAACTAATTCCTTCTTAGGCTGCATTGTTTATGAAACAGAGAAGCCACTGACTGACTCAATATATTCTGCCACGGGCACACCACACCTGAAATATTATATTTGGTCCTAGGTGCCATATTTTAGGGGATACACTGACAAGTCAGAAGGCATGCAGAGGATGCCGGCAGGACTAGGGGCCATGCCCAATGTAGATCAGGCCAACAATCTGGGGATGTTTAGTCTGGGGAAGGGAGGCCCAGAGCTAAATGGCTGAAATCTGGAAGCAGGATGAGACTTTTTCTGCTTGGCCTTAGGGGGAAGAACTAGGAAAAAGCAGGAAGACATTGGACAGAAATACATTTTTAACTCTGTGTGAGGAAAACTTTCTAACAATTTAAAACAGTGAAAGTAAGATGGGTTGCCTCAGGATGTAGTGAGTTCTAATTCACTGGAAGTCTGCAAGCAGTGAAGTATTTAAGCATCAGGGATGCTGAGGAGGGGATTTTCATTTGGATAGCCAGTTGGGGTCTGGAGGGCCCCATCCCACTATGGGGTTTTTGCAAGAAAGTGATTCAGCTCAAAGCAGCTGAGGTCTCTCCTGGGTTCAGGGCAACCTGCACAGATCTCTTTCTTTTCCACCTCCCATGTTTGTTTGCTTGAATATTTGGCGGGCTTTGGAGGAGAATTTATGTAGGAGTTCATTAGGAATGAAAATTGTAAGAGTAGGAATTTGTGCTTGATCTAGTGAGCAACCAGAGTGCTCTGGGGTGATGTGAATGAGACAAAGATAGCAAACCCAGTTTATTCTGGCCATTCTAATGGAACAGATGCCTTTATTTACCTTTGCCAGCTTGTTCTTTAATACTAATTTAGTTTAACCTAAATTACCAAGCTAACCACCCTTGTGGAGGCCTGGAAACACACTCAAAGTGCCACATGTACTCCCCATTTCCGCAGCCCTCACTTTGTGCCGATGTCAGCTAATCCCTGATTTGGCCCTATGTCACTGACTCAACAATATTTATAGGGCATCGACAATGTGGAGAAAGCCCATCCATAAGGCCAACAGATGCTTCAAAAAGGGTAGGCTAGGTCAGGTAACTCAATCCAGCGAACATTTATTAACTGTCTACTGTGTGCACTTAGACACTTGGCTGAGGGCTGGAGATAGAAAGATGATGTAAGACAGAACTCCGAGCCTCAGTAGGAATTACAGGGTCACCAGGGAGGAGACACGTACAGATTCCTAGAGGACAAATCAGATGGCAATAAGCACATAGGAAAGCAACTAACAAAGTACTTTAAGGGTTTCAAGGAGGAAGAGATCATTTCCAGCTGGGGGAGATTAGGAAAAGGTTTTATGGAAGAGGTAAGACTTTTCCTAGATCAAAAATGTGATTATCTTGTGATTGAACTCTGCTTACTCCTCTCAGAGTTATTCCCTGGAGGATGGGGGACTGGTGTGTCAAGGAGTGGGGGTAAGGGGAAGCTGGAAAGAGGGGGGATGGTGGTTCTAATGATGAGGCCTTTTATTTGTTCAACCACCTGATCAATGCAAGGTTGTAATCTATCATTTCACATTGCAAGTAATAGTAAGAAAGGCCATAGGAATGTTCAAATCACTAGTGTCTTTCTAATCATACCTTAAATCAAAATAGTCTCTAGTTGGGGGGAGAAAAATGTAGACCACTTGTTTTTTGGCTGCCTAGAGAAAAGCTGGGGTGGTGGAGAGCTGGGGGTAGGGGTGGGGGTAAAGGTTGTCTTTACCTTATGTCCAGTTTTTGGAAGGAGAAAAAAAATAGGTATTACATGTAATATATTTACATGTACTTATATAAAACTACATATTCATGTAATATATTTAAAGAAGATGTTAAGTCAAATTTTAAAAGTCATTTTTCCTTGACGTGGCATGAAGAAAAATGTAAACTGAATCACTAAAGGGCAATGTGGGGATTTATTTTGCTCGATGATGTGTATATGTGGCTTTGTTTTCTTCCTCCCCCCCCTAAACAGGGTGAGGAAAAAAAGAGAGAGGCAATTAAAGTGACAGTTTTCTAAAGGTAATTTTAAGAACTCATCAAGTCTCTGAGACTTGTCGTTGACACAGCTGATGGTCAGATTTCCCTCCTCCCTTATCTAACCTTTTAGTTTTAGGGTAAAATTAACATGAGTCCTTTCTCTCTGGGCCTCAGTTTCCCAATCTGTAAAATGAGGGGAGCTTGATTACATGATTCCTTTTACTCGATTCAGCAAACATTTATTAAGCGCCTAGCTGCTCTGGGGAAGGCAAGGGGTTTCAAGGATGGAAAAAAAAATGTCCCTGAGGAGTTTATAAAGAAGCCCCCTGTACACAAATTATCATTCCACATTTACTAATCTTCTACTGTGGGCAATGTACTTTGCTAGGTATTGGGGGCAACAGGAATTTTAGATAAGATATGGTCCTCTTTTTCACAGGCCACAAACATGTGAATAACTCTAGATACTGGACTTGGGATTTTACTGATATAACAGAAGTCCTGATTGAAAAGATTCCCTCTACCAATGATGGTTGGCACCATATTTGTAACTCATAGTCTTAGAGAGATGCAAAAAGCACTGAAAGATTAAGAAATGATGCTTATATTGATAATGGTAGCTATTATTTATATAGAACTTTATAAATATCTATATATACCTAAAATACAAAATATCTAAAATATTTGCAAATATCTATATATACCTAAAATACAAATATCTAAATATATTTCGATATTTACAAATATCTAGATATACCCCATTTTACAGATAAGAAAACTGAGGCAGAATGACTTACCCAGGGTCACACAGCTAATATGTGCCTGAGACTGAATTTGAATTCAGGTCTTCCTGACTCCAGGTGCAGCACTCTTATGCAGCTGCCTCAATGTCACATAGCCCATGCTCAAAAGGAGATCATGAACTCAGGTCCTCCTGGCTTTAAAGACCGCTCTATAGCCATTATACCACACTTCCTCTAGGATAACTATAATACCCAATTTTAAATTACAATGACATTTCTTTTTTTTTTTTCTGATCCTGTGATTTCAGTGGTCCAGGGAATTCCCAGGGAGGGTAATTTGCTCTATCAATGCAAATTAGTAACTATTTTGCAACTTTAAGAGCTATGTGGGGTTAAAGGATTTGCCCAGGCTTCAGTCCTAGGGTGTCCAAAGTGGGCCTTAAGTCCAACTCCTGGGAGCCATGCTGCATGAACCACAGTAAGTGTATTTGAGACGAATAAAACAAAG
Source organism: Petaurus breviceps papuanus (assembly GCF_028583685.1). Lineage (NCBI taxonomy): Eukaryota > Metazoa > Chordata > Mammalia > Diprotodontia > Petauridae > Petaurus > Petaurus breviceps. The sequence continues at coordinate 10,877,135 of NW_027186473.1, forward strand.
TTCTGAGCATCAAGGTTGTCACCGAATGGGGGGGATCAGCAAAGGCTTTCTGACATACTCCTCCCAGAAGAAAAGACAATGAATTGAGTTGGACTTTATTCTGCCGGCAACAGACATTTCAGGATCAGGAAACTGTATGAGCAAAGGCAGAGGGGCAGGAGAGCCCAGGAATTGCTTGAGGTAACGGTGAATAGACCAGTCTAGGCAGAGCATAGAGAGTATAGAGGTAAGAAAAGATTAGGTAGCCTCAGGCACTTAACACACACACAAAAATCCTCTTGTCTTGGGCAAGTCACTTAACCCCAATTGCCCTACCTTCCCTCTCCAAAAAAAAGAAAAGATTAGGTAGAGGGCCTTGAATGCCTAGTAGAGGAATTTGGAATTTGCTTAGGAGGCATTAGGGAGCAGCTAAAGATGCAGGAAGAGGAGGAACATGAAGGAGAGATCAGAGGGGATACAAGTATGATATGCTTCAGAGGGCTCCCAGCTGTTCGGCTAGGCTAACATTTAGTGCACCCCACTGAGCTGGGGCCTTTCATGTCGAAGGTGACACCGGACTTGAGTGTCCCCAAAGCCTTAGTGCTGTTTAAAGCTATGAAAGTGTAAAGATTTTTGGCCAACTCGTACTACAACGACGTTCTAAAAATGAACGATTTTTAAAGACCTCAGATCAGTTTAATGACTAAACATGACCCCAGAGGACCAGCAATGCTACCTACCACCTCCTGATAGAAAGGTGACGAATAAAATGTGCAGAATAATGCTGACATTTCTAGATGTGACTATGCATATTTGCTGCGTGGGTCTTGGTTTTGGTTTTCTTTTTTTTCCCCCTCCCAATTGGTGTGGTGGTTGGGGGAGATGGGAGGGAGAAAAAAAAATGCTTGATAATTGAAAAAAAAATAATTTTAAAAAGGTTTCAAGGGCACAAATGTGAAAAACTACATTCTCCTATGGTGAATAGTCTGCCAGAATGCAAAAGGAAAGGATAAGACATCAGATAACCATTTTGCTAAAATATAAGTGTATGAAGAAGAGTATTGGAAAACAAGGTTGAAAAAGTAGAGACAAGCTGGGTCAGGAAGCCCTCAGACATTTACTAGCTTGTGTAACCCTGGGTAAGTCACTTAACCCCGTTTGCCTCAGTTTCCTCATCTGTAAAATGGGAATAATAACAGCATCTACGTCTCTGTGTTGTTGTGAGGGCTCAGCACATAGTAAGTACTTATTCCCTTCTGACTCTCTACAGCCAGACAGCAGAAGGCTAACAGAAGGCCTTAGGTACTCAGTGGATATTAGAGAGTCACTATGGGCAATAGTGACATGGTCAGATCTGATCGCTAAAACACTTTCCAGTTCTTTCATTTTGTAATACTGAATGTTAAATAAACAAAATGTGCTAAACTAGAGACCTATATACTATATGGGCCTCCACCAAAGTCCTCCCTGAAGCCTTCCTGTGACACGGAGATACAAGGCTCTCAGAGGTCCCGGGGGGCCGCAGACTCTGGGAGTGCCAGCACCAATCTGGGAAGGCTCCAGGGCCAGGCCCAGTGCAGGGCTGTGCGTATGTGCTCAGCAGGTTCATTGTTAGGCTGGCCAGAGTCATTCCAGAGAGCTGTCGTCTAAGTTGCAGAAGGGGTGTGCTCTTCCTGGGTAGAAGATTCTGTACATTGATGAAATGATAGACCCTTGGCATCCTTAGCATAGGGCTTGGCACACTGTGGACACTTAATAAATGCTAGTGGACCAGGCTCTTTATTTGTTTTAAGTAAAATAAACCTTCCATATGTCCTAACCGAAAACCCTTAAAGGAGAAATTTAGGCTCCTTTGGAATAAAGACTATGCCCACACACAAAACGACAAACAGCTAGGTGGTTCAGAAGATAGAGAGCCCTGCCTGAAGTCGGAGCTTCATCTTCCTAATATCAGTCCTAGACTTAGACACTTACAACTTATGTGATCCTGGACAAGTCACTTACCCTTGTTTGCCTCCGTTTCCTCATCTGTAAAATGAGCTGGAGGTGAAAATGTCAAAGCACTCCAGTATCTTTGTCAAGAAAACCCCAAACACACACACAAACACACACACACACACACCCCAATTGGGAAAGAAAAGACTTAAATTCAATTAACAGCTTATCAAATTAATTTCAAAATGATAATTTTTTATTTCAATCATATTTATTCAGTGAATAGTTGTCCCTTTGTTTCTATATGTCATACATAGAAAATACCAGATCTAAGTTACAAAGAAATTATTTTCTAAGTTTAGAAAGGGCAGTAATTGTGATTATACTGACCATTACCTGTCTGGGTTCCACATTTTCCTTCGCAGCATGGGGTGGACTAGTTTTTCTGTGAAAATGGACAATGCCATGACTGGAACTTGCTTGCCCCACGAGGCTATGGCTGTATTTTTGTGCCTTCCTGGGGTCCCAAAGAGGCCCCCCACATGGAATGGGGGTTAGGGAGGCCTGATCTTAGGATATTCAACAAATCTTGAAGGTCTCTATTGCATATAGACAGTGGTCCTATCATAGTAATCATGTGTTGCAACTATCATTGACCCTTAGGGATAGATGTAAATGTGGTGATCCTCTAGTCAACCTAATTATTTTAGAAAGGAAGCCCAAAGGTCATGTGTCTCACTTAATCAAGTAGTAAAGACCCAATAGTGGGGAAGGGAGGGAATAAACACTTAATAAGTACCTACTATGTACCAGGCACTATGCTAAGAACTTTACAAATCTCATTTGATCTTCACAACAACCCATAACGATTCTGATTATAGCACTGAAGGACCTGAAAAAGACAAGGAATAAGTGACTTGCCCAGGGTCACACAGGTAGTCAGTGTCTGAGGCTGGATTTGAACTCCTGTCTTCTTGACCCCAGGTAGTCTGTGCAGTATGGTGCCACCTAGTGGCCCTCCAGTCAGTACTACAAAAGAGGGCTCCTGAGAACTAGTCTAGTACTCATGTTCTATACCACATTGCCACACTAGCTTTCTTCAGTTTCTAATGTCTTATTCCTAGGTTGCCCACATGTTCATGATGTCAAAGGAGACGCAGAGATGGAAGAAACCTCTGAGGTCTAATCTCTATTGGAAGCATCACTAGCAAAGGCCCATCCATCCTCAGGATGGAGATCTCCAATGACCAGCAACTCACCATGTACTCAGGGGGATCCCATTCTATTATCAGACAGTCTGATCATTGGGAAAAGCCTTCCTTATATCAAGCTGAAATTTCCCTGGACCTTATTCTGCCCTGGAGTTCCTTTTGTCCCTCTTCTTCAACAGAGTCCTTCAAGTATTTTAAAACAACAATCACACCCCTTGCTGTCTTTCTCCAATCAGGCTAAACATGCCCAGTACTTTCAACTGATGCTCCCCTGCGCCAATTTCCAGACCTCCTCCCCATCCTAATAACACTTCTCTGGACGTGTTCCACTCATATGCAGAGTCAACATCTCTCCTAAAATGCAGCAGTACCTGGAACCGAGACACAGATGTGATCCAATCAGGGCAAAGAATGAGAGAACTCTTACCTTCCTTGTTCTGGCTTCAGAATGCCCCAAGTTTGTGTGAAATCCTACATCTGTAACTCAGCGTTGCCAAGGAGCCCTGAGCTCAGCATTGTTATTATAAAGGGTCTCTGCCTCAGGGCACTTCTTAACTCCATCTGTCCCCTTTGGCAGGGTTAGAGGGAACTCCATTCCTTCTTTTTAATCCAAGACTTAAACACAAACACACACATGTGCGCACTCACACTCACACACACACAAATGTTCTTTGACTCATACTACATATTTATTATTATTAACCTATTTTTATGTCATGCTTGATACTTCTCAGCTGTCTGCAATCTTGAATTGGTACAATTTTCCATGATGGCCAGAATTATAATTCCCCTTTGCACAGAGGTGATTAACTCCACATAGACACTGTACATTCCACAGAACGCATACAGACCAGAAAAGGGCACACATAAAGGCCCAGGGGATCCTGGTCCTCCATTCCTGGCCACCTAATCTGAGTGAAGATTATAATAAAGTTAGATTTTGGTTCTGTGACATGGCAAAAAACTCCCAATAACTGCAGTCTTGGTTAATTACATTTCCTTCACTAAGCTAAGTCACAGTCTTTTCATCACATACTCAACTGATGATGAATTCTGAAATGACTTAGACTGGTCCTCAGAAAATAGACACACAGCCCATCACTGGGCTCATACTCAATTATGCCTTGGTAGGAATGCATGAGCTTGCATTCTGCTGGTACAGGCTTCAAGAACTGAGGGTCACAGTGATACCATTACTTAGTCTATTCCAAAGAGATGTTGTTGTTCATCCCTTGTTTTCAAAGAGGACTAATGACAACATGGGATGATGTCTTGACTCATGTGTGACTGGGATTTAAGTGAGGGAGAGCTGTGCAAAATGATCAGCCTCACTTTCTCTTCCAGAACCAAAGGCCAGTGGCAGGACCAAAGTCAAGGTGACTGGTGATGGACTGGGATGCAGTGAATGACGCTGGCATTTTAGTTTCTAGCCTAGTTCTGAGCACTCCACAGCACCTGCTTCAGCTGCTTCCATGACCATTGAAACAAACTGCTCTTGCCCCTCCCCCCATCCTGTTGGGAGAAATCTTCACACGATTAGGATAGATACCCCTCTAACTCACCAGTGGGTTTGAGGCCCATTGGTTGCCCTCAACCAAGATGGTTTTACCTGGGTATGGCCACTGTGAATGCTCTAGCTTTCTGGAGTCACAGGTGAGAGCTGAGTGCCAGGTAGACACCAAATGTATCCAGATAAGCAGCCCTGAAAAGGGCTCGGCAGACACTCATAACAGAGGGGCTAGTCCTCCCTGAATACCCCATATATCCCAAAGAGATGGCTGAAAGAGGAAAAGGATCGATAGGGACAAAGATGTTTATAACAGCTCATTCTGTAATGGCCAAGAACTATAAATCAAAGGGGAGTCCTAAAACTGGGCAACGACTGAACAAATTACGGCATATGAATGTAATGGAAGACTGCTGTGCCATAAAAAATGATGAGACGATTTTAGAGAAACCTGGGAAGATTTATACGAACTGACGCAGAAAGAAGTGAATGGAAACAATTTATTAAAGACAACATTGTGAAGACAAATGACGTTGTAAGATTTAAGAACTCTGATCAATGCAACGCCTAACCATGATTGCAGAGGAATTATGCTACCCACCTCTTAGCACAGAGGTGATGCAGAATTAGACACATTTGACAGTTGGACAGACATTAAACAATTGGACAGAGCTAATGTGGGAATTTGTTTTAACTATAGTTGTGTTACAAAGGTTTTCTTTTTCTTTTTCCTAATGGGTAGGGGACTAGGAGGGAGAAAAAATAATTTTTTATTAATAGAAAAAAAAGTAAATAGAATTGAGGATTATGTCATTATTAAGATTTCAAAAAAAATTGGGGTTTAGATTACAGACTTAAACTTATGTGCTCATCCCCCAAGGTTAGCTGGTCCATGTCATCAGTCAGCATATCTACCACATGTCATGTCAGACACTGTACTAAGTACTGTAGATATAAATTTAAAAGCAAGACAATCCATATACTTAAGGAACTCATAACATTCCTCTTGTCTTTTTGCCTTTTTGGAGGGGGGAAGACAGGGCAATTGGGGTTAAGTGACTTGCCTAAGGTCACACAGCTGGTAAGTGTTAAGTGTCTCATCTGGATTTGAACTCAGATCCTCCTGACTCCAAGGGCCTGTGTTCTATTCACTGTACCTCTTAGCTGCCCCTACTCATTACATTCTTGCATTCTAACAAGGGGATACAATATAGTTAGGGGACAGATAGGTAGGGAAGGGAATTTGGCTTAGTTGTCATAGGCAGTGAGAGTAGAATCATAGGGGAAGTAGATCAGTGTGGCCTTTTCAGAAGTAATGCTAGATTTGACTACGTTCCCAGAGCCAGGTCAAGGGATGAGAAGTCATGCCCTTGGCATCAGAGTAGATGGCAAAATGTTGGCATCTTGGTCCTAATAGATAGTAGGTCAAAATCATAAAGGTAGCAAAGGGCAAAGTCTGAATTTGAACTCAGGTCCTCCAACATTAAACCTAGGATTTCTTTCATTAGAACATTTTATTTCCTCCTTCTGTTGTTCTTAATCATTCCCCTTTCCAGGACAGAGGTATTTCTCTTAGCTCCCTTGGTCAGAAAGGTTCAGTTCAAATCAATAAATATTTATTTAAAAAATATTTAGTTAGGATGAGGGGGAAAAAGTAGGCATTTATTGAGTAGCTGCTATGCACAAAGTGCCAGGGGAAGAACCAGGACTGGTACAAAGTTTGGATGGTATGTGGTCCTTACCCTCTGCTCCAACTGTTCTCACTGCCTAGAATGACTTCTACCTTTGAGTCCCCAACCTCACCTTGAACACCAGCAGCAGATGAATCAGCCTTTGTCTCCCTCACTGAGGAGAATAAGGAATCAAAGAGGAATTCATGGGATCATAGAGTGTGAAACCACCCTACCAGGTCATCTAGTCAATTGTACAAATAAGTAAACAAAGTCCCCAAAAGGTTAAATGATTTGCTCAAGGTCACACAGGCAGCAAGTGGCAAAGCATAGACTCAAACCCGGGTCCTCTGTCCCCAGATCCCCGTGTTCTTTCTACTGAGCTACTGTTCTTCCTCTCTGCCTTAACTCTCATTGTCTTCTCCTTAAGCTCTGCAGCCTCTTCCTTCCCTCTGCTCAAAAAGGGAGAGCCATTTCTACCCACTATGTCCCTTGGCACTTGATTCCATCATCTCCTATGGCTTTTAAGCTTGCTACAAAGATGTTCTATTCTCAGACATTGTCAGTCTTTCCTTCTTAACTGGCTAAGTACCTATGAACATCACCACAAAAAAATCCTTGTCCCTTCTCCCCTACCTAGTTACCATTCAAACTCTCCTTTGCCCTTCATGGCCAAACTTCTGGAAAAAGATCGTCCACACGTAATGTCTCCAGTTTCCTCCCCAACTTCTCTCTCCTTGACCTCTTATGATTTAAGCTTCTGTTCCTACCACTTTACTGAAAATCAGGAGATCTGAATTCTGCTTGTAGCTTTGCTGTGTGACCAAGAGCAAGTCATTTAAGTGCCTTTTGTTGTTGTTCAGCCGTTTTTAGTCATGTCTAACTCTTTCTGACCCCATTTGGGGAGTGGTTTGCCATTTCCTTCTCCAGCTCATTTTACAAATGAGGAAACTGAGGCAAGCAGAGTCAAGTAACTTGTCCAGGGTCACACAGCTAATAAGAGTCTGAGACTAGATTTGAACTCAGGAAGATGTGTCTTCTTGTCTCCAGGCCCAGCATTCTATTCACTGTGCTACCTAGCTACCCAGTAATTGCTCTATGCCTCAGTTTCTTATCTATTAAAGGAAGGAACTGGATTAGATAAGCTCTCACATTCCTAGACACTAGCCTAGACTTACACCTCAAATCTCCTCTATCCTCACAACCCTCTGGAAAGGCCTGAAGGGAATAGAAAGCTTTCAGTCCAATATTTATCTTTGAAAATGGTTTTTAATATAAATTATTTTAGCTTGAAAAGCCCAGTTGTTTGATTTCTTCCTCATTGATGCTTCTGTGCCTTATAAACATATAAGTTTAAGGGGATGCAAATGGACGTGAATGAACTTACGAGTTATGTGTAAACTAAACCGGGAACACAGTTACGATCCAAACTAAGAATGTCTCACATTTGTGTTTCGTTGGAATCGAGTAGAGTTCAGCCATGCTCTCCACACATCATTATTCCTGACATTGTACAGTAATTCATACTCCCAAGTTCTTAGAAGTATCTTGGGTCTAGTTTTTTCCAGATATTGGTTTTGTTGTTCTTTGGTCTACTATAAAAACATGTTGGTGATATATTTATTTACTTCTATTCATGAATGTTTATAAAGGAGGAGAGTGTGGTTATTTTGAAGATCTGGAAACTTCACACAAGTGCTTTCTCCCTCAGTTTCCTCCTTTGTCAAATGGGAGTGGGGTTTAAAATAACCTATTGTAGTTATACGTATTATGATTCAGCAGATGTGTATTGAGTGGTCTGAGTTCCACAGAGGAAAGGTAATAATGTTAATTAGGGGAAGCTAATACTATTTGCATATTATGTATCTAGACTATGAAAGGCAGTAGACTGGAGAGGATAGAGGAAGAGTCAAAAAACTTAGCTATGGCACATATTAGCTCTGTGACCCTAGGCAAGTCACTTAACCTCTAAGTGGCCCAGGTAACTAAGCTAATATGTTAGGGATTAAGCTATTTCCATAGAAGAAGTTTCTATAGTAAGAGTTCCCCAAAGCTGAGAAATTACAGGTCGGGGACCCCTCCTTCCATATAAACATTCACACACATACACATGTTATGGCTCCTCATGGGGAGGAGGGGTAGTGGGGAAAGGGACAAGAACATAAAGGTGGATACTTGCAGCATCACAATGCCACAATTTGCCTCATGCTAAATGAGGAGGGGATTGATCCCTTCTAAGCATCCCGATAAAGGGGCCCTCGACTGTTTCATCCAGAGGATCGTAACCCATTGTGGGTAAAGAGTGTGCTGATGGACTGAATCCAGACAGATTTCAAACAAACCCTGCTTGCTTTCTGTAAATATCACCATAGCAGCCTGTCACTGCAGCTGCCTAATCCATCCAACCCAACCAGCTTTTCAAAGCATAATACTCTTAGAGTTTCAATAGGAAATTCTCCTCATGCCAGTTTCAAAATAACATCCCCAGTAAGAACATTTTGGAAAGGAAGTTTTTAACCACAGGAGACAGACTAAACAACGTAATTCCCTAAAGCATTCAAATAATTTGTGTTCAAGTGAGGTGTCAGGATCTGTCTTCCTGGTTGGTTGCACACTTGGTACCTTCAAAATTGCTTGCTGGCTTATTTCGCTTTACCTGAGAGTGAACTCAGGACAGGTCCTGTGGACAAACGAAGTGTGAGGCTGCCTCGAAGGTGCAGTCAGAGGGGCTGCAACCCTGTCATGGTAGCACCCTAACTTGGCTTGAGCAGTCATTCGGCCGCATAAGACAACAAAGGGGGTGGTGGGGCATCGTCTCTAGAAGACCATCATTAAAAAGCACATGTACACAGTAAGAGCACCGGCTCCAGTGTAACCTTGAGCAAGTTACTTAACTCCAACTGCTTAGAGGCGGCCAGGTGGCTCAGCGAGTAAGAGCACTGGCCCCAGTGTCAGGATGACCTGGGGATCAAATCCGGGCTCCAATACTTAGCACCACACCCAGGAATAACTGGCTGTGTAACCTTGAGCAAGTTACTTAACCCCGATTGCTTCAAAAAAAAAAAAAGCACATGTACTCTAGGAGTAGAGGGAGAGAGAAAGATTTCTTATTAATAGAGTTTAACAGACGATAGAAATTAGAACTGAAAGGCATTTTAGAATCTCAAAAATTCCTTTAAGCAGGCAAAAGGGGAGCTGCCTAAAGAAGCTATAAGGATCTCACCAGCCCAAATGGACTTAAGAGATGGAAGAGGTGCCTAGAGAGGATGAAAGATGTCATAGGAGATGATTCGTGGAAGGCTTAGGAAGCACTAAAGCTCAGAATGAACTGTGGCTGGGGAGCAACGTTAAAAGACAAAAGGGGTGGTGGGGGGGTTCTTTTTAGCTATAGTGGGGGGAAAGAGACACATCCAAAGAAGGAGAGGGTCACTGCTTGTGATGCATGGGACAATGATCACAGACAATCTGAGTATTTGTGGAAGGCACAAACACTCAATCTTATGTTATTTCTCTCTCAAGGAGAATAGACTTCGGACTCTAAAGGATAGAGCAAAAGCAAATTAATAGGGAATCCAAATCCAAAATAAAGAAGAAAATAAGAGAACAGTTCAGGACATATGGCCCAAAATGAACTATATCCTTGGGTACCAAGAAAATTAGCAGGTATGACTTCTCAGCCATTGTCAGTGATCCCTGAAAGAGCACAGCAGAAGAGCTGGAGAATAGGGTAGCTAGGTGGTGCAGTGAATAGAGCACCAGTCCTGGAGTTAGGAGGACCTGAGTTCAAGTCCAACCTCAGATACTTAACACTTACTAGCTGTGTGACCTTGGGCAAGTCACTTAACCCCCAGTGCCCTGCCTTCTCCCCTCCAAAAAGGAAAAAAAAAAAAGAAGAGCTGGAGAAGGGCAAGCATGAACCCAACTTTCAAAAAAGAGAGGAGAATAGAGTCTACAAACTATAAACCAATGACGTTGGCTCTAATTCCCAGAAAATTCCTAGAACTAGGGTTATTAAACTTTTTGTGTGCCACGACCTCCTTTAGCAGACTAGGGAAGCCTAGGACTCTTTTTCTCATAATAATGTTTTCAAATGTATAAAACAAAATTCATAGAATTACAAAGCAAATCAATTATTTCTGAAATGCAATTATCAAAATGTTTTTTTTTAAAAGTTCCTATGCCCAAAGGGCTATAAAACTGTGCATACACTTTGACCCAGCAATACAACTTTTAGATCTATTTGTCAAAGAGATCGTAAAAAAAAAAAGACATCATAAAAATTACTTCTGAGCCACATGTATAAAAATATTCATAGCAGCTCTTTTTGTGGTGGCAAAGAGCTAGAAATTGAGGGGATGCACATCAGTTGGGGAATGGCTGGACAACTTATAGTATATGAATGTAATGGAATACTATTGTTCCATAAGAAATGATGAGCAGGGGTGGCTAGGTGTTGCAGTGAATAGAGCACCAGCCCTGGAGTCAGGAGGACCCGAGTTCAAATTCAGCCCCAGACACTTAACACTTACTAGCTGTGTGACCTTGGGTAAGTCACTTCACCCCAATTGCCCTGCCTTCCCCCTCCAAAAAGCCAAAAAAAAAGAAAGAAAAGAAAAGAAATAATGAGCAGGCAGACTTCAGAAAAACCTAGACTTATATAAACTGATGCTGAGTGAGGGGAGCAGAACCATTATACACAGTTAATAGCCATATTGTGTAATGACTAACTTTGATAGACTTGGCTCTTCTCAACAATGCAATGATTCAAGACAATCCCAAAAGACTCATGATGGAAAATCCTATCCACATCCAGAGAAAGAACTCTGGAGTCTGAGTGCAGATGGAAGCAGACTATTTGCTCTCTTTTTTGTTGCTGTTTCTTCTTTCTCATGGTTCCTCCCATTGGTTCTAATTCTTCTTTACAACATGACTAATGTGAAAATATATGTAATATGAAGATATATGTAGAGCCTGTATCAGATTGCACACCGTCTTGGGGAAGGGGAGGGGAGGAAATATTGAACTCAAAATCTTATAGAAGTGAATGCTGAAAATGAAAACTTAATTAATTAATTAATTCTTTGAAAAGTTCATGGACTCTGCATTAAGAACCTTTGTTCTAGAATATATTTTAAAGGTTCTATTAGGGAACTCCACTAGACCACATGTGTGGAATAACAGGTGACTTTTAGAGGCAGTGTGGCATGGTGAATCAACAGTTGGCCTTGGAGCTAGGAGACATGGGTACAAATACAGTCTCTGACACATTCTGATCATGTCACCCTGGTTAAGTCACTTATCTTCTCAGGCAACTCTCCAAGGTCCAAAGTTGTAAAGAAGGTGTTGACTTGCACAGTGAGTTCCCTATAACAATAAAATGACAGGTCCAGTCCCTATCTCTATCCCTAAATAGGGAACGTTTAATAAAGGAAATGTGAAAAGTCAACATTTATGCCAGACTCACTTTATTTTCTCTTTTAACCATCAGATAAGTGAACTGGTAGATCAGGGAACCATGGGAGAAATCATTTACCAAAAATCTCATCAAAGTTTTCAATAACTTGCCCTAAATCACAAAGTCCCTAACTGGTAGAGCCCAGACAAGAAGCCAGATCTCCTGACTCCCCATTTGACTACATCCCACTGCCTGATTATTAAATTATAGGACAGAAAGCCTGTCCTTGAGAAGCTGTCATACAAAGGATGATGAATTCTGGTTTGGACATTTTGATATGAGGACTATGAGATCCCCCTATGGAAATGCCAGCAAGGCAGATGGAAATTCAGACAGAAGACAGGGCTGGAGAAGCAAACATAAGAATCACTTATAGGGAAGCAATCGTGGGAGTTGGGCTCTCTAAGGGCAAGAGTGTATATAGAAAGGGACAGAAGGCAGAGGCCTCAGCTTTGAGTGATGCCCATAATTAGGGGCTTGGAGGAAGAAGTGAAAATAGTAAAAAAAAAAAAAAAAAAGAAAAGAAAAGGAGACAAGCACATTTCTAGACAAGGACAATGTGGGAATTTGTCTTGTTTTCAAAAAAAAATAGCTAGCATTTACATAATGTGTTAAAGTTTACAAAGTGCTTTAAAAATATCATTTACTATTATCCCTACAACAACCCTGGAAGGTAGATGCCATTATTATCCCCATCTTACAGGTGAGAAAACTGAGGACAGAGAATGCTATGCATGTTTGTAACAAGGGTTTTGTTTTTCTTTTAAATTAGAGATGTGAGGAAAGAAAAAAAGCCTGTTAATTGAAAAATAAAATTAAGATTAAGACAGAAAAGGATAAAGCTGAAAGGTAGGAAGAAAAATAGCACAGTCTCAGGAACCTAGAGTGTTAGAGGCCAAAAGGAGGAGAATTTTGAAGTGCGAGGGTGGTGAAAAAACTGGAAGGCAGCTGTAGATGACTTGCTCGAGGTTACACATTTAGTATGGAGAAAGAAGAGGCTTCAGACCCGGATTCTCAGATCCTAAACACAGCAATCTCTCCCATGTACCATACACTCTCTAAGTGAGGTGATGATTCAGACAAGGAACACCCAGGGTATAATTATGTTTTCATGAGATATGCCAGCATTACAGCCCTAGCTCAGAAACGGTCGGATTAGGGGGTGGTTGGACTGAATGGCCTTTGGGGTCCTGTCCAGTTCTCCAACCTGACATCTAGAGCAATGCTTCCGCCACCACACAAAGACCAGATAGCGGACATGTGGCTTCGGGCAGTGATGCGATTTTCTCTTTCCAGGAGAAAATGCTCTTAACAATAGCATTCTTTCAAAGTGTTCATTTCTGCCGGTCCCTTACGCCCTGCTATGTGGATGCTAGTGTGGAACAAAGCGGTTCCCAGTCCAGTGGCAGAGCAGACCTTGCTTTGCTTTGTGACTCTACGAGGGAGCTAGACAAATCAACTGAGGGGAATAAGTTGGGTCATTATACTGGAATGTAACTGAGCATTAATTATTTTAATGATTGGTCTCTCATTATACTGCTGTGCTAATGAGGAATTTAACATGCCATTTTATTGTACCACGAGGAAAGTCTTGCTATTGATACTAAAATTATCACATTGTTCCTTGATGTGAGGTAATAGGAGGAAGTGGTGATTAGTGGTAGGTATGAAGGCACAGATAGCATGTTTATCAAAAAGGCAGGCAGGCAAGGAAGGGAGGAGGGGAAGGGGAAGGAGAGGGAAAAGGGAGAGAAAAGGAAAAAAAAAGAAAAAGCATTTATTAAGCACTATTTTCCAGGCACTGTGCTAAATGTTTACAAATATCTGATCTGATCCTCACAATAGCCCTTGGAGATTGGTGCTATTATAATTTCCATTTTACAGCTGAGGAAACTGAGGCAAACAGAGGTTAAGTGACTTGAACAAGAACACACAGCCAGTGAGTGTCTGAAAATGGATTTGAACTCAGGTTTTCCTGACTCTAGGACACCCTCGCTCCCTCTGATAGCATGCAGATGACAAAGTCAGTATCCAAGGCCATCTGAATAGGCTAGATTAATGGCTGGGTCGAATAATATAAAACATAACTGGGATAAAGAGCAAGTTCTACATGTTGGTTAAAAAAAACAAACCATCAACTGTACAGATCTAGGTTGGGTGTAAGTACCTGGACGACAATTCACACTTTTACTCGACCAAAAACTTTTGCTAAGTTAGCTAATAGTGTGACCCTGCACAGCTACACTAAGAGAAGCACAATGTCTACAAGGAAGGGGATCGCTGGCTATAGGTGTCCTAGGAGAGCATTTCTAGGGTAAAGGGCCGATCCCTGTCATGCATATTGTAGGAAGCGTGCTGACAGACTGGAGGGCATCCAGCACACAGAAAAGACGGTCAGACAACTGAACTTCATGCCATGTGAGGAGGAGCTGAAGGAACTGGGAATGTCTAATCTGGAGAAAAGAAGCTGGGAGGGTGGGCAGTGGGAGGTGGGAGGTGGGCAGGGAAGACCATAGTCTGAGCATTTGAGGGGCTGTTGTGGGGAAGAGAGAAGCCACTTGCTTGGCCCCAAAGGACTGAGCTGGAGTGAAAGTTTCCAATAAAGCCAATTTGGGCTTCAGGAAAGGCAGCCTAAAGAGCCGAGCTCTCTAACAGGGAAATGGAGCCGCTCGTCTCACCTATTGCTGAAGGTTTTCAAGCCAAAGTGGGAAGACCAAGACTTATTGGGCATGTTGTTAAGGGGATTCCTCCTGTTTAGGGGTGGTTGTTCCAAATGTTCTCAAACTACTTCAAGGAACAAGAACTACAGATCCCTACTTTGGGACTCTAGAGTGGCCCGGATGTCTTGCATTTGGTCTTCTCCTACACCTCTATGCGATTGCCACTGATCCTCTGAAGTCAGGTCATGAAGGTGCTGCTGGTTGGGTAGCAATTATTTCTAGGTCTCTTTTGCATAACACTAGTGGAGTCCGAAGAATGAACACAGGCTCTGGAGCCAACTTCCTCCTCTTGAAGCTTGCTGCCTGTGTGATCTTTGGCTTAACCTCCTGATCTATAAAATTAAGGAGTTGCATTAGATGACCTCTGAGAACCTGTTCAGATGTATGAAGCCTCGACTGCCCTTCCTACCCTGTAGCAGTCTCTTTGGAACTCTTAGAATATCCTTTCTTTTCTTCTCATGGACTTTGTTTTTGTTGTCCAGTCCTGTCCGACACTTCATGACCCCATTTGGGGTTTTCTTAACCAAGATACTACAGTGGTGTGCCATTTCTTTCTCCAGCTCATTTTACAGATGAGGAAGCTGAGGCAAACAGGGTGAAGTGACTTGCCCAGGGTCACACTGCTAGTAAGTGTCTGAAGCCAGATTTGAACTCAGGAAGATGAGTCTTCCTCACATCAGGCTTGATACTTTATTCACTGTTCCACCTAGCTGCCCATATGCACTTACAACATTCTAATTTATATTGTCATAATCTGTGTGCATGCTTCTTAGCATTCATACTACATTGTAAGATTCTCAAGGACAAGGACCAAGTCTTCCTCATCTCTTTACCTCCCTGAATGTCTTATAGACACTAAGTACCTAACTGCTGTCTACTGAACACATCAAGGACCTAAGATTTAATATTAGAGACCTACATATGTCTTAGAGAGGTTAAACACCTGATCTATGGTCACATAGCTAGTAAGTATAAGAGGCAGTACCAGAACTCAGCTCTTCTAAGGCCTACACTATCCAATACATGAGGGGTTCTCAACTCTTTTTTGTGACATGGTCCCTGTTGGCCATCTGGTAAAGCCCTTTCTCAAAATAATGCTTGGTTTTTAAAAAAAAAAAAAATTCATAATTGAAAGAAGTGCTACATTTTGGTTAGAAATGAATGAAAATAAAGATATGATTGTTTTTCCTATCTAAGATCACAGACTTCTCCCTTCCCATGAAATCTATCCATGGCCCCCAGATTAAGAACCGTTGCTGCCCCTCTTTGGTTGACTATTGTGAGAATCTACCACACAGAAATTTCTAGGCTTTGAGTTTTGTGTAAAAACCTGTAAGTTTCTGACTTTTAGCTTGGGGCAACTTTCCTTCCTTCTGCCTCAGTTTACCTGTTTTTAATGAGCATTTCTATAACACTATATACTTGTTCAAGTGCCTTGCAACCATTATTCATTATTCTTTACAACAGATTTAGCTTTGTCATCCCAATTTGCACATGGGGAAAGAGGCACTGATTAATTAAGGTCGTTTCCACACTAATGCACTTCACCCCATCATTTTACTGCTTCTTTGTTGATGGCGATCTTGATCTATTCTGAACTCCCAACAGAATGGAATAGAAAAAAACACTTATGTTAAGCTCCTCTGATATGCCAGGCTGAGCACTGGGGCTACAAAGAGAAGAAGTGGTGTTCACCAGAACCAACAACACAAGCAGAATGCCCCAACATAACTCTTCACCAAAGCTGGAGCTCCATGCCTAGCCCGCCCTCCAGCCTGGGGTAAGAATGACTGGCTATGCATATGGCCCCCTTGCCCATCAAAGGGAAATCCAGTTGAATTAAAGGATTGAACTAAAAAAAAAATCTCAGAGTGGTAATATCAAAGAAGAGTCTTCTGAAGTTAACTAGCCCAAACCTCACCCAAAGAATCATCCTAAACAAGTGGTCACTTAGTCTTTGCTTAAGAAGGATTGAAAATCACCCTCCTGCCTCCTTTGCAGAAGCTGACTGTGGGTCATTGTATATAAAGTCAGATTTTTTTTTTTTGATAAACTGACAGGTTTTGCTGAATTTTTTTCATCTTTTTCCTCTTCCTTTTTTTTTTTTTTTGCTTTTTGGAGGGGCAATTGGGGTTAAGTGACTTGCCCAAAGTCACATAGCTAGTCACATGTTAAGTGTTTGAGGCCAGATTTGAACTCAGGTCCTCCTGACTCCAGGGCCGGTGATCTATTTGCTGTGCCACCTAGCCGCCCCCTCTTCCTTTTTTTAAAAGTTCTTTATTCTAAGGGATGGCTTTCTGGGAGGAGGGGAACGGATATGAGAAAAAATACCAGTGATGTTAAAACAAACAAATCAACAAAATAAATCGTAAAAAGATGGGGATTCCTGACTATATATAGAAGACAACATTGGGCGTTTCTAGGTATTTTTCTACTGAGATTGGGTGACCATAAAAAGAGCTTAAAACTCTACCTGCGTGACCTTGGGCTATTCACTTAAACTAGATGAACCCCAGTTTTCTCATCTATGAGAGGTGGATTGGACCACAGCCTCCAGAGTCCCATGTAGCTTTAAATGGTCTACACCTATGATCCTGTCTTGCTTGGTGGTTCCCTTTACACCTTCCTCTCCATCCCTCCTCCACAAGACCAAATGCCATCACAGAAAGCATCAAAACAAAAATTTGTTGGGGACCTCGACTTTTGCTGAGAGGTCTCAGTTAGGTTTGTATTCAGAATTAGAGACTGGATTAGAAACGTAGAGAATTTCTAATCTGCTGAATTTTGAAATGGGCTCTATCCTTCTTTACAGAAAAAAGCTATAAAAAGAACTGCGTGGCAATGATGTCCTGAGCCCTAGTTAATGAATGCTTATAACTTGAAGCACGTGCCAAGATCTTGTGATTAACACTTGGAAGTGCAAAGTGGTTTTGAGAATGGGATTTCCTAGGGGAAATTGTTTCCCTGTTTTCCTAGGCTCTGTGTGTCCCTCTTGTCATAATTCCTCGGCTAATGGTGTCTTAACCTAGAGGCTTCTTGCATGTTTTTTAAACATTAGCTTCATCAACACGGATCGAGATCCTACTGTGACAGAAAACAAAGACCAGAGTGTGTTGTCAAAACTTTCCCCCCTCTGCCCCTTTGCTGAGATCTTTATTTGTCCTCCTTCCCCAGCTCCATCCCCACCAACCTCAAACATTCTTCTGAGATCTGGGTAACAGTCACATGGCATTACTCATGTCCACATTCAGTCAGTTGGTGGGTATATCATTAGATGAGGCAGATTGTGTACACAGAGCCTTTGCCATTTCTTGGGCAAAAACAAAAAGGCCACGCTTATCTTAGTGATTAAAAGCTAATTCGAACCAGATGATGGAGATATGGAGGTTGGTGTGAAATTTTTAAAAAGAATGGTAAATATACTAAGGTAGCAAATTATAACTTTCTAATCTATTATGTAAATTACATATAAATTATATGGAATTGTGAACATGCATACAAGTCTTTGGAAAAGAAACCAGCTTTGAAATTGTTTGTGTAAGACAGCAGCTCCTATACCCTCTGATAGCTGAACTCAGTGACCCAAGGTAATGGGTCTGCGGACACCTAATTGATTTTCAAGCTCCCTCCTCTGGCTGGTTTTTATAATCTGAACTCTAATGGGTACAGACATAACTAGGAAGATGAGGTCAGACTGGATGACATTTGGGAAACTGCCATGCTTTCCACAGTCCCAAGCTACTCTTGCCCACTGAAGCCTATGCCGTTTGAAACACCGTATCTCAGAAGAAATCAAAGTTGCAGGTGATTCAAATAGTAATAAAAAGATAAAAGGTAATAAAAATATAAAAGATAAAAGAAGTGGGCCTCAGCCTATAACCTACTACGACTTTTGTTCAAGTGGCATGAAGATGACCAGAAAAGGGGGAGGGGGAACAGTCATGTGTTGTGAGTGAGAGATAACTGCACTAGTCAATGCCCTTCTCTTATGAAAAGACCTGGAGAAGGTATCTCAAGCATTAAGAGGATATCCTATGGAAGTCTTGCAGAAGGACATGAACAGTATATGTAGAGCCTATATCAGATTGAAGGGTGGAGGGGAGGGAGGGGGAGAAAATTTAAAACTTATGGAAGTGAATGGTGAAAACTAAAAATAAATTAATTAAAAAAAATAATCAACATTTTGAAAATTAAAAAAAAAAGACATGAACAAAGTTAACATAGGATAAGAGTATGGGTGGGTTGTGATCTGTACATGGGAGTCCTCAGCCCCATAGGGTCACAGATCCTTCCAAGGAATGTTAAATAAGGATGTGTTATAAAAAAGGGTTTGGTACTTTGCATTTGAAGCTGATGCTTCTGAACTTCTGATAATTCCCCCAATTCTGAACCATCATGAATGAACAACCAATCATGAGCAGGGCTCATTTTCCTAGAAGTAGCCATGGATTTCTTCCATGTAAGTCTAACTCTGATGTTTCATTGCGGCACAGAAATAAACCCAGACCCTCAAAGACTTAAATGCCAGCAAAGCCCAAGCCCTGGCTAGTCCCACAGAGCTGGAAAAGCTTCAAGTAATGGGATCTCTGGTGGACTGTAGACCTGGTGTCCAAGGATCAGATGGACTATATTCAGAGAGGTTCCTCATTCAAAGGTTGGCTAGTCAGATATAGAGGGACTGCAGTTTTCACTGGGAAAGGGAATCATCTCACAGAAGAAATCATAGCCCTTGGAAAGAAATGATGAATTTATGTCTATCCATCCATATGGATGGATCTTGCCAATTCTCTTATGATTGAGAGCGTGCATTTTACTAAGGCATCTAGTGGGGACAAAAAAATAGAATCTATGATCATGAAACAGCAAAATTCAGTAGCTTAAGTGGGCTGAACAAAACCATTTCCCTCCTTAGATATGTCTGAGGTTGGAGGGTGGATCTCAGAGTTGGCTACTTGTTAGTACCAGTCAAGTTAGCCAACCATAGATGTACTCAGAGAATCACAGCATATTAAAGCTTGAAGGTGACTTGGCTAACACACAGAATCCAACCCCCTCACCTTGTAGATCAAGCAATCAAGCAGCAAGCTTTTATTTTATTTTATTTTTGATGGGGAAAGGCAAGACAATTGGGGTTGTGACTTACCCAAGGTCACACAGCTAGTCAAGTGTCTGAGATCATATTCTAACTCAGGGTCCTCCTGGCTTCAGGGCCAGTTTCACTGTGCCACCTAGCTGCCCCAGCAAACTTTTGTTAAGCCCTTATTATGTACCTGGCACAGAGCTTACTTTCCTAAGGTCATCCAGATAGCAGCAAAGCCAGACTCAGTTCCTTCCAGTGCTGGTCACTTTCCATTCCACCACCATCTCTCTCACCAAATCCTTGATAATTCTCCCAACTCACAAGTTTATTTTCTTTCTAGCCATATCACAATCACACCAGAAAAAAAGCTGGAGGAAATTAACCCAATGTCTTCACCTGAGGAAAATTAACCCCATTCCATTATGCAGGAATGAAGTTGTTGCTGATCTTATCACTTAGCTCAGATACCTTTCTTTAATCATTATCACAAGAGGTCATAGCAGTCAAAACAGTCCCTCAGCTTCTCCAGCCAAGGCGGCATCCTCTCTGTTCTTTGAACATGACTCTCCATCTCCTGTCTCCATGGCCAATCCCTGTGACTGAAAACAATCCCTCTTCACCTCCAACTGTCTAAACTTCTCTCTCCCTCTGTCTCCCTCTTTTTTTTAAAAGAAGCAGTTTAAGTACCATCTTTTATGTAAGGCCTTTCCTGATCTCCCCAATTGCTAGTGCCCTCCATTCCAAACTACTCTTTGTTTTTGTATGATTTATTTTTAGATTTGTTATATCTACAGGGAAAGGGAAGCCCTTGAGCATGCAGAGTCCACATCAAAGAAGGCACCATCTCTGATTTCCCATTATCACACCTTCCGTGTGATCAATCCTATGACCTAGGGTACATCTAAGGAGGGGAATAGCTTTGTTTATGATTAAGAAGAGAAGCAGCTGGGGCGACTAGGTGTTGCAGTGAATACAGCACCGGCCCTGGAGTCAGGAGGACCTGAATTCATTTCCAGCCTCAGACACTTAATTAGCGGGGTGACCTTGGGCAAGTCACTTAACCCCAATTGCCCTACCTTCCTCCCTTCAAAAAAAAAAAAAAGAGAAGCAGCTAACACTGCTATACGCACTCTTCTCCTCCATCTGCGTCAGGACACATAATCTGGTATATGTAGTGTTTCTAAAAGAGCCTGAGTACAAAGAATTTAGCAGCAGTGAAATTCAGGCTCTCTTGGCCTCTCTACATCACTGACTTTCTACAGTCTCTAATAGTGCCCCAAGGCTTGGCACCATGGTATTGGCAGCTCTGGTATTGTTTGTAATTGCTTGTCAAATTATGCTCATTAGGAATGTGAAATATTAGGGGATACATTAAGTATGAAAAGAAATCTACATAAGAATTAGTTTCCATTAGCCTGTGGCAAAAGGAAAGTCATCTCTTGGTAACAATGCCCATGTGGGTATACACATGCACACATGTGCGCGCGCGCACACACACACACACACACACACACACACACACACAGCTCACCAGCACCAAAACCTGTGCACTTGAATGGGAAGGTCCTAGGCAGGAGGAATGGAACTTGGGGTTGGCCTCAGAACAGGATATCATTGTTTCTGGTCAGCTTTTTATTCACTTCTGCACCTCTGTTTAGCTTGATTAGACATGAAACCACTACAGAGAGGCCAGCTTGGCAGGCCTCAGCCCTCTTGGGGGGGTAATTACACCAGGAAAAATGCCATTAAGAGTATCATGTTTTAATACTAAAAATGACTTGATGCAAGACATAGGGATCTCCAGCAACTTACCAGAGACATTTTAGCATATGGAGGGGGAAGAGATCTGAACCAGGGAGCTCATTATATGGTTTATTTCTGAATGTTACCAAATTATCATTCAGGCACAGTGAGCATGAATTAAGCTTCAGAAGGCCAGGGGCACGCCAAAATAGATGAACTTGTTCTGTCAGATGCAGAAGATCTGGCCTCGTGTCACAGCAAATGCTCATCCTGACGGAGCTTGAGTCTCATCTAATTAATTTCTCATTTAAGGACTGCGATTGAAAGAACCTTCCAACTGACAAATGTTTTGATCCCAGGGGACATGGGCCCAGAAACGATAAGTGCAGTGATCATTACTGTCCAGTCTCATTATACTCAGGCTAAGAGAAGAACAAACAAGAATGTATTGGAACACAGGCCCTTTAGGGTTGGAAGGACTGTAACTGAAGATCTTTGATAGGGACAATATGTGCTGGAAATTCTGGAAGGGAGCCAACTGAGCCATCGAAAAAATAAGCACTTAGAATATGTTCATAGACCAAGTCCACAAGAGGAGTTGATTGAAGGAGACCCAGGAAGGGGATTAGACTAACTCTAAATGGGGGAAAAGAAAAGGAAGGCTAGCCCTGTAAGTTTAATCTGTCTTTAGTACTGTTACTTCAAATGAGGTGAATTCCTGAACAATTGGATTGGCCACATAATCAACCTGATACATCAAAGTAGCACAAGGTGCTTTATAGAAACCTAATCAGTTCTAAACAGCTCTCAGAGCAAAATCCAGCTGCAATGGGAAATAAAAGGGAGTTCTGGCTGCAATATGGCACAGAACACCTTTCATCCCCATGTCAGAGTAGATGGATTGTGGAAAAGTTCCCCACTCCTCATAGAGGGCACAGCAGGCAAATGGCCCCTACCATACAGAGTCTTCTGATTCATTATGAAGTACTGATGGAAAGAGAAGAAAAAGAATATCAATTTTAGATGAAAACAAAGGTAGGAGGGATGAATGGTGTCTATTTATTCAATGAATGAATTTCCAGGTTTCCTATTTCCAAGTCTTATTGCTCTACAATTTTTAATATCTTTTGCTTTTAATAAAACTCACTTAAGTATAAAGCTGACATTTTAACACCCCCCAAAAAAAGTTTGTAGATTTCTCTTTTGGCTGCAAGATTCTATGATTCATAGCAAAATGATTAACACCATTTTGCTATTTCTGGAAAACAGACTTGTCCCAGCCTATTTTATTGAACTCTTTATTATGTTCCCTTTAAAGACAGGTTTCTTTCATCTGCATTTAAGATCATAATTGCTTTGCAACTAAAGCTGGCATTGCAATCAGTCAGATTTGCTATGCATTTAAAGATAGTGGATAGAGAGGTGGCCTCACACTCTGGCTATTAGATAGTTCTAGAGGAGAAAGCAAGGCTGGTGACTTTGCACAGCCCTCCCTCACTTAACTCCAATTTCCTGTCATGGTCCCCTTTGAGAACCAAGGACAAAGAGCAAGCAAGACCTTGGGCAGGTAGGTGGCACAGTGGGCAGGGTGCTAGGCCTGAAGACTGGAAGATCTGAAGTAAAATCCAGCCTTAGATACTTATTACATGTATGACCTTGGGCAAGTCACTTAACCTCTGTTAGCTTCAGTTTCCTCATCTGTAAAATAGGGATAATAATAGCTCTCACCTCCCAGGGTTGTTGGGAGGATTAAATGAGATAATAATTGTAAAGTGTTTAGCACAGAGCCTGGCACAGAGTAAATGCTATATAAATGTTAGCTATTATTTTTATTATTATTAAGTTCTGTCTCTGAC
The DNA here is from genome assembly GCF_028583685.1 of Petaurus breviceps papuanus. Lineage (NCBI taxonomy): Eukaryota > Metazoa > Chordata > Mammalia > Diprotodontia > Petauridae > Petaurus > Petaurus breviceps. Next base: position 10,900,291 of record NW_027186473.1, read on the forward strand.
ATATACCATGTGACCCTGGGCAAATCATTTAGCCTCCTGGAGCCACAGGTAACTCTCTAAGACTACAAATTACAGAAACGGCATGAACTTGCATTGGTAGTGGGAGTTCTTTACCCTAGGCTCCCTCCACCAATGATATCACAGGACCAGTCCCTAATCCCTTAAAGATAAACAACAAATATAAATGCTTAGAAGGCAGGAACACTGACTGCCTTTGGTAATGGTATATGGAGGATTCCATATCCATATAGTCAAATGGATCTATAACCTCATCACTGTGGCTAATCCCTCCAACAATACAAAATCCTAACCCACCCATGCCAGCCCTCCTGATGGGTTTTGTCATTGTCCTCCTAGAAGCCTCCCCCCCCATCATATCCACCCTAAGGTGCTGGGGTCCTCCTCGCTCGTCACCAACCAAGGGTCTCTATCCACACAAACTGAGCAATCCTTTCTATGTTGGCTGCCATCCATCTAATAATGACAATGGCTTCGCCTTCCCTTAGCACTTCAGCTTTGGTTGATAAGCTGGAGAGGGATCAGAATAGTGAAGAGAGAGACCTTCCCCTTCTGACCATTGCCATTGGTGGTCTTAGACTCTGAGTTAATATGGACAACTTGCTGCTGCATTTGCTGCTCTGCCAATTCACTGCCTGCTGAAGAAAACAAGTCAAGAAAGCGCAAATAAACTAGAAATAAATCATTATTATTTTAAAAAAAAAGAAAGAAAGCATGGGGCAGCTAGGTGGTGCAGTGAATAGAGCACTGGCCCTGGAGTCAGGAGGACCTGAGTTCAAATTCAGCCTCAGACATGTAACACTTACTAGCCATGTGACCTTGGGCAAGTCACTTAACCCCAATTGCCCTGCCTTCCCCCCAGAAGGAAGGAAGGAAGGAAGGAAGAAAGGAAGGAAGGAAACAAAGAAAGAGAAAAAATAGAATTCTTGATAGATGCTGAAATTGGAGTTACAATGAATCATTTTGCGAATTAACCAGAATCAATTCCAAGTGGAATAATTTCATCTTAAACTGAGTAGGTGGAGGGCATCCAGAGGGTGGCCTCGAGGAGCTACTGAAGGAATTGGGGATGTTTAGCCAAGACATGCAAAGATTTGGGGGGGAGGCGATTGTTGCCCTCAAGTGTTTTTAGGGCTGTCAGGATGACCAGTGACCAGATTTATTCCACTTGGCCCTACAGGGTAGAGCTAAAAGCAATGAGTGAAAACTGCAGAGAGTCAGATTTAGACTGGATGTAAAGAAACACAATGACTAGGGCGGCTGTCAAGAGTGGAATAGGTTACCCTGGGAGGTGAGAGTTTCTCCCTTACTGTAATATGGCCACGTGACTCCTTGTCCAAAATGTCACAGAAGGGATTCCTGTGCAGGCTAGACTAGAGGGACAGCCTCTCAAGTCCCTATGAGATTCTGTTGAACAAAATTTCTTTGTAAAGAATAGAGACTGCAGTTCATTTATAAAATAAGATAATTCTTTTTCAGTATGTCATATTAGCCCAAAACTTTTGTGGGTTTTATGGCCCTTACTTAATTTAGCAAAAATCAGGATCAATTCTTTGCTCTCAGTAAAAGTGAAGGGATTGATCATTTCACCTTTGATATTCCACAATTTAACTTGACCCTCTAACTCCAAAATTTCTGCTTCCTTTCAATTCTAAGATTCCAGAATTCCAAAAATAATTTTAGGAATGTACTTTGTGATTTCTACGATTCTCTGATGGGTGGGTGGAGGCAAGGAGTAAGTCAGAACATGGATATTAACATATTCTCCTTAAACAAAAAGCCTCCAAATGTTTCCTTGGCAAAGGCGATCAATGTGAAGAGAGGGTGGGTTGAAGAATCTGGTTTCTCCACTGAATAGTAAAGCGGGTGACAGATGGCAAAAGTATGTCCATAATAGCAAGTCTTGTGCTTGGGGATTAACAATGGACTTGTGCTATATGCCTGGCAGTTTCTAATAATTTTATCTAGAATTGTAAATATATTCCATAGCCAGTTTCTCCAGAGGTAGTTTAAAAGACTTGGTTTTCCAGCTGGGGTCCTAGGAATTTCAATGGGTTACGCTTCCCATCAATGGGAACTAATTATATGCCAAGAACTTTTTTTAGTGTCATATGCTTCTGGAAACCTAGAGCCAGGAGAAAGAAGAAAAGGCCCAAGCAATATACTGAAATGAATAAAGTTCACAGAAGAAGACTAGAGGTGAATGAAAACAAAATGACCAAATTTTGAAGGAAGGAATTTTAAGTATTTTTTTATTCAAAGGAACCAAAAAGCCACAGACCCACTGAATAAAGCAAGAATACAATAGAAAGAAGATTTTTAAATGACTGCCAGTGAACCTGGAGAACGCTGTGCCCAGTAAGAGCAATATTGTCCAAGAACTGTGAATGACTTAGCTATTCTCAGCAATGCAATGATTCAAGACAATCCCAAGGGGCTAATGATGAAGCATAATGCTATCTGCCCCCAGAGAAAGAACTGATATTATCAGAGTACAGACTGAAGCATGCTACTTTTCACTTTCTTTCTTTCTTTTTTTAATTCAAGTCTTCTTGTACAAAATGACTAATATGGAAATGTTTTACATGATTGCACATGTATAAACTACATCAGATTGCTTATTGTCTCAGAGAAGGACTACAGCTCCCCGAGGGAGAGGAGAGGAAGAGAAGAAAGGATAGAATTTGGAACTCAAAATTTTAAAAAATTGGTTTTAACATGTTAATTGGAGGGAAATAAAATATTATATTATAAAATGACTGCTAATGAACTCTTAAAAAAAACCTGATTTTAATGACAAGGAACATAAAGAAATGACATTTGGAGAATTATAAATTGGTGAAGATGTTTAAAATAACTTAAAATAGCAGACAGAATACTTGGAAAATGTGGAAAAGGAAACTTTAGAGATGTATCTTTAGGGGATTAAAGAATCAGGCTGATACACTTAATTGTATTGTACAAGTGCGCAATTATTTTTGAAAAATTACCTTGCACTGAGGGAGTTCCCAACTGACTGGGAAAAGACCAAAAATTTGTCAAATTGGTATAGGAAAAAAATTAGGAAGAATGGTACTGAAAATTATTATCTGATTTCTCCAACTATTTTATCTTAAGAAGTTGAATATTTAGGAAAATAATCTTTACAAGTCCAAAGAACAATGAAGTAATAAGCAATGCATTGTTTGGGTTTAATTTACAATAGACAAGCCTGTGAGATTATTGGGACAGAATTTTAGATTTCAGTGCTGGGGTTGGTACAGTTGGGACTGGTGGGGGTAGGGAGAGGAAGAAAAGAGTGGACTAAATTAGCTTGATTCATTTGGCCTGAAAATGAACATGAATAATTAAAACAATACTAAAAGGTATTAAATTCAGTTGTGTGAAGGTGTCTGGGAGGGTGTTTCAACAGTCAGCAACCTCAAAGCTCTGACCCAACACATTGATGGATGAGCTGGGAGAGGGAGTGACAAAATTCATGGCTCATACTCACTTGGGTAGGTAGTTAGTCAAGCACCATGGGAAAAGAGAACAAATTGGAAGAAATCTGAAGATCCGAAGATGATAAGGACAGAATCACAAGATGTAAAACAACATTATGAGACTTAGCTTTCAGAAATGGTGGCTGGGGTAGCTGGAGGCAGGGGGAACCTATTTGATTTATAGGGATGTAGTGACTGAAGAGGTGCCCATATACCTGTGAATTTGCATTGCACAACAGTCCTTTTAAAAAAAGTAAATACTGATTTGGTCCTTAAGTTCAAGAATAAAAAGAATTTTTAAAAATTAGTGATATTTTGAGTTGCATCTGAAATCCTATTTGGAGTCCTCCAAAAAGTCCAAACTCCATGACGAGATAACTTTCTTTTGTGGGAAGATCAATCCACAAGTGTCACATATCACACATGTTTGGAGACTTTTTCAAAATATTGCTGAGTTGTGCTGTTTTTTTCTTCTCTCTAAAAAGTACTATTTGTTATATGAGATGACTCCTTGGGAGGGGGAAGGGAAGGGAAGGATACTTGGGATAATGTTGATGATGTTTGTTAGTCCATTTCAAAGAGTACAAATGACATTACGAGTGATGTCTTGACTTGTGCATGAATTGTATTTAAGTGGGAAGACCTCTGTTAAAACTCATTAAAAAAAAAAAAAGAAAACATTCTCTTGACCTCTTCAGGAAAAGACCATCAATGGAGAAGTGAAAAGAAACAAATTGAGGGATGCCTAGTCTGTTTCCAACTGAGAAGTGAAAAATACCCTTGGTCAACATGTAGTTTTCTTGAGATGCCACTGAACAACTTCTTAGATTCTTCTGTCATTTTGGCAATGCAGAGACAAGGTCTGGTTTATCACACCTTGATTTGTGGAAACTGTTCTCTCTGCTTTGGCCTGGTACACTTTTTTTTCCTGACCATAACCTTTCTATTTGTTGTTAGTTCCTTCAGTAGACAATGGTGGATCTATCTTGGTGGGGAGATAGAAACTTCTGAATCAACATTATATTCAATCAGTACTCAATATTGTTAAAGAAATTACTATTGTTACCAATTCTATGCAAAGGTCAATTTATCAAAGTCCAAGAATATTGTAATCCACAGGAATAAACAATTTTGGTCCTAGAGAACAGATGAAGAAACACATTTCCTTCCTTTTGCTAGAGGTGGGGAAGCCTATGAGTGCATACGCTTAGACAAGGTTGCTAATGTTGGTTGCTACAATGTGTGTGTGTGTGTGTGTGTATGTTGGGGGGGTGGGAGGCAAGTGTTGTATTAATGGTAGTCTTTAATAAATACTTGTTGACTCAACTATTTTCCAAGGAAACATACCAAGAAATGATTGTGATATAAAATTAATAAAACTTTTAAAAAGAAGAAATAATTATCATTTCCATATTACTCCCAAACTCTCTCTCAACATATTTTCCTCAACAAAACAAAAGTATCATATGTACATTTAATGTTACTTTAGGGAGGGATTTTTTTTTTTTAAACCAAGGGAGACATTATTTTTACCTTAAAAGGCAGGTAGGTGGTGAAGTGGATAGAATACTAGATCTGGGGTCAAGAAGATCTGAGTTCAAATCCAGCCTCTGACATTTACTAGCTATGTGACCCGTGGCAAGTCACTTAACCTCTGTCTGCCTCAGTTTCCTCAAATGTAAAATGGGAATAATAATAGCACCTACCTCCCAGAGTTTTTGTGAGCATCAAATGAAGTAATATTTGTAAAGCACTGAACACAGTTTCCTCACACATGCTAGGTGATACATAAATGCTTATTCTGTTTCCCTTCCCTTCCTTTCAATTAAAATTTTTCTTGAAAAACAACCAGCACGGGCAGCTAGGTGGCACAGTGAATAGTGCACCAGCCCTGGAGTCCGGAGTTCAAATCTGGCCTCAGACACTTAACACAAAAAAACTAGCCATGTGACCTTGGGCAAGTCACTTAACTCCAATTGCTCTCCAAAAAGCAAAAAAACAAAAAACAATCCAAAATGTTTTGTGAACAACTATTTCATTTATAAATCACTGTATTTGTCCAGGTAAGAATCTAGATGAGCATTTTTCCCTTTTCCTTAGCATCAAAAACCCTCAACAATGCATCCACAGAGATCCCATCTGCAGGGTATGGGTGTGACCCCACCCACCTATTTGGATCAACAAGAGAAAAGAGAGAGAACCAGCAATTCTGGTACTAGCAGCAGGAATGGTTCTCTAAAAATCAGGTTTTTTTAAACATACAAATTCAGTTGAAGGTGGCCAAGAGATTTTAAAGAGAGATGTTTTAATTCAGGACACAGGCATAATGGAAAGAGAGACTCCAGGATGTCATAGTAATAGGCAATGAAGATGACATGGAAACACCTGGACCGTGGTCAGGTAGAGAATGCAAGACACTGAAAGGCTACTGCTAAGAAGGATGAATCATAGGACTAGGCAAGGAAGAGCCACAGAGGGAGAGGTAGGAAGTATGCCATTTGATTGTTTCTCATTTTAACTAACAGTGCATTCATCACCCTTTAAATTTCAACACCCTGAAGCAAAGTCCCTTAACCTCACCCTAGTTATAGCTCTGATTAAAAAAGCCAAGTGACATGACAACAATTTAATTCAGTTATCACATACCAAATTGAAGAAGATGATTGGAGTACTCAATGGGATTATGTCTGCATTAAAGATTCTGCTATATTAGATAGTGTTTTGCATTTTTGGAATCCTTGCATTTATCTGACTGGTTGATTTATTTACAGGTTCAAGGACTTAGAGTTATAAGATAGTGATTTCAAACTCAGATAGAAACTGGGTCACTAATCCATTCATAAGGCTCCCTGAGGGTTTTTAAATTAAAATTTTAAATTACTTAATCAGAATTTTAATTGTAAAATACATTATCTATGTTTTATTGTATTTTTATTTACTTTGTCAAATATTTCCCAATTACATTTTCATATAATTGGGCCTCACCCTGGAGGGCAGTGGGTCACCCAGAGACTGTGTATTTCACACCTCCATCATAGGGGTTCTTAGATATCATTTAGCCCAAACTCTTCATTTTACAGACATAGAAACTGAGGCCCAAAGAGATAACCTGACCAAAGTCACTCAGTACTTTGACTCCATATCCATCTCCCCACACTACCTACTTTCTATTCTTAGCTTCTTCTGACTTGGTCACTATGTCTGGCTTAGTTGGGCTTCTCTGAAAGTTGGACATTCTTTACAAGTTACCTGAAGAATTCCTTTGCATTAATGGAGTGTTAAAAAGGAAGGAAGAAAGCCAGTATAATACCACGGAGTGGTTGACATTGTGCCAAACATGTTTTTCAAGGAACTTTCTATTTTGACTTTTTACTCCCTTGACATGCCATCAGGAGGACAAAGGAAAGGCAAGCCTACTTTACCAAGTGGAGAACATGTATCCTGGATCATGGGAGTGAGTGAGGAGGAAGGAGAGGCTGGGGTTATATTACAGCTGGTAAAGCAGAAGTGGTTGTTTCTTGGGAGGAAGGGGAGCTAATGAAAAGGATCATGGGGTTCCTTGGACATCAAAGAATCCTGAAAAGCGACATTCTGATAAGTTAAGCATAAATGAATCAGAAACATGAGGCTTCAATTTCCTTCCAAATACAAAAGTTTTAACATTTAAAAAAAAATGCTTGGTTTGACTTGTCAAGAAGGCCTTCAAAAGTACCAAGAGACATGGCCGTGAAACCTCCATTGGCCCTGACTTCCCTCCTCTGGGTGGGTAGCTACCCTTTTTCCTAAGTAGAAGGACACTCTTCCTTTTTCTATTTGCGGTCAACTATACTGCCTTCCTTCCATGTTTTAGTCCATATTTCATTTAAAACATATATTCATTCTTTTTAAAAACCTAGAACTTTGGGGTGGCTAGGAGGCACAGTGAATAGAGGCCCTAGAATCAGGAGGACCTGAGTTCAAATCCAGCCACAGACACTTAACATTTGCTAGCCATGTGACCTTGGGCAAGTCACTTAACCCCAATTGCCCTGCCTTTCCCCTCCAAAAAAAAAAAAGAAAGAACCCTTGGAGATTTATTTTAGAGATCTTTTCCCTAGCAAATCCAGAAAGCTTATTCACTCTGTTGATTTAAACTTTGAAAGTAAGGAAAATAATTAATACTGTTAAAAAAAAAAAAAAGACAGAAACTGATCCCAAAGCAGTAATTCTTAACTTGGGGTCTATGAACTTTAAAAAAAAAATCTTTTGATAACTATATTTCAATATCACAGGTTTCCTTTGTAATTCTATGCATTTTATTTTACGCATTTAAAAACATCATTTGGAGAAGTGGGACCATAGGTTTCCCCAGAACGCCAGAGAAGAAACTGGGACACACAAAAATGGCACCCCTGTTCTAAAATTATTTCACTATGGTTCCCCCTCTACACATGTACACATCCATATTTATTCTCATTCTCTCTCTCTCTCTTTCACACACATACACACACACACATACATGCTTCCTCTCAAAGACTCAAAACCCAATGGAATTGTGACAAGTTTACAGTTGAATAGATGTCTTGCCATTTAATAAAATTATTCATTTCAAAATGCTTTCAAGCTGTAAAAAAAAAAAAAAAACCAACAACAAAAAACCGTAGTCTTGGATTACCTGGCTAAAAGCAGGAGAAAAGGAAAGTCAATTCTAAGTAAATGTCCATATAAAACTTTGACCTAAGGTTGGCAAAGCTTGAGGATCCCAGACAAGGATTTGAATTATCCCAAACTTCCCCAGGCTGATGTTTTCTCACGTATAAACAAGGTGCAGTGGAGGGGGGAGCAGGGGGAGAGGGAGAATCAGACCAGCTGTGCTTCATTTAAAGTTATTTCAGGGGTAAGAACCCAGAGGTGACACTTTTTGCTCCAGCTTGGTAGGTGTAATTAGTCAGAGGTGTGCTTTTCCGGGTTGGTTTGTGAATACTCTATGTATGAATCCCATGTTCTGAGTATCTGATTTGTGCAGCCTGCCCTATGTAGTCAGAAAAGCATCCTTCTAGCTCCAGGGGCTCCCTGGCCTTATACTCTGACAGCCTCTCTTTCCTAGACCTTATTTCCAGCTAGCATGAAATGATTCAAGTAATGAAATTGAAATCACTCATTTTAATGTTCTGAAACAAAATTACAGCTGGAACAAACATTCTCTACTCAGGAAAACCAATGCTGTATATACAGAGACATAACCAAGAAGTCTAGCATCTGCTGGGAACTTACCTGGGTGAGGCTGAGGATCTGGGAGGCCAAAGTGCCCCAATATGGACAGGGACTGGGGGAAGGGGGGGGGGGAAATGTGACCCAGGTACAGACTTTTACTGGGAAGGAAAAGGTGTCACCTGGAGGCCCAAAAAGGACAGCAACAAGGATGGAGGAGACTTTCAGGGAGAGAGAGAGAGGGATGGTGACTGAGGGAGGGTCTACAAATGGGTGGGAGGAAGCAAGGAGTCTGCCACAGATGTATTCTGGTTTAAGGGAGGAAATAGCCGGCATTGAGCAAAGTGCTCGGAGATGTGGTGACCTGAGGAGGTTGTTAGGTTTCAGAGGAAAAGATCTAAGATGAAAAGGGGTTTACTAAAAAATGGTGGAGAGCCAAGGATGACCAAAAAAAGAAAAAGAGGGCTGGGGAGCGTGAAGGGTAGTTAAACTTAGGATTACTTATTTATGGGACTCTTTTTCTTTCTCTCCCTGCTGATGTAAGACTGGTTATATACCCCAAGGGCTAATACAAGGAAGAGAGCGCCAGGCCTAAAGTCAGGAAGACCCAAGTTCAGATTCAGCCTCAGACACTTACTTAGCTGTGTGAGCCTTGATTACTCTGAGAGAGGTGTGATGAGTGCCAGAATTTGTATATTGTACATTATAGTTCCATATTGTATGTTGTCCTGATTCTAGCTCAGTTTTCTTTGGGAAGAGGGGGATGGAGAAAAAGGGTTCAGCAGTAACCAATGCTGATTGCCATGGCTGTTCATCTCCTTACCCCAACTGATCCCACACACTAGATCTCAGGCATCTCAGTCACATGGAATGACTCCCCAGGCCAGGTGGCATTTCTAGGGGGTGGTGGAGTTCAGTTCTGGAGGAATATGATGGCCCCAGGACCCTGGGTGTAGCAGGCAGGGACCAGGTAAGGGAAGGGGGTGGGGGGTGGCAATTGATGACTGATGCTCTATGGAGTGAGAGGGAAGGGAAAGGAGGAAGTAATCATCCTTGATACTGATGTCTGGAAGAAGCCCCAGCTGCCCTGTGATAGTCCCACTGGATGGAGGAAGTTGGGTGGAATGGACTGTCATTTTTTTTTGCCTTTCCCTTTTTGGCAATAATTCACTAGTACTGATATTTGAAAACTGAAAATATTTTTATGAATATGAGTTAAGCTGACATTTCCCAATTTCCTGTGAAGCTCTCCAGTCTACAACAAACAATGATAACAAGGACCTTTTCATTCTTCATCAATAGTATAGTTGGTAACTTCATTTTGAAAATCATAATCCACCCCCCCCCCCCCCCCACTGAGACCACACAGCAACAGCCCATTCAGAAGCACCCAATATAAACAGATGAAAAAACAGCTTCATGAGGGGTCAATAGCCAGAGTGTCTCCACTCCTCCCTTCCTTCCCTTTCCCCCACCCCAAACATATACAGGATCACACATGCAATCATACACACACACACACACACACACACACACACAAGCACACTTGCAGAATATAAAGCACAGCTTCCTCATTGCTCTTCAGAGTTGTAAAAACAAATGTTCAAATTCCTGAACAGGGATTCATCCATTAAAGAACTGGGCCTGGAAGTCAATGCAGTGGATGGTTAAGATAAAGACCAGAAACGTACCATAAGCAGAATACAGTAGAGAAGGCACTGGGGGGGCCCAAAGAGAAAAGGAATGTATCATCAAAGGCGGTAGCAGCATTCTGGAAGACCACAGAGAATTTTCAAGGTAGAAGAAAGATGACAAACCCACTCACATCAGGAAGACAGAAAATTAAACATCTTAATTCTGCTGCCATTGTCTGACTCTTCATTGATCCCATTTGGGGTTCTCTGGCAAAGATACTGCAGTGGGTTGCCATTTTTTTCTCTAGCTCATTTTACATATGAGGAAACTGAGGCAAACAGGGTTAAGTGACTTGCCCAGGGTCACACTGCTAGTGTCTGAGGCTGGATTTGAACTCACATCTCCCTGATTGCGGGCCTGGCACTCTGGCCACTGTGTCACCTAGCTGTCCCTAACCTTCTTGCTCCAAATGATACTAGCAGCAATTCCCATTGCCCGATCACTTTCCTTACAATAGCTTTCTAAGGGTAGGCAATATGTGCAGGTTTATCTCCATTTTACAGATGAGAAGATTGGAAAGTACACACAAACTAAGTGAGCTGTTAATAATTTGGGATAAAAAAAAACAAACAAAAAAAAAACAAAACAAAAAACAAAATAAAAAAACAATGTAGAAGTCAAATCCAGGTTTTGTTTTGTTTTGTTTTTCCTCAACTTGGTCTCATTGCCCTTTTAGGTTGAAAATATGAGATGCTAGACTTTCTAATTAGATTAATTCAACCTCCCCCTACCTCACCAGCACATATTCAGAACCTATGTGTCTGGCACTATGCACTAAGGACTATGGATAAAGGGGAAAAATGATCCTTTGAGATCCTGTAAATTCACTCCTCTGAGATTCTCTGGGGGGATCTTCATTAAAGTTATTTTGTGTTCTGACAGCCACAGTGGGGTTAGTTCCAGGCTCAGCTTCTGAGGCTGATCTTGTTTCTTGGTGAATGAATATTTATTAAGCAGTTATTACTATATGGTAGGCTCTGTGCCTCGCTCAAGGAGCTTATATCCTAATAGAGGAAGAGGACACATAAGGCAGAGAGTGTTTTGGTCAGGGGAGTCTCAGGGATGGTAAGTGGAGTCAGAAGGCAATTGCCTGACAAGCAAGTGACTGATTTACCAGGGGTTATCAACCTGGGATTAATCCCATGATCACTTATGTGATGATTTTCTCTTCTCTCCCCTCTGATGTGAGACTGGCTATATATCCTTGAAGAAGTCATTCCATCTCTGTAGCCCTCAGTTTCGTTTGTAAAATGATAGGGGGAGAGAGAAATAATGAGAAGGGAAGACTCTTTGGCAGCTACGGTATTTGGACTTGTGGTGTGGTATAATCAGCAATCTGCACAGAAGGGGTGATGGGGCCTTTCTGCGACCCTGATTCATCCGAGCAACATTTGCTTTTCCAGAAAAACATTTTTCAGTGTCCTAGTTTGCTTTGGCGATCGATGCTTACCAAGTTTAGATTTGGTTTAGCCTTAGTCAAGAGATTTTCCCTTTAAACATTCTTACCCAATGTCAAAAACTGGCTTTACCTCCAGGAAGGTACAACCAGAAAATCCTGAGAATTGCATGATTCCACAATTCAGCCAACATCCCAGAATGATCAGCATCTGTGTTTTTAGTGGCTGGATTCCCTGATTTAAAAGGTACCTTTGGCTATCTCCACATGTTCTCTGGTGCTATCACTGCCCTCACTGTCAATCATAACCATGTTTACTCACTGTGATCGTATGATAGTCTTTTCCAGGATGGGCCTGTCACCTATTTGTAATTCCTGTTCAAAATTACTCGTTGACACTCATTGCATGCATGGCCAGTGAACTTACTGGGGCTATTTTTATATCTCCTCTGACTCCAGATGACTGTTTTCCTAGTCGTTGTGAGCCCACTGGCTAGTCAAGTGAAATGCATTTTTATAAATGCTCCAAATAGCTGAGGCATACCTAGAAGAACTATTTATTTGTTTGCTGGAAACCAGGAGCATTGTTCCTGCAACCTTCCTTCAAAGCTTACCAACAGCCAGACTCAGACAAAAGCATGGCTTGAGGTTTGCTCCATGGATTATTTTCTCTCATAAAAGATGAATAGATCCTTTTTTTTTTTAGGGTTCTATAAAGCAAACAAGGGTGTCTTCCTCCTATAAGGAAAGTAAATGTGTATTTAGGCAAGCATCTTCCCCATCAAATGGAACCAGCTGAAAGAATCTGGAGACAGATGCTCACATGCACACTCTGTGTTCGGTCTCCTCTTTAGTTCTATTTATGGAAGGAGGAGATGCATTTATTGAAAAAAGGCACTTAAAAATAAATGGATAAAATGGATTAAAGAGAAGAAGCTAAAGGTGGCCTAGAAACCTGCACAATTCTTGGCTGAATGAGCTCCGCCCACATTCAGATCTCTTGGCTTTTTATTGTTTGCTAAATCAGACACAGATTTTGTTTGTTTGTTGTTTAATCGGCCATGTTGCTTTAAGATGCAGGCAGGAGGTTTCGTTCCATCAGGCACGTTGTGTACATAGGATTTATCCCACTCAAGAGACTCACAATACAGAAGCAGGCACAAAAACAGGGAGACACCGACCCACAGACCCACACACACACACACACACACAACCACTGTGAGTACTCACAGTTCTGAGTACAGGAAGTGAAGGTTGCCCACATTGTCAATGTAGTTTGCAGGACTTAACCAAGGCAAGACCAGTAAGAGAAGAGCCTTCATTTTCTGTGCTTTCTTCCTGGCCACTTTCTGTCTGGCCACGGTGGGGATACAGACCTTCCAGCTCCTACCGTGGCCAAGCCTTTCCCCTGCACCGTAAATCAGCAGCAGCCCTAAAACCCTTACGCTAAGCTACACTGAGAAATCACTGGCTTGTAAGAGGATTACTCAGTCTGATTCTCAGACAGGCAGAGGTGAGGCCAGGGAGGAGGGAGGGCCAGGCTGCCGAACAGACTGATGCTCGACCGGCCTCTTCCTCCTGCAGGATGCAGAGTGGTTCTCTGGAAGCAGCTGGTACGTTTACATCACTGGCCAGAAGCAGATGGGTTATCAGGAGAGTAGGAGCATGGCACATCAAGCCCCCACCCAGCATGAGTAAGCATGCAACAGGAACGGGAATTCTGCCACATGCTGCACCTTCCCAAAGCAAAACCCCTGCACCAAGGCATGGATGGGGATAGCACTGCCCCGGGAGACTTGCGCTCTCTATGGAGGCGGACACTTCAGTACGCCAGGGTCTTTAAGAGCGACCAAGGGTATTTTCATAACGCCAGCTGCAGTGAATGCATTTATTACAAGTAGATACGTGTGCGTGTGTGTGTGTGTGTAGCAAGAGAAACAAAGACAGAAACAGAGACCATGGTGAAGAGAAATATTACCTTGTATTTTCTCCATCCTATCCTTTAATCAGATCTATCTGAAGCAGAAGAGTAGTAAGAAGATAAAAGAAAATGAGAGAATAGGCTAAGCATTCCCTTCCTTCCCTATAGGCTCCATTGCAGCTCCCAGGGGAGCTTGACGCCAGCTTGCACCAACGTATGTACATAGGTTAAGAGTGGGATTCATTTCATATCCTGGGGTTTGCAGACAGGACTAACCTTTTCAGTCAGTATGTTGGACTTTCCTACAATCATGGTGGGTTGAGTAGTGGACTTAAGACAAGAAGATCTGGTTTCCAATCCTGCCTCAGACATTTTTCAGTTAGCTGATGCTGATCACAACCTCTCAAAAGCTCAGTACTCTTAATTGTAAAATGGAGATGATGATAGAACTTACTTCACAGGTTTATTGGGAAAAATCAAATGAGATAAATGTGTGTAAACCATAAAGTACTATAAAAATGTCAGCTATGCAATGCAACGATCCCGGATAATTCCTAGGGACTCATGATGGAAGATTCTCACCGCATCCAGAGAAAGAACCACGGAGTCTGAATGCAGAGCCAAGCATATTTTTGTCACTTTTTTAGTTCTTTGTTTCTCATGGGTTTTTTCCCCCTTTTGTTCTGATTCTTCTTCCACAACATGACTAATGTGGAAATATGTTTACATGACTGTACATGTATATCCTATGTTAGATTGCATGCCCTCTTGGGAAGGGGAGAGGGAAGGGAAAAAAAATTGGAACTCAAAATCTTCCAAAAAGGAATGTTGAAAACTATCTTTACATGTAATCAGATAAAAAATGCTATTTTTTAAAAAGTCAGCTATAACTATGATTATCCTGTATATAATAGCTGTTATCTTTGAGGGAGATGTGATATAATTTAACATTTATATAACACGTTAAGGTTAACAAAGTGTTTTACAAATATTTCACTTTAAATAACTATCTGATGTGACCAAAATATTTAGAAATATCCCTGCCTGCATCCATACTGACTTAGAAAACCACAGATTAACATTATCTATGTTTTATTGTATTTTTATTTAGTTTGTTAAACATTTCTAGGCTGTAGTGTAATATAGTGTAGTGTAACTGGATACCTCCACTTGCCAAACTTTTCCCCTCCCCTCACGAAACTTTACCTGATTTTTCCCAACAAGATGTGATCCATCTCTCTCTCTCTCTCTGAATGGCCAGAGCACATTTTTAAAACACTTCCCTTAAACCCTCACTGTATTTTGCTTTGTAGATTATAGTTATTTGTATACTTGTCATTGTACTAAAATAGTAAAATAGATTGTAAGCTCCTTGAGGGCAGAGAGCATTTTCTCTGCAACAGCATGGAGTATAATGCCTCATACATCACAGGTGTCAAGTAACTCCATAATAAATGAAATTAACAATATTTGTTTACTGATTTGTTTTGTATGACAACACATCTTTTCTAAAAATTTGGATTTGGACCAAGAGCCTGACCAGAGAATTTTGAGTTTTCACTGTTATCTTCATCTATTTGTCAGTTTGTCCATATACCTGTTTATTATGCACTTACAATGTGCCTGGGCAGCTAGGTGGCACAGTGGGATAGAGCACCAGGTCCTGGAGTTAGGAGGACCTAAGTTCAAATCCAGCCTTCAGACATATACTAGTTGTGTGACCCTGGGCAAATCACTTAACCCTGTTTGCCTCAGTTTCCTCATCTGTAAAATTAGTTGAAGAAGGAAATGGCAAACCACTCCAGTATCTTTGCCAAGAAAACCACAAGTGGGGTCATGAAGAGCTGGACACGACCAAAATATTCCAAAAATAATAACAAAAAAAATGTGCCTGGCATTGAGATAAGTGCTGGAGATAAAAGAAAAAAAAAAGCAAACACAAACAGAAAACTATCTTTACATGTAATTGGAGAAAATAAAATACTATTAAGTGGAGGAAAAATCAAACCCCCCCCCAAAATAACCAACCAAAAAGTCCCCATCTTTAAGGAGTGCACATTATGAGACAATATGTAATTACTAGATGCATCTAAGATATATGCAGAGTACATAGAATGCAATACCAGAAAGGAAGGCACTATCAGTTGGGGGAGAAGGGGGAGTGACACAGAAGGTAAGATTTGAACTGAGTTTTGAAGGAAGCCAGGAAAACTAAGATTGAAGTGAGGAAGCATATCAGGCAAGCAAAGATAAGGAGGTGAGAGATGAAGTGCCATATGTGCAGAAGGCCATCGTGTTTAGGGATTCATATTACTTCCTATTTATTGTTTCAATGGACATTTTGTGGCTTGCACAATTAAAATGTCTAAAAGCTATATACTTGACAAAATTAAGCTCAGAGATTGGCTTCCAAGCCAATTTGGAAAATTTGGTCCTAAAAAAGTAGCTGTGTCTCTATCTTGCTGGATGATAAAGAAGTTCCAACACCACAAAACAATACTTAGTGGTCAGTGGAATCACAGGGATTTCTCCTTCCCTATCAATCAACTAAAGACTATTCTGCCACTTACTATCTGACCCCAAGAAAGTCCCACAACTTCTCTGGCCGAGGTTGCCTCATTTGAAAAAAATGGGCATAATACCCTATGTATCTGAAGGTGGAAGACCAGACGATCTCAAGGCTTTTTCAAACTCTAAGATTCTATGATTCATTGAGATACTAGGTCCTGTTTACTTCCATGCCGATTATGTCATATAACCAGCTACCTGTAGGGAATGTCCTTCCTGCATCCAAGACTCATGAAGTGAGTCTGGAATCCAGTTTGCCAACTCATGCTGAATTGACTTTGCCAACTTAGTTGAACTGAGTCAGCAGAGATAAATGGTTCTATTAATAATAAGCACAAAACAACGCAGTCATAACAAGCCAGAGATCATAGGGAAAGGAGAAAAAGCTTATGAGGATGACTGCTAGGAATTTGGGCTCAAATATCTCTATGTCAATTATCTGGGGATAAAGGGAGATGGGTGAATGCCAAGAGTGATAAAAAGAAACACAGGCTGGTAGGTATGGCAGTAATCCCTAGGGAGGGAGTTATGAGACCTGACTCTATCACTCACCTTGTACAAGTAATCTCCTGGCCTTCTGCTTCCTAATCTGTAAAATGGGAATTATCTGCACTACCTACCCCAGCATGTTCCATGAGAAAACAGAATTATGTTCATGCATAGGAAAGTGTTTTGGAAAGCACAAAGACCTATCTAAGCGGAAGTTGTGATTTTTTTAATTGTCACATTGCCCTTTATGACCAAAAACCCACTCCCCAATTCAATCCAATCAACCAACAAGAATTTATTAAGTACTTACTATATGACGTGCACAATGCTAAGAACTGAGGATATAAAGGCAAAAGCAACACAGAACCTGTCCTTAGGGAGCTTACATTCTAGCAGAGGAGACAATGAACACTGGTATAATCAAGACACATTCAAAGCAGAAATAAGGAAACTTTGTGTGGGAGGGCACCAGAACCTTATCAATGTCCACCTGTGGTACCCAGAGTTGAACACAAAACTTCCTGACAAGGTCGAAAGATGGCTGAGCACAGAAGACCATCACTTCCCCTTTTAATGAAGCCCAAATTTGTGCTGGCTCATTTGGATGCTGTAACACACTTTCTGACTCACATAGACCTTGAAGGTCACCAAAGGTATAGGATGGGGGAGACCAAATAGGAGTTTACTGCAATCTCCCCACATTTCTGGCTTCGCTTCCTCATTTTCCTGTTAGCCCCAACCCAAGCTAGAGTCTTTTCTTTTAAAATGTGTTGGTCAAGGGGCAGATAGGTGATGCAGTGAATGGAGTACTGGCCCTGGAGTCAGGAGGACCTGAGTTCAAATCCAGCCTCAGACATTTAACACTTAGCTGTGTGACCTTGGGCAAGTCACTTAACCCCAATTGCCTTGCCCCCTCAAAAAAAAATTTTTTTTAATGTGTTGGTCACTAAGGAAAAAGGCTCTTTCCTAGTCTCTCCAAGTCTAACCTTCAAGTTCAAAACAAACCATATTTTAAGCAGCCTCTGACATAAGGAATAATAATCATTTACCCCTGGTTTGCTACTAAGAGAAATTCCCTTGGATATTTCCAAACGTGGAAAGAAGCAACTGAGAAGCAGTCATCACTGAATCTCAGAATAGGAAAAAAAAGAGCTTCAGAGGTCATCAAGGTCAATCCGCCCTTACACAAGAATTCTCTCTATTGTAGAGTCTACAATCGATTTAGAGTCCTCACTCAGCCTTTGCTTTTCAGGGAGCAGAAAGCTATCTTCTGAGATGCCTCATTTTACTTTCCAACAGCTTTAATTGTTGGAAGTTTCTCTATACACAAGCCCAAACTGGCTTTTTTTGTCATTTCCAGCCATTACTCCTACTTCTGTTTCCCCCAGGGGCCAAATAGAACAAATCTAGTTCACCTTCCAGGGGCAGCTAGGTGGCACAGGGGATAGTGTCAGGCCTGGAGTAGGGAAGACGCATCTTCCTGAGTTCAGTTCTGGCCTCAGATTAACTGTGTGACCCTGGGCAAGTAACTTGTTTCCTCATCTGTATAATGGCTGGAGAATGAAATGGCAAACCACTCCAGTACCTTTGCCATGAAAACCTCAAATGGGGTCATTCATGAGTCAGACAGGACTGGAAAAAGACTGAATAACAGCAACAAAAAATTCACCTTCCGCATGACAGTCCTTCAAATATGTAAAGACAAATATCATGTGCCCCTGGGCTTTCTCATCCCCAGGCTAAATATCCATAAGTCCATCAACCAGTTCTCATAAATCATGATTTCCAGACCCTTCCTTGGTTTGGTTTTCCTTTTCTGGATACTCTCTGGCAGTTTATCATGGTGTCTTCGACCCAGTGACACTGGGCCCCTGACTGTTCCACAGACAAAAGCCTCCATCTCTCAGCTCTGGATGTTTTTTCTGGCTGTTCCCCATGCCTGGATTGCTCTCCCCTCCTCTACTCCAACTACTGATTTTCCTGCCTTCCCTTAAATCCCAACTGAAATTCTACCTTCGACCTTCTCCAATCCCTCTTAATTCTAGCGCCTTCCCTAGGTTAATTATCTTCTATTTATCCGGTATATAGTAAGACTAAATTCCTTGAGTAGGGACTGCTTTTTCCTATCTGTAGTGCTTAGCACACAGAGCCTGGCAAATAGTAGGTACTTAATAAATGTTTATTGGTTTGATTCCTAAAATGCGTCACCTGAACTATATACATTACTGATTAGGGCTCTCTAGGGCCAAGTCTTTTTCTCCCTATGGAATGTAAAATCATTTATAGACCCAATAAAATTAGATCAAACCTGACTTGATGATCCACAGAATCTTTGTTTTGGAATGAAAATTCCAGTTGTAGTTAGGAGGTGACCTAATGGATGTACAGTCTCATTCTTCCTCTCCACAAAAGACTACCTATGCAAGCTTGTGGTTGGTCTGCTAAGGGCCATTTTCTGTCATTGCCTCACCAGGAAAAAATAAACAAACAAAACCCATTCATGAGCTTCTCCCACTAACACCAAATGAACATGGTGTTTAGGCTCTGTCGGTCTGACTCAGCACATCCCTGTTAAGGATGTCCAGACAAGCCAGGTGATACGTAGCTGGTGAAGTCTCACCCACTGAGGGTAGTCATATCTGGTTTCCTTAAGTATACGGCAGCAGTGGCATTCCTAACGCCTACATTATGGCCACTATCCCATTATCCCCATGGTTAATGGAGGGCTCCCTTCTGTTATGGGGGCAGAAAAAGTCTTCAACATGGCCACTCACTTAGTCTCAAGTCTCTGAGACTCACTTGAAAATGAAGGGGAAAATATTCTCTGAAAAGAATCCCATGGAGGCTAGGCTCAAACCTTATACTCTGTAAGAAAAGGTAGGGGGCCTAGACCTCCTAAAGGTCTATAGTCTCCTAAAGTCTAGCTGGTCCCCATTGGTCTTGGGCACAGCACTTACTAAACACTAAAGGAGAGACTGAAGATATTTGCTCTTTGTCTTCTTAACTGATCCAATCCAGAATTTTTGTATATTACTGATACTGCAAGGTATGTGTTTGCCTTCTCTCATCTTTTTAACATGCCAGTTCTTCACTGTATAGTTATAATGACCAAGCTTGTCTCCAAAGAATGGGTGTGTAACTTAGCAAGACAAATTCAGTTTATATATTGGTCAAGTTTGTTGAACTGTTTATTTTCTTCTCTATTATTTTTGTTTTAAGGGTTGACAGTGCATGGAGATGAGGATATACAAAAACAAAAGATCACAATAAAAGGGGCAATTTCTAAAAACAAAACCAAAAAAATGCCATTTCTTCAAAGGAACAATCCCACCTTTGTACAAGCTTCTATTTTTATTCTGAATCTTGTAGTCTTGTGGATGTTCAATGAATGCCATATTAACAGGGATTTTGTAAGACAGCCAATGTCTTAGTTTCACTACACATTCCCTTAATATCAGGGAAAAGAAAGCATGACCTCTACACACCCTCTTAAAAAAGGGTGGATTCCCAGGTCAAGAGGTGCCTTTCGATTGACTTAACTACTCCCCTTACTGCAATTATTAGCAAGGCCTTTCTGCCAGGGAAGGCTGCTACTTGACCAACAAGCCAACCATCTCTATTGGAAATGGAGTCTATATCTATCCTTTGCAAGTTGTCCCTTCAGTGACAGCGTGTGAGCTTTGGGGGAGGTCAGAGGTCAGAGGAATTAGTCAGAGGCTTCCAAACAGTAGAGCTCCCTCAGGAGAGTTCTGGGGCTTGGAATCAGAAACAGTAGCCTGAGAGCCTCTGGCCAAGTCCTCTACATAAAGGCAAAGTAATTTGCTTCCCTCCTAAGCAGAGAATATTTACCCCAAAATTTAGATTCAACTTGTTTTATCTAAAGTCCATTGACTAAAGTTGTTTATTAAGTACAAGATTACTGAGAAAAATAGCAGCAGAATTTGTTTAAACAATGATCATACTACCTGAACACATGATTCAAAGAGTTTGGTTCCTATTAGCGAAGGCCCCATCAATGGCCTCTAACAGAGGCTTTGGCCCAGGGCAAAAATATTTCTCAAACATTTTCTTCCTTCAAAGCGGAGGTTCCTTAATCTTTTTCTGTGTGAAGTGGACCCCCCCCTTTGGCAGTCTGGTGAAGCTGATGAATCCCTCCTCTGAAGGGGGGAATAATAAATGGTACTACCTCCCAAGGTTGTTGTAAAGATAAAATGAACTATTTATAAAGTGCTTTGCACATCTTACTACGTAAAAATGCTAGAGGACGATGATGATGATACAAAGAAAACCAAACGTAAGTGAAAGCAAAGATGTTAACGTTTTTTCTCCACTCAATTTCATAGACCCTCTGAAATCCAAGTTGAAAACACTTGTTTCAAAGGGAGAAAAATTAAATACCTGACTAAAGGAATTTTTTTTAATTTCCCTTTATTCAAGGCTTTTTTTTTTAATATAAGGAGGTTCAAGGTCTAACTTTTGAGTTTCCAGGGTTCAAAGCTGGCAGTTCCAAATTTTCCAAGGTAGCCCTTAACACCAGCCCCCACTGAAAAGAATCCCTTTAATTCATAGCTTATATTCATACCCACCCATGTGGTTTACGAAATTTTCCCATTGTATCCAGCTTCAAGAAACCTTAGCCTTTTTTAGAAGGCAAAAGCTACACTAAATAAATTAAAACCATAAAATGTTTAAAAAACTGACAAGTTTACCCACTGGCATCCAGAACCTGCTTTCCAGCAGAGCCCTCAAGACTTCAAATAGGATTGTTCCCAAGTAAGAGTACTCTGCTTAAGAAAACAATCCAGCCCCATAATCTCCCGCTTTTCAAGTTCAAGGAAGTAGAGAGGTATTAACAGTTTAATCCTCTTAAAATCGCCAGTGAGGACCTTGAGCATGTGTAAGTATTATTTCAAGCCCATAGGTGAAGACTGGGGATCACAAGGAGAGATTTGCCCAAGGCCAGAATGGATTCTCGAGTCTACTAACCTCGAATTCTTTTTTTTTTTTTTAAAGCAATCGGGGTTAAGTAACTTGCTCAAGGTTACATGGCCAGTTATTTCTGGGTGTGGTGCTAAGTGTCTGAGCCTGGATTTGATCCCCAACTCATCCCGACACTGGGGCCCGTGCTCTTATTTGCTGTGCTACCTGGCCGCCCCCTAACCTCGAATTCTTAACCACCATCGCGGACACCACTGGAAAAGAATTACGCATGTGATAACGAGCACGTGTTGTAGGAAATGTTGGTTCTAACCCACTTAGAAAACCGAAATGTGGAAGGATTCAAACATAAGCAAACAGCTCACTTTACCCCAAAACGTACTGTCCAGCACACTGTTCTCTGAGGCAGAAAACATGAGTCTGAGACCCCGCTCAAACACTTTATGTTCAAACACTATGACTTTATCATAGCTTTGGAGGACTTTTGAGGTCATCTAGTGACTAAGACAGGGGTGGGGAACCTGCATCCTCCAGGCCACTTGTGGCCCTCCAGGTCCTCAAGTGCCCCCCTTTTACTGAATGAACTTCAGGTCTGGATTCATGTGGCCTTGAGACCGCAGGCTTTCCACCCCAGGTCCAACCCATCCATTTTGCAGATGAAGAAACTGAGTGGCACAGAATTGACAAACAATATGTGGCAGGTGCAGGATTCAAACCCAGGGCCTCAGACTCCCAATCCAGTGATAATAATAGCTCACCTTTATAAAGCACACTTACCGTGTTCCAGCTACTGTGCTAATAAGTGCTTTACAATTACTATCATCTCACCTGATGCTCACAACAAACCTGGGAAGTAGGAGCTATCATTATCCCCATTTTACAGATGAACTGAGACAAAGAGTGACTTGCCCAGGGTCACCTAGCTAGTGTTTGTGGTTATTGTCAGTCACTTTTCAGTCGTGTCTGCCTCTTCCTGACCCCATTTGGGTTTTCTTGGCAAAGATACTGGAGTGGTTTGCCATTTCCTTCTCCAGCTCATTCAAGAAAAACAGGGTTAGATGACTTGCTCAAGGTCATAAAGCTAGTAAGTGTCAGAGGTCGGATTTGAACTCAGGAATCTTCCTGACTCCAAGCCTGGCACTCTATTCACTATGGTGCCACCTAGCTGCCCAGTGATCTTTCTTCTACCTCCAAATGAATTGTTATTCTACACTCTCTGAGTTTCAATTCCCTATTCTGTAAAATGAGGTTAATAATATTTCCACTACTTATCTAACATATGTATTATTAGTGTTCTCAGAGAAAGAGCTCTAAGATAGTTCAAGTAAGTGGCATGATTCAAATCCATTTTGGGGTTCAATCCCCTTCCTGGTACTTTTTAATGCCATGCCAAATACGAGCTAAGGCTTTAAATGGGGTTATTTTTTTTAAGTGAGTTCTGTTCAGTCTGTATGCCATCATCCATTCTTCATGTGCCCCTTTCAATGCAATTCCCATAGCAAGTTGTTAAAGGACAATGATTAACCATATCCTTGTCTGCAACTTTCATAGATCACCAATGTAATTTTGCATTAGGCTACAAGCCTTTTTTTTTTTTTTTTGTCTTTTTGGAGGAGAGAAGGCAGGGCAACTGGGTTTAAATGATTTGCCCAAGATCACACAGTTTGTAAGTGTTAAATGTCTGAGGCAGGGATTTGAACTCAAATCCTCCTGACTCCAGGGCATGCTCTATTCACTGTGCCACCTAGCTGCCCCTAGGCTACAAGTCTACAAGGCTACAAGTGAATTGGTTGCCATATCTTGTTTGGGGAGCATATGGTGGTTTAGAATTGTATGCAGGTCAAACCTTTCTTAAAGGAAATTCCTCAACAGATGTGCTGGGCACCACCAAGAACCATCCTATGATGGATGCCTGCACATATTCATGCCCTTAATACCTATGAATACAAGAGACAGAATGTGGATACCCATGGATATAAAGAATCAGAATGTCGTAATAGAGAGTTAGAAAATTGTGTGTTGAAATACTGCTTCTGACACTGGTCACGTAACTATGGACAGACCACTTACCCCTTTCTTTTTTCCTCAGGTTCCTCAATTGTAAAATGGTAATAATATCTGCAGCACCAACTTCACAGGGTTATCCCAAGATACTTACACCTCAAGTCCCCTAAGTACCTTAGACTACAAATCACAAGCAAGCACCCACAGTGTTGACTGGGAGTCAATCAATAAACATTTATTAAGCACCTACTTCGTGCTAGATACTGTGGACCAATGAAATTATAGGTTTAGTAAAATGTATACATATAGTTATATAATTATCATAATGGGGCCTTCCAAAGAAAAAGTCTCTTATGTTCTCAATTCTAAGACTGAGGGAGTATAAATTTCAGACTCCTCCAAAATGACCAGTATCATTTATTGTCACTCAACCTTTTCCTACAATTGTGAACATTCCAAGCAGAGAAAGAATATGCTGCAGGGTTGGACACAGTGCTTGCTTTGGAGACTACACAGGTGAACGATGCAAAGTGAATGAGTGCAACAGTCCAGCTTAACTGGCCAGCAAACATCACTGGGGAGACAGCATCAGCAAAGGCCCACACATCACATCGCATCACTCAGCCCAAGCTCTGGGGATAGTTCCAGATGCCAAGAATCATTCAGAACATACTAAGCTTTTAAGTCTGAAAAAGCCATCCCTCTCCTCACCTCAAAAATAACCACACCAACCTTTGCAGTTCTCATAGTAAATACTATGTCTGTCTGAACCAAACCTCAGTCTTTTTCAACTATGAAACAGGATATTATTCTCAGATGTAAAACTGAAAAAACTTGAGGGAGAACAAATCTGGAGATAAAATGATCTCTTTCAGGTAATGATACATACTTCCCTCCCCATGGGGATGGTAGTGATGGTATTGGTGGAATGCTACATGCATTTTTCAGATGAAGTCTCTGTATTGTTTTTGCTTGACTGTTTTTCTTTGTGATAGGGGAGACTCAACAGGGTGAGGGAGTAAAAACTGACTGTCATATAAGAACAAATCAATCTTAATTTTAATAATTTGGAACCCCAAATCTTATAAAAGTGGATGTTGAAAACTATCTTTACATGTAAATGGAAAAAATAAAATACTATTAGGTGGGGGTAAAATAAATAAAAAAGAATGTGAAAAAAAATTTTTTATTACTTTGTAAATTCTCTCTCTCCTTCCTTTTCTCTCTCTTTCTCCCTTCTCTCTCTCTTTCCTCTCTTTTCCTAGGTTGGGTCCTAGTCAAAAGTACCTAAAAAGTTTTCCCATTTCAAATGAATTTTCCACGTGTTATACAGAAAAAAGACACCAGACTCTCCTAGTCTGTTGGATGCACTTGAAGTCAGCCACCCGTGACATTTGGAGACTTGCAGTTAGCTCCTTGTCTTCCCAGACAACTGGGATTTCCTGAAGCTGCTTGGGGGAAAAAAAGGGCCTACCTGGTCTGAAAATGATGTTCCAGGTCGCAGCGCTGCAAAACCTCTGAACAGTATTCTGTGAAAGGGCAGATCACCATCAGTTTATTCAAGAGCTTATTTACTAGGATACTGGACTTTTTACAGTTCTGTAAGATGATCGTCTGGCGATCCACAGGGCAGAAGTCTTTTTCCACTAAGAAGTTGGTGAGGCAGAGTGTGCAGTAGGTATGGCCACAGGGAGTGTCCAGGGGCTCCAACAGAGCTTGCAGACAGATGTGGCAGATGAGGTCATCATCCACTTCCTCGGCATAGCAGTAGAAATGGTTCTCCTCGGGGGAGTGGGCTTGGCCACAGGTGGCACACAGTGCTTTAGGGCTGGGATCCATATCTTCAGAAAGATCTGGCTGAATCATGATTGGGGAGGGGCTGATATGACTGAAAACCAACTAAAAGGCAACTCGTTAGGTAGTCAATCAATATATACCGGGAGCCATTCACATACCTAAAAGAGAAAGAAATACAGAATCTAAATAACTTTCTCATAAACTGAAGGCCCAGACCTCTGGTGGGTACCATGCAATGTGATCAATCCAGTAGGTAAGGAATTGGGCTAAGTTTTAGAAACCTTAAGTTTTAGTACCAACTTAAGTGCTGGCATAGAAACTTGAGTTACTTGGTGTCTGTTTGCCTCTTTTCCCCCATCAATTAGAATAGGGACAATAATATTTGTTCCCTTAGCCTCATCACATGGGTGTGGAAAGAATGATCTAATATCCAGGATGTACTCCGAGTGCCTCAGAAGAAAGGTACCATAGAAAAACAAAGTCTTGTTAATAAAACGAAATAGTTCAGTGATTTATAAGGGAAGAATGCCTGACAGGTCAGAACAAGGAGGAAAACAGTTAACCCTTTGGTATCTTTCTCCATTCTTACTTTTTTCTTTCTTTCTTCAAAAAGTATATGCAAGACACAGGGTGAGAGGAAGTGTGGTACAGTAGATGCAGGGCTGGTTTAGGCTTTGGGAAGATCAGAGTTCAAATTATACCTTTGACGCAGATGAATTCTGAACCAACCCCTAAGGAAGTGACTGAACCTCTCAATGTCCCCAAGGCAATTCCCTGAGGCCATGCAGAAGATTTGCAAATCTGAACTGGAAGAACATTTTCTACCTGCATTGTAGGAGGTCCTGTCACCAATTAAATTATAGGTCCAAACCAAAATTTCTCTCTCTCTCTCTCTCTCTCTCTCTCACACACACACACACACACACACACACACACACACACACACACACACATTTGCTACAACCTCTGTGGCAGGATTGAAGAGCACTGATTGATTGGTTAATAGCTCAGCCAGTCAGTGATGGGAGATAAAGGACATCTAGTCCTCCACTGATTCTACACAAGAAGGTCATTGGTTTCATCCCTCACTGAATTTCTGCTGCTTCTTCTGAAATGTCAGAAAATAGAAGCTATCGATTCCTCAGACACGCTGCCTTCTCACCTTGTAAATGATTATGTGGGAGAAACTTCTACCTGGACTCCAGACATCCCTAAAAGTCTCCCCAGATGCTCCAATGTGGCCGTAAATCTATGAGAACCTTAATTATTGCTCTGTATTTTTCCTTGTGTGAAGGTACCCTTAGAAGAAAACGAGAAATAACTGGGCAGCTCCTTCTATCTGCTCTTGAGCTCCCAATGAATTCAACTGTTCCTGGTTTTTTACATTTTGAGATCATGGAACATTCCTTCAGTTTTTAGGATAGACAGCAGTCACAGCAGGACAATGGAATTCTCTGAACTTGCGTGATGCTATAATACCTTTTGCCTGGCCCTAATTTTATGACTCTGCTCAGAGAGCCAGATTCTCCCAGTACCTAACTCCCATCATGCCACTAGGGTCCTGTTACATAAATCACTACTTTAGTATTCTGCACCAGTGGCCTGAAAGACTAAATACACCTTTTTAAGGTGGCTAATTTACAACCAGGAAGTCACTAGGGTCACTGACAGAATCTGATTCAACATTATGGGAAATTTAAGAGCCTGGAGCTCGTTCAGGACAGAAAGGTTCCCCAAACTTTGTCCCATTTCAGGCAGAAGTGAAAGGCTTCTAGATTTCCAATTGAATGCAAAGACCCATAAATAACTTGAAAGGAAAATGGTTTGGAAATAGCCCAATGGTGGAAAAACTATGTTGCATCTTTTGGCCTAAATCTACAGGGTTTTTGGATGGTTTGTACAAACAGAGACTTATCTTAGAGAAAAAATGTTTACTTCAGACTTTCACTGAATGGAGTTGTTTACATATCTATAACAGACTCAGTATGCTCAAAACAATCACTTTCCAGGCAAGAGGTTAAGGTAAAATCTGCCATGGGAAAGCATTGCATGGGATTTAGGGTTGGAAGGGACTGTACAGATCATTTCAAGGCTCAAGGTCACATAGCAAGTAACCCTAGTTAGTAGTACTGTTATGATTTGAACACAAGTTCTTTACTCTTTAAAGGGCAGCCAGGTGTGTAGTGGATAGAGCATCCATCCTTGTGGAGTCAGGAAGACTCATCTTCCTGAGTTCAAATCCAGGCTCAGACACTTACTTAGCTGTGTGGCGCTGGGCAAGTAACTTAACCCTATTTGCCTCCGTTTTCTCATCTGTAAAATGAGTTGAAGAAGGAGATGGCAAATCACTTTGGTATCTTTGCCAAGAAAACCCCAAATGGCATCACAGAGTCAGACACAACTGAACAACAACCTCTACTCTTTAAATTATACTTGATATCCAAAAACTTAAAGGTCGAAGGAGAGCTTAACGATCAGTTAAGTTTAACTCTCTCACTGGAAAAAAACTGAAACCCAGAGAAAAGTGGGTTGGATCCTTAAAAAACTATTCTCTTCTAGAGCAAAAATACATAGAGTAGCTCTACTTATAATGATAAAAATAAACACCCTAAATGCTCATCAATTGACTAATATTGAAAAAGTTACATACGTAGCAGCATAACAGACATTGTTTTGATTTCTTTTAACTGAGAAGCAGGAAACTGTTTTATGGGGCCACTGCTCTTATGCTTTTTATATTTTTGACAGATATCAACTTGATGTTATGTATACAGAATAAATTTTTGTAATTTCTGTGTTCTTATTCTTATTTATGAATTTATTCAGAAGGAAATTTCTGATCAGAATCATCTGATGCAGTGAAGAAGGTTTTTTTTAATGTTGTTGAAGCACTCCTTTAATATCCAAGCACTACAGGCAGCCTCAAACATTTAAATGCACCTTTTCAAGGTGTATGTATCACCATACCTCATTTACAACCAGGAAAGGCCCAGTTAGGAAAATTCCTAACATTCAGGCAAAGAGGTTGGGCTTCATGCCTAACTTTACAACTCCATCTCTCTCTCTCTCTTTGTGATTCAGTTAACTGGGAACATTTGGATAATGAAACAGCTCATTTATATTATAGTGGCTGTTTATATTCAGGCACTGAGAGGGGCAGTTGAAGAAAGATCAGACCTTCTCCTGCCCCTACTTCTCTCTGTCCTTGAATAGGTGAGCAACTTGGGGGCATCAAGCAGTCCAACTTTTGTTGGATATCTCTTCTCATCAGGCCTCCCTTCTAGTTCTCCTTTCCCTGGTTTCCCAAGAGCTGCCAGATCTTGGCTCAGCTCAGTATGACCCCTGCTTCATCTCCAATTCCAGACCACTTCCAAAATCTCTTATCTGGTGCTCCCTCTTACACAAATTCCTTAGGATAAAACCAAGTCTCTCACAGGAGGCCTAGATGGATTCAAGGAGGTGTACAGACCCAGTTTACATTGAATAAACTTGATTAATTCAATCAAGAAATTCTTACCAAACAAAAGTAATTACTTTTAAGTGCATGGGATAATCAATGGAACCCCACCCTTATATATATAAACTACTTTTGTAGTTGTAAAGGGTTTTTTAAAGCCCTTAGTAATGTGACCCCTGGTGACAACATAGGACAGCAATCTCCCTCCAGAACAAACTACATTCCAACTCTCTTCTTGGTGTCTTACCATTGGCCATCCCTCATACCAAGTTACTTAGTGTTAGAACTAGCTCTAGGATCCAGATACGAATATGACCTAAGACACACACTAGCTGTGACCATGGGAAAGTCACTTAAGTTTTCTGTGCCTCTGTTTCTTCATCTGTAAAATAATAGGGAGGTACATAGACCCAAAGACTTCTAGGGTGTCCCTTAAGGTCTAACTCTACGATCCCTTGAACCAATTTTCTTGACTCTTTAGGCAGTGATGTTTCCAATCACAATATGCAATGTCACCTTTTCATTACTTAAATGCAACAGGCAAAACCACATAGCAGCACCAATAATGGGGAGGATGACTATGAAGGTTAAAAAAGGTAATTATATCTGAGCTTGGGCCTTTGGGGGATGGGCAAGGGATGTGTTTAGGGACAAGCTTCATGGAAGCTCCTAAAGCTGTCATTCATGCTAGGCTTTTAGGTGTCACAGTGACCAAAATATGCCGAACCTGGAGTCCGGAGGACAAGTGATCCAATCAGTCTTGACACTTACTGGTTGTGGGAGCCCTGGGCAAGTCAATTAGCTTCTACCAGCTTCGGTTCCCTCTCAGTAAAATGGGCACAATAACACCTACCTGCCAGCATTGTTGTGAGGATAAAGTGAGACATTTGTAAAGCTCTTTGAAAACCACAAAGTGCTATATAAATGCCAGATATTACTATTTATCCTCATCATTGTAGTTGTTATGCGGAGGCTGCAGCTTACAGTACTGAGCTCCACAGGCAACACTTTACCTGGCACCCGACAGAGTCAGAAAACCAGAACAAAATCTATGATGATTTTCTATTATTTGCTTCAGAAAAAAAATACACACAGCACATCTTTATTAAGAGCTATTCAGAGGTAAATGAAAAAGTCACTAAAAGGAAGCCAGACTCTGATTAGCTGAAAAAACCAATAATGGTCCTGGTGAGCATGGAATGAAGCCTGTTCCATTTCATTTGGCAGAGACCCAGTTATGGATGAGGGCAAAATGCTGTTACCCTGCCAAGTCAGGGTCATTCTAGGGTTTGGTTTTGCTTAACAGCTTTCCTTTGTCACAAGGGAGAGTTCAATGCCAGAGGCAGAGGAGAAGATCCAGAGAAGGCAGTGATATAAACCCAAAAGGCATCAGAGAAGCTCATTTTTTTAAAAGTCTCCCTTTCTTTAAATAGGGCAGCCAGGTGGTGCAGTAGATAGAGCACTGGGCCAGGAGTCAGAAAGACCCTGGTTCAAATCCAGCCTCAGACACTTATTAGTTGTGTGACCCTGGGCAAGTCACTTAACCCTGTTTGCCTCAATTTCCTCATCTGTAAAGTGAGCTGGAAAAGGAAATGGTAAACCACTCCAGTATCTTTGCTAAGAAAACTCCAAATGGGATCACAAGGAGCTAGACACAACTGAATTGACTGAACAACAAATTTCTTAAATACTGTCATTTGGATTCAGAATTCCAAGTCCTATCTTTATTTTTCTATTTGCTGTTTCTATATTTCTTCTTTTCCAGTTGTCCCTAATGAGGTATGTTGGGTTTTAAAATTTTGTTTTGTTTGAGACTTGGGCTGATCAATTTGGCGTTGTTGGGTTTTGTTTTGTTTTTTCAGTTATTTTGCTGGAGAAATTTCTTGAATATTGTACCAGTCAAAATCACATCAATATTGTTAACAAGAATAGTGGATGTGTTAAAAACTCTGATTTTCCTGCCTCTAATATTTCAAAGGGCCCAGAACAAAAGGATTCCTGAGATTTTCTTCACACTGAACCTATCAAAGTAACACATGAACAGAATGGGTTAAGACTGATGTTTTTCCTTTAACACAGATTTCTTTTTTTCTTTGCACAGTTTGAATTCCTGGGCACTGTCCTGTGTAGGCAAACCAGACTCTTAATAGAATTTTTCTGTCGACACTCATGTGAATCTTCTTTAGCTTTGCTTTAGATTAAGTATAGCCTATATGAAGAGAAACAGATTGTAAAAAAGTTAAACCTCTCAGCAACTTTGTCCCCTCCAATAGGGTTAAATGGGCAATGATTTCTAATAATAACACTTATTTATCTGGTCATTCATTGTCTGGTCATTGACTATGAACTCTCCCATGACCATGGAAGCATTTTTTCATTAATTAATTAATTAATTTTTGGTTTTCAACATTCACTTTTATAAGATTTTGAGTTCTAAAATTTCCCCCCTTTTCTTTCTCCTCCCCAAGATGGCAAGCAATCTGACATAGTATATATGTTTACAGTCATATCAAACATATTTCAACATTATTCATGTTGAAAAAGAAGTATCAGAACAAAAAGAAACCACGAGAGACAAAAAACAACAAAGAGAGAGAAAATAGTATGCTTTGATCTGCAATCAGGGTCCATAGTTCTTTCTCTGAAAGTAGATAGCATTTTCCATCATGAGTCTTTGGTATTGCTGAAAAGAGCTAAGTCTGTTAAAGTCAGTCATTGCAAAGTTGCAGTCAGTTGCTGTTACTGTTTACAATTTTCTCCTGGTTCTGCTGACTTCACTCAGCATCAGTTCATTCAAGTCTTTCCAGGTTTTTCTGAAATCTGCCTGCTCATCATTTCTTAAGGAACAACAATATTCCATTACATTCCTATACCACAACTTGTTCAGTCATTCCCCAATTTCCAGTTCTTGGCCACCACAGAAAGAGCTGCTATAAATATTTTTGTACATGTGGGTCCTTTTCCCTTCGTGGGGAATATTTTAGGACACTGTATTTGTATACTCTTGACAAATTATGAGGGAAGTTACAAATAAGTACTAGGAACTAAAGTATTTCCTTCCCATCAAAGAGGAAAAGAAATGGTCTGAGGTGGGTCTGACAATGTTTATTCAATCTGTTTGAATTTAAACAGGCGATTTATAAATCCTAAGGCAGACCTGCACAACTTGTAAACTTCAGGTGCAAATAGGTTAGACTAGAGACAGACTGATGGTAGCTGGTTTCTAAGGTTTGTGTGACAAACAGGAAAGTGCAGTGGCAGCTCTACATTTTCTCTCAGGCTGCCCTAAACCCTTTGCCTCCGGTCATATGTTGTGTAGGCATGCCCTAAGGACTTAAGTCATAAATGTAGAAAGTAGAGATGGATCTACAGTGAGATCAAGGGATCCCCCTAAGAAAGGGAATCTGGTACCCTCTTAATTGGCACTACCACCTACATGGGGGTGTATCTTTACATGAAATGGGACCTCTAGGCAACACATTCTGGCAAGAGTGCAGGGAAGGCTAGAAGTGGGAGTACCAATTACCCTTCACAAAGGCCAGTGAAGCTCCATCCTAACCCAACTTTCGCTTTGATCCTAGAGAAATTTAAAGAGACTCACCAAAAAGTGGAATAAATATAAGGCAACAAGTTGTAATGGGGGAAAAAAACAATGGATAGGGGAGTTAGGTGATGTAGTTTCAGTCGTTTCTCTATGTGAATTTGGACAAGTCATTTCACACCTCCCACATTTCATCCGTAAAATGTTGAACTGGAGAGGTCGCTGCCATGTCAGGGAAATAATGGGAGATTTGGAAGCAGAGTATATGGACTCAAATCCCAGCTCTGATACTTATTCCTTATGTAATTTGTGACAATTCCTTCTTGTTCTCTAGCTTAAAACGTAGGAACTTGCCTGAGGAATCTCTACAATAGCAGCAGAGTCCCAGATCTCCAACAATAAATAAGCAAGAATATTTTGTGCTACAGCAGCATCCACATTTGTGCATTTTAGTCTTTTCCAGGTACAAAGAGCTATTGATTATGATCAACCAATAGAATTATGAGAGTTGGAAGGAAATTTAAGGGTGTCATAGGATCATAGATCAGGACCCTAGAGGCCAGCTGACCCAGCCCCTCATTTTTTACAGATAGGGAGAAGCCCAGAGGGAATCAGTGGTTTGCCCAAAGTGACACAAGTACTAAAAGTATCAAGGGTCACATTCAAACCCAGGTCCTCTGATTCCAGATCTAAGGTTCTTTCCACTCTACCACACAGCCTTGCCTTACCTGTTCCCACCTTCCACTCTGTACAAGTCTCTTCTCCACTTCCCAGACTGACTGGTTATCTAGACTTTCAGTGAATACTTCTGGTAATAGGAAGCTCATGACTTCATTAGGCAAACCATTGCAATACACTTCCTTATACAGAAGTAAAACTCCTCCTCATAACTTTCACTCATGGATACTAGTTTATTCTCTGATACTAAGCACAACAAATCTAACCTTATCTATCCTATCCCTTCAGATCTTCTCTTTTCTAAAATAAAATGTCCCTGCTACCTTCAATCATTCCTTGTGTAACATGCTTCCCCGGTCGCTCTTTTCTGGATAACCTCCATTTGGTCAATATTCCTATTAAAATGCAGCACCCAGAGCTGACCCTGATCCTCCCCAGATGGTCTGATCAGATAAGACTGTTATGTCTCTTTCTATGAACAGTATACTTCTATTAATGCAGTAATCTTCTATTACAGACTGAATTAGTGGTGTGGTTTTTTTAAGCCCCCTAGTTGCCTTGTGAGCTCATGAGCCACTAAATCTTTAGGCTGTACATGCTGATTACAAACTGAGCTAGTTGTCTGCTCTAGACAATGATGCAAAGTTGGAAAAAAGCTGGCTATGGCATGGAAGGTCACTCTAGACTGTCCAAGTCTTCTCATAAATTCACCAGAGGATATCCACCAGCATGCTGGGGTCCATCCTGTTTATTCACAGGTGAGAACAAATGGTATCCATTAGACATCCCGTACACTTGATTGCTATCCTCCCAAAGTCAAAACAGGCTTATAAAATACAATTTAGAAAACTAATTTAGCAGCATAAAAATGGAAATATATTTAAAATACCTTTGAAGAAGAAATAAGAAAAAGCTGATTATCTCATCAGTTGCTTGTAAGCATGGAAAATTGGGAAGCAGCCTAATTGAGGCAAAGTAGCCTTTCCATGTGTTCCCAGATTTGTCTTTATTTAAAGGAAATGCTTCTCAAGGTGAAACTAAACAAAAGTTTAAGGGCAGAGTAAAGGCAACTTGGGAGAAAGCTCTAGCATTCAAATGCATGGGGAATTTCCTTTTTTTCTATTTTTTCCTGGGGAAATGACAAAAAAAAGGTTAATTCAATTCCACCAAAAGTCCCCTGTGTAATTTGACAAACGAAATCATGCCAGGCAGAGGCATAATTGAATGTAAGCTCTTACAGTATGTGGAGCCATATGGATGGAAGAATAGTGAGCTCCTGTAGGATTTCCTGAAACATACTTGTGGAATGGTGAAGGTACCTGCCTTTGGGGAGGGTACTCTCCATGGAAGACTAGAACACTGTCTTCTGCCACAGGGAAATACATTAACATGGAAATTGGCGTACACTGGGGAATCTTTCTCAGGGCGCAATATTTCAGATATGCTCTGGTAACAGGTATTTTAAAGAAACCTGTTAAAAAGAATGCATTGACTATACTTCTACAATCAGACATGCTAGCAATCATAATATATATATATGTAATATATACACACATACATGTATTGGGGAGTTCATATCGTTTCTCTTTTGGATGGGTTTGACTGGCTGGTCATGAACTTGTCATTTGAACCAATGGAAAAAGCATAACAAAAATGCCTAACAAGGAGTTAATGCCCAAGATAAGTCAGGAGATACTAAGAGCACCACTGTCGATGAATTCTAGTCATTTGGCCCAAATGAACTATATCCTCAGGTACTACAAAAAAAAAAAAAAACCAATCCAAACCAGGCAGATATGACTATGGAGCCTCTGTCAGAGATTTTGAAAGGTCATGGAAAATATGAGAGGTACCACAAGACTAGAGAAAATATTATTCCAATTTTCAAAAGAGAGGAGGATAGGGCACAAGACTTTGATTATTGGGAAAATTCTAGAACAGATCATGAAAAAGAAAGTTGGTGAACATCTAAAAGGAAAGGTGGTGATTACAAAAAGCCAACATGACTCCATAAAGAATAGGTCATACTCTTACGTGACTGATGCTGAGTGAAGTGAGCAGAACCAGGAGAACATTGTACACAGTAACAGCAACATTGCATGACTGACTTTGATAGACTTGGCTCTTCTCAGCAATGCAAGTACCTGACTCAACTCAAAAGGACTCATGATGGAAAATGCTATCCACATGGAGAAAAAGAACTATGGAGTCTGAACGTGGATTGAAGCATACTATTTGCTCTCTTTTCCTTTTTATTCTTTCTCATGGTTTCTCCCATTGGTTCTAATTTTTCTTTACAAATGATTAATATGAAAATATGTTTAATATGAATGTATATGTATAGCTTATATCAGACTATATGCCATCTTGGGGAGGGGGAGAAAATTTAGAACTCAAAATTTTGTGAAGTGAATGTTGAAAACTAAAAAGAAATTAATTTTTTAAAAAGAATAGGTCATGCCAGACTAACCTTATTACCTTTTTTTTTTTGACAGAATTATTGAATAAGTAGATGAAGGGAATGCTATACCATTTGCCTAATTTTGGCAAAAAAAACCCAACAACTTAATAATGTATCACATACTTTCCTCAAGAAGAAGATAGAATAATAAGGATTTAGATAACAATACCAGCAGAGTGTTTCAGAACTGCTTAGACAACCAGACTCAAAGTAGCTTTTAATAGTTCAATGTCAACATGGCAGGAAGTATCCCCAGGAATTTGTCCTTGGCCCTGTGCTAACATTTTGATCAATGCCTTGAAGACATAGGATGGCACGCCCATCAAATGTGCAAATGACATAATGCTGGGAAAGATAACTGACATACTAGATGACAAAGTCGAGAGCCAAAAAGGTTCTGATATGCTGGAATATTTTGGCTGAATCCAATAGATGAAGCTCAATAGGGATACATGCCTAGTGTTGCACTTGGATACAACATCGACTTCACAAGAATAACATGGTGAGGTATGCTTAGAAAACCATTATCCTGAGAAAGTTCTAGGCATTTCAGTGGACGACTGTAAGATTGATGAATCATCAGCATGACATAGCAGTCCAAAAAAAGGAAGACAATCTTGGGCCAAGTTAAGAGGCTTTTAGCTTCCAAGAACAGGGAGGTGATGATCCCACTGTAGTCTGCCCTCATCAGACCTCATGTGGAGTATGTATCATGCTCACTTCTAAGCACCACGATTTAAGGACATTGATGAACTGAAAAGTCTCCAGAGAAGGACAATCAAGATGCTGAAGCCATTCAAATGGCAGTCTGGAATAGGATGGTTTCAGGATATATCTTTTAGATTCTTTTTAAGTTTTAGAGTGCTTCTGTACCAAAAAGATGTCCTTACATTTCTTCATCCATAAAATGGGCATATTAAGACAATAAACTATTTTTTTAAAATGAGTCCATGGTATATGAGCATTGACTGAAGAAAGAACTGGGAATATTTAGCCAGGGGGAGGAATATGATAACTGTGTTCTGAGTAATTGAGGGATTGTGATATGGAAGAGAGATTAGATTTGTCTGGTTTTGCCCTAGAGGACAGAACCAGGAGCAAAGGGTAGAAGATGCTAAGAGTCAAATTCAGGCTTGATGGCAAGAAAAATTTCCTAAGAGTCAGTGCTGTCCAAAAGTGGCATGGGCTACCTGGAGAGGTGGTGGGTTTCCTCTCCTTGGAGGTCTTCAACTGGAGCCTGGATGACCATTTGGGGGGGAATGCTACACTGGAAGCCCTTCATAAATATGTTGGATTAGAAGGCTCTGACTCTCAAATTCTGTAATTCTGCTCTGTTTTGCTTCACTGGCTTTCTCTGTTACCAAAGGAGGACTCCATGGCAGGAGATATACTGAGAAACTGCTGTGATATAAAAAAAAAAATAATAAATTTTATATATATATATATATATGCAATGTTTTACCTCCTTTAAAAAAAGGGAACAGCATAAGCATAATAACAATAGTTGCATTTTTGTAGTGCTTTTAAGAGATCACTTTCCTCACAACCATCCTGTGACATGGGCAATGCAGGTATTATTAGCCCCGTTTCACAGTTGAGAACACAGGATTAGAGGATTTCTAAGTGACTTGACTAAGGTCACTTATGGCAACTAAGTGGCAGACTCAGGACTCCCATCTAGGTCTTCTGACTTCAACTTCAAAACTCTACCATAACAGAGGATGAGGGAAAGGAAGAAATCCTCCTTGGGTATTCCATCTCATGTATCCTGAGAGTAGACAGCAGTAATAGGTTTGGTGAGTTTAATATAAACAGTTACACACATGGTAAATACAAGTCTCCAAAACAAAATCTGAGGCTAAAAGTATCCAGTTACAGACGGAAGGAAAAGCAGCAGGGAGAGGACAGGTATTTTGTGGGCTGATGCAGAGGTCACCATTAGCTTGGCTCCTGCCTAATAATGAAACCAATCAATTTGCAAAAGGGTATAAAGAGTAATGAAATGTTCAAATAAGATTCAGCTGGTGGTATTGCCCACATCAGGGACATCAAATAAAAGTGTATGAAGAGGACTTCAGAGGTCAGGAAATTAAAGAAGTGTCAATGTGAATAGAGACAAACCAAAGCATCTGAACCAAAAATATGAAACACAGATATTAAGGATGAGAGAAACATGGAAAGTAGTTAAGTGAAGAGTTCCAAGTGGACAGCCAATTAAACAGGAGTTTCTTCGGGGATTTAGAAGCCAAGAAAGGCCATTAAAAGGCTGGTTACAGATGATCACAGTCTTCTGGAATAGGAATGTTTTAGTTACTTTATCCCTTGGGTCTCCAGATACATCTTTTATACTCCATTTAAATTTAAGAGTCCCTCTTGTACCAAAAATATGTTCCCCCATTTCCTCATTTGTAAAATGGGCATAACAAGAATGTAAACTATAAAACCAAATGTATAAAAATTTTTAATGGTTAAATGTTACATTCATCAGACAAGAGATTGATGTTAAACAGATTCATGGAGATGATAGCTTCTGGTATTCTCCCATCTGAAGAAAAGGTTTTTAAACATTGTTCAGTGACGTACTACTAAAGGATTTTGTAGACAACCAAGACATTAAAATAGTATTAATTAAATATGCTTGAGTTTAGAAAAAAAATCAATAATATTTCTTTTTTTTTTTTTTTTTTTTTTTTTTTTG
>NW_027186473.1:10938723-10943176 GCF_028583685.1 Petaurus breviceps papuanus
TTTTTTTTTTTTTTTTTTTTTTTTTTTTGCTTTTTGGAGGGGGGAAGGCAAGGCAGTTGAGGTTAAGTGACTTACCCAAGGTCATAGGGCTAGTAAGTGTTAAGTGTCTGAGGCCAAATTTGAACTTAGGTCCTCCTGACTCCAAGGCCGGTTCTCTATTCACTGTGCCACCTAGCCACCCAAATAAGTAATATTTCAATTTATCTTGTTACCTGAGCACCTCCCTGCTCTAGCCAGGAGTGTGACTATGAGCAGGTCAGTTAGCCTTGGCCCTCAGCTTTCTCATGCACAAAACTGGGAAAAGGCTAGAAAACAGTGTTCTCAAAGTTTTCTTTCAGCTCTAAACTCCTAGGATTTTATGACCAACATTATGCTAAGTACAGTGGGAGGTATACAAGAAGTATATAACATTGTCTTATTTTTTTAAAATTTATTTAGGCCTCATATTTATTCTGTACCATGGACATTTATTAATTACATACTGCAGATATTCTTTTGGACACTGCAGATACAAAAATTTTAAAGTATCACAGTCTCTGCACTCAAGAAATGTAAGAAATATGAAGGAGATGGTTCCGGAGAAACCTGGAAAACTTGTATGCAAAGTGAAGTGAGCAGAAACAGGAAAACAGTTTCTGTGATAATAACAACACAGTAGAAACAATTTTGAACACTTGAAGAACTCTAATAGATGTAATTAATGTAATTCCAGAGGACCAGAGATGAAACGTGCAACCCATCTCCTGACAGAGAAGTGATGAATTCAAGATGTAGACCGAGACAAAATTTTTTAGACTTGGCCAATACAGGAATTTATGTTGGCTTGAATATACATATGTTATAATAGTGTCATTTTTCTTTCTTTTTTCCAAAGAAGGTAGGATAAAGAAGAAATTGATTTGTTTATGAGAAGAAAGAAGAAATTTTATCTTATTGGGAGTTGTACCATTTATAGAGAAATGTATAATATAAGGTAAAGTTTGACAGGGCAAAAGAAATATACAGACAAAATATTTCATGAAAATTAGAGAAGAAACAACTTCAGCTTGAGGGATTGAGTAGGGTCTTCAAAGAAGAAGTAACAAAGGAACAGTGAGGTGGCGCAGTGCAGTGTCCCTGGATGAAGGAGGTAATGTGATGGTAATGTGATTTTGAACTTGAAGATCCCTTTTGTGTCGGAAAAAGTAGCAGGTACTTAACATTTAGTAACTGATCAAGCCTCTGATTGGGGGAACAGAAGGTATGAACTCCTGTATCCTGTTAACTGATGTAACAGGAAGGGGTTGGCAGAAGAAAGTGAAGTAGGTAATACTGTGTATATAAGAAAAGCCCCAGAGAGTCACAGTCAGAATTTCCTTGAGACCAAGATCTGGAGGCAGAGCAGCTACAGAAGAATGGAGAACTGAGTCCTGAGAACTTGTGGTGGTGGAGCTTCTTCTGAACAGGATCCCAGGAGCCCAGAGCCAGGAGCCCAGGTGACTGAAGCATGACCAGGATGCTGAGACTTTGCTTGTTTGTGTCTTGGTTGAGCCTTGAATTCCTTGGAGCAGAAATGGTGAAGGAGCTGACATGGACCAGACCCTGTGAACACCACTGTGGAGCAGGACCTCCCCAGAGAGCTGGTCAAGGGACTGGGAGCTGTCTGCCATTGAACCCAGGTAGAATCTGGGACCATGACAGGGGATCCAGGGAATCTGAGAACAGGCCCCAAGTCAAGATGAAGAAAAGACCTCTCCTTGGGTACTGAGTAATTATAGAATTATAGTTTACTAGTGAAGTAAGGGGTGGAGAATTTTGTGTATGATACTTAGTAAGACTTTACTGAATAAGTGACTGATTGTACTTTGAGTACTTTCATTATTGTTACTGATTAGTGACTGATTGAGTTAATCAAGACTTTGCCCCAAGAGTGGAAGACTTTGACTGTGAACTTTGATACTACTGATAAGTGACTGATTGAATTAACTTATGAGTGACTATTTTACTTTGAAACTATGTTGTGAATATTATATTGTGATTTTCTGTCATAAGTTGAAATATGGTGAATGCTGTATTTTGAATTATGCTGTACCTTGATTTTCCATGGATGTTTTGCTTTTGTTATAGAACAGAGTGATCATTATACTGAGTAATCAGAACCTTAAAAAAAAAAGCTGTTCATAGTAGCAGTTCTTCTGGAAAGCTTCTGTGCTTGGCATTACAGGAGGCAATGGGTTCAAATCCAGCCTCAGATATTTGCTAGCTGTGTGACCCTGGGCAAGTCACTTAACCCAAATTGCCTAAAAAAATAGAGACAGAGAGCTTTGAGCTCTTTGCCTCAGTTTACTCATCTGTAAAGTGAGCTGGAAAAGGAAATGGCAAACCACTCCAGTATCTTTGCTAAGAAAACTCCAAATGGGGTCACAAAGAGCTAGACACAACTGAATTGACTGAACAACAAATTTCTTAAATACTGTCATTTGGATTCAGAATTCTAAGTCCTATCTTTATTTTTCTATTTCCTGTTTCTATATTTCTTCTTTTCCAATTGTACCTACTGAGGTATGTTGGGTTTTTACATTTTATTTTGTTTGAGACTTAGGTTGATCAATTTGGGGTTTTTTTTTTTTTTTTTTTTGTAGCTCTTTGAGCTAAAACTATGAGCCCAAGAGACTGAAAGAATGGTATAAATAGGGGAGTTTTGAGGAGGGTCAGGCTGGAGCGAGAGGACAATGTGGGACATGTTGAGTTTGAGGTATCAATGCCTTCCCATCTTCCAAAATCTCTCATTTCATCCTTGCATCCCTGCTACCTGTCATTCCGTATCTCCTGCTTTTTGTGGCTAAACTCTTTGAGAAGGTCATCTACAATAGGTGGCTCCCCTCACTTTCTTCTGAACTCCCTATAACCTGGTTTCTGACTTCGACATTCAAGCAAAACTGCTCTCTCCAAAGATTTCTTTCTTAATTTCCAAATCCAATGGCTTCTTCTCGGGTCTCATCCTTTGGGACTCCTCTGCAGCCTCTGACACTGTTGATCATCTT
The DNA here is from genome assembly GCF_028583685.1 of Petaurus breviceps papuanus. Taxonomy (NCBI): domain Eukaryota; kingdom Metazoa; phylum Chordata; class Mammalia; order Diprotodontia; family Petauridae; genus Petaurus; species Petaurus breviceps. The sequence continues at coordinate 10,941,747 of NW_027186473.1, forward strand.
CTTTTCTCTTGATACTCTCTTCTCTATATATTTTTGGGACACTACTCTCTCTCCTGGTTCTCCTCCTGACAATTTCTCAGTCTTTGTTGGATCCCCATCCAGGTCACACCAGCAAATAGTGGTAGTCCCAAATGGGTTCTATTCTGGGTCTCCTCTTTTTCCTCTATACTATTTCACTTGGAGATCTCATCAGCTCCCATGGATTCAATTGTCATTTCTATGTTGATGATTCTGAAATCTACTTACCTAGCTAGTCCAAAATGCTCTGTTGACCTCCAGTCTTCCATTTCCAACCACCTAGTAGACATCTTGAACTAGATGTCTTAGAAACATTTTAAACTCGACATATACAAATATGAATGCATTATCTTTTACCTTAAACCTTCCCCTCTTCCCAGGTTCTGTTGAGAGTACCATCATCTTCCCAATCACTTCCCTAGGTGTCATTCTATACTCCTCACCCTCACCCCACCCCCCCATATCCAATCTCTTACCAAGGCCTGTAGATTTCACTTTTGTAACATCTTTTGAATATGCCCCCTTCTTTCCTTTGATTATACCACCAACCCGATGCAGACTCCCATCTTCTAATGCCTGGATTACTACAGTAGCCTGCTGGTGGCTATGCCTGTCACAAGTCTCTCCCTACTCCATCCAGCCCATCCACCTCAACTGTCAAAGTGATTTTTCTAAAGCTAAGGACCTCATCATGTCACTTTCCTACCCAATAAACTCCAGTGGCTCCCTATCACATCCAGTATCAAATAGAAAAATTCAGCATTTGAAGCCCTTTATAACCTAATATGACCCTACCTTTCCAATACTCTTATACCTTACTCCCCTCCACATACTCTGCAACCCAATATCACTGGCTTTCTTGCCTTTCTGTGTATAAGATACCCCACCCATATCCAGACTGCAGGCATTGTCACTGCCTATCCCCCATGCCTGGAATACTCCCTCTTCCTTGCGCCTTGGCTTTTCTGGCTTCCCTCAAGTATCAGCTAAAATGCCAACTGTCAGAAGAATACTTTCTTAATCTCTCAATTCTAATACTTTCAGTTGATTATTTCCTATTTACCTTGAATAGGACTCAGTGGCATGTATCTGGTAGCATCATCTCCCACACTATATTGTTAATTCCTTTAAGGTTGCAGATTATCTTTTGCCTCCCTTTGTATGCCCTATGCAAACCTTTCCAGTGCCTGGCACATAACAGGTAACAAAGCCCAGCAGGTGGTTGGAAATGTGGAAGAGACTGAAATTTCAATGAGTGCCTTGTCTAGGACAGTGGTGATGAGGTATAGGCTCTGGGAACATGGGAGTCAACTGCATAGTAATGATGAGAGAGAGAGAGAGAGAGAGAGAGAGAGAGAGAGAGAGAGAGAGAGAGAGAGAGAGAGAGAGAGAGAGAGAGAGAGAGAGAGAGA
>NW_027186473.1:10943186-10968798 GCF_028583685.1 Petaurus breviceps papuanus
AGAGAGAGAGAGAGAGAGAGAGAGAGAGAGAGAGAGAGAGAGAGAGACAGAGAGACAGAGAGAGAGAGAGAGAGAGCTTTGGGAGGGCCGTGCATGTTCAGGTCCAAGGGGATTTGAGATCTTCAGACAAGTATGAAGAAAACATGAGAAAAGTCATGAAACCAAGAGAGAGAATAGATGGTCGAGCAGATAAGCAGCAATACTGAAAACCAAAGAAAGGTCCAGGAGGGGAGCATTTTTCAGCACAGTGGATGGGTTGGAGATGTGTTGAACTAGAAGGCTCCAAGGATCCTTCACTGCTGAGCATGAAAGAAAGGTGAGGATGGTAAGCTCAGATACTGGCAGCTCAAACAAGCCCAGTTCTTTCCATGAAGTGGCCTCAGACTGTACGGAGGAAGCATGTGGAGAACCATCCAAGGTTCTAAATAATACCCTGGAGAATATCAACTCTATGAATTCTCTCTTGAGAAAGTTCTAAAAATTCATTAGAATGTGATCTCCTCGAAGGCAGGACCATCTACTTTTGCCTTCATATCCTCAGTCCTTAGCACAGTGCCCGGCTCTTCCTGGTAAGAGCTTAATAAATTCTCATGGACAGATTAACAAGACAGAAGGCACCCAAGAAATAGGTTTCCGGTGACTAGTGAAGTAATCCAGCCTTCACAGGCCCAAGGTACAGGATCCACCTCAGTCCCATGGACAGTCTGAGGCCAGGCCCTTTACACAGTGCCCTTCAGAACACATTTTATTCTCCAACAAATCCCCTCTAGCTCCTAGCTGTCCCGACCACATTCCTTCTTAGTCCTCACCAGAACAGAACTCTCAGGTTCTCCCCTAAGGACACCACACCCTATGCAAACCTTTTCATTAGCAGCTGATCCTACAACTCTCTCCCACCTTTTCCTCCAAACCCATCTGGGTCTCCAGATCAATCTCATTAGCCTTAACTATTCTACAATATCTACTCCACCCCCATCTCAACTTCCACTTATCCCAACTGGGAAATTCTTATCCTGGGGAAACTCCCTATATTCAATTTCTCTGCCTCTGATGTTTCTGAAAAGTTAAAATCACAAAACTGGACTGTTTTCACCCACTATAATTTCATGGTCCATAATCTCAGCTGAGCTCATGTTGCTAGGCAATTTTGCAATTCCTAGATCACAACATTTCATCTCCCATCTCTGTGCCTTTGCAATAGCTGTCTGCCATGCCTGAAAGACTCTGCCCTCTCACCTCTGACTCTTAGTTTATTTTACTTCCTTAAAACTCAGCTCAAATCCCACCTCCTCCCTTCTTAGTGCCCCTCCCTCCCACTGCCAGTACCTTCCCATCTGAGATTACTTTCCATCTAGTCTTATTTATATCTTGCATCACCCAATTGTTTACATGCTGTCTCTTCCTTTAGAACATAAACTTCCTGAGAGTAAGCTCTGCATCTTTGCCTTTCTTTGCATTTCCCAGAACTTAGCAGTGTGCCTGGCACACAGTAAGTGAAGAGATGCTCTGGGAATCCCCTTGAACTCTGATTTAATCTTCCTATTTGATGAGGCATTTGCATGAGGCCATAAGCCTTTCATTGTGGCTCTGCCCAAACCTTTGTTACTAGCTTGGCGCTCCATAGTCTATTGAGCCTATCAAAATACCTATACCCAAACCAACTGTTACCTGACCTCCTCCCTGACCTAACTTCTCCTGAAGACCTTCCCCAAACTCCTCCCCTAGACCACCCCTAGATTCCTCCCCCAACTTTTCTGTATATAGACCTCATCTTATCTCCATGTGGTGTAAGAGTGCCATAGAATTTTCTAGCACAGACTTACTCGTGTCCAATACAGGCAAACTTTTAATAAACTTTGCTTTTCTTTGACTGAGAGAAGACTTGAGTTGAATTCATTCGGCAGGACCTGGTGTGTTGGTATTTTGGGGTCTTGAGCAACCCTAGCCTACACCTCATCATTTTATGGTGCCCTCTTCATTTTTATGGTTCCTAAATGCTAATTGCCTGGATCTATTCTTATCTTATTCCCACAGAGATTGGTCCAAACCTTTTCTTTCCTATTTCCACTCTTCCCATCCCCACATTTACTGCAGATGTGATTTAGACACCTCCTCCCAGGAGAAGATGGAAGTCATCTAATAGGAACTCCTTTAACTCTTCTCCTCATTTCCTAAAAAATCTCTGTGTCCTGACCTCTGATTCTGCTTCCTTCCAGTCACAGCAGCTCAATCCCCACTATTCTCTAAAGCTAATCCATCCACATACATCCTTGAGCCCTTCTGCCTCTTGCAGCAGTCACTCATTTTCTCTCTTCTCTCTCTCTCAACATTTTAGGCAAAATATGAGTAAATTGGAGAATCTCTTGGAAGGCAACCAGGATGTCAAGGGACCTTGAGGTTCTTCCAGATGTGGACTGATGGAAAAAAATGAATTTGTTTAGCCTGGAGAAGATTAGACCTGGTTGAAGGGGATAGGAGTTGCAGAAGGGATTAGTGATAGCTATCTTCAAGTATTTTAAGGATTATCATTTGGAGAAAGGATATACTTTTTTTTTTCCAGCCATAGAAGGTAAGAAACCAAGACCAATGGGTGAAAGTTGCAAAAAAAAAAAAAAAAAAAACCCAACCCTAAACAAACAAACCACTCAGCAAACGTGGGCTAGGGGTCAGAGAAATATTTTCTACAAGCAAGTTGACCAAAAATGGAATGGGTAGTAGTTTCCCCTTGATTGGAAACCTTCAGAAAAAAGCTTGAAGTCATCCAGACCATTTATTGAGCTTTAGAAGGGATTCTTTTGGAGAGTGTATAGGTCAGACCACATGGGCTCTGAGGTTCCTTCCATCTCAGTGACTCTATCTGCCTCTGGAGGCAGTGAGCACAGCCAACTCCTAAGAGTTTAGTAGTGAAAGGTAAGAAAGATTGGGTTGATAGTTTGAGCAGGGAGCAGGGGTTATTGAAACGATTAGAAAACAACACAAGCCAGAACAGAATTAAGTTCTAAGTGTATGGGCAATAAGTGCCTTTAAATATCTGTGAAGGGCCAGTACAGTCTAGAGTAGTCACATTACTGGGGTTGGTAGTCATTTATAATGCCTGTCTGGGGACATCCATTCTGCCCTGGTGTAAAAATGTGCCTGAAAAAAAATCAAGCAACTCCATTGTTTCTATAGCTATAAAGTGTGAGAGCTAGAGGGAACTTTGGAGATCAATCTTCTAGTTCAACCACCTCATTTTTACAGTTGAAGAAACTGAGGCCCAGGGATTTGCATAATATAATCAGGAATCTGCATAAATAAGTGGCAGAGCTGAGACTCAAATCTAGAACTTGAGTCTTTTGACTCCAAGGCCAGTAATCTTTCCAATATGTTAAACTTGCAGACAATCCTGGGGGGGAATGGTATTCCATAAAGTGCCCACACAAAGGGCTGCCCTTGAGTCTTTTCTGAACGAGAGGACTAGAACAATGACAGGCGTAGCAACAACATTTATGAAGCAGCTTGAAAACACTAGCTGAGTCACTAGTGACTTTATGTGTGTGGACTGCAGCATAAACATGTACTCACGGAGGACCATGTGACCAACCAAGGCCAGAAGTCATGAGCAAGATATGCAAATCACCTCCAACAATTAGCCCGGAAATATGAATGCTTTGCTTGTCAGCACGTGTTGATGCCTTGCACAGTGCCATGAGGCTATTAAAGAAAATTCTTGGAGAGTTTTAAACATGGGTGCTGTGCTTTCATATCTCTCTGATGAATACATCCAACAAACTGGTGTCACTGCAAGATGGTGGCAGAATTCAGGGCCTCATGCCTAAGTCATGCCAATGAATGCAGTGAAAAGGCCCTTCAGCTGTAATGACACCACACTCACAATCTAACAAGGGGGTTCAAAGGATCCATAGTGTAGAAGGCAGTAGCATGAGGACAAGCCAATTAGTGGATTCTTTGGAGAAGGAATAAGTTAAGGTTTCTCCAGGAAAGGTAAAAGAAAAAAATTAAAAGGCTCATAAAGAACATGGATTTAGAAGTGGACGGGTCCTTAGATGTCATGTGGTACATGCCCTCCTCACCTCCTCCCCTCCTCAGCTTATAGACCAGGCAACTGTGAACCAGAGGGGTTTAAGTAGCTTGCTGAACATTAATCAGAATCAAGATTTGAACCCAGGTCCTCTAACTCCCAATCCAGCACTCAGTTGCACCACTCTGAATCAAGAAAATGAAATATAGAAAGAGGGATTTTTAAAAAAGAATAGTAAATATCCATGGTTCAGAGACCATTTTCTGTTTCAGATTTTTATACTTAGCTATATAAGTCTAATCTGAAACAGTTATTATAGAGAGGCTTCCATAGTCAGATACCACAAATATGATAAATCCTGCAAACTATATCCTTATTTTTCTCCCCAGTGGTCTTAAAATGACCTCGATGCCTCCATGGCATTGCTCAGATGACATGGAATTTGTCACCAGCATTAAAGCAGGGCTATGTAATGCCAGGACATAAATAGCTATTCTACTTAATGGCTTCCACAAAGTACACAAATACCATAGAATTGAGTTGGCTACATTTTAGAAATGTCACTTTAGATTACCACCTGCTGGCACTTGTCTTTCTCTTGGGCATCTTCAAGTTCTTCCTCTTTCCTGCGTCCTGCTCATCTACCTAATCATGCCCAAGTTTCCACATTCCTAAGAAGAAGAAAACAACCTTTGCATGACCTTCCTGCCATATTTCCCTCCTCTCAATCACAGATAGACTTCTTTGAAGAAGAGGTCTATACTTACTTCCTCACTACTGACCACCCACTTGCCATCTAGCTGCCGATCCCACTAGGCTACTGAAACTGCCTTTTTAAAAGCTACCAATGGTCTAAAACCTCAACTCCATGACTTTTTTTCCCCCTTCAGTCCTTATCCTCCTTGGGGGCAGCTAAATGGTACAATGGATAGAAAGCCAAATCTGGAGTCAGTTAGACTTGCCTTTGCGAATTCAGATCTGGCCTCTGACATTTACTGTGTGACCCTGGGCAAGTCACTTAACCCTTTTTTGCCTCAGTTTTCTCATCTGTAAAATAAGCTGGAGAAGGAAATGGCAAACCACTCTGGTATCTTTGCCAAGAAACCCCCAGATAGGGTTACAAAGAGTTGGTCAGGGGGAGACTAGGGGGAACAGTGAATAGAGAACTGGCCCTGGAACCAGGAGGACCTGAGTTCAAATACAGCCTCAGACACTTAACACAAAAAAATTAGCCATATAACCTTGGGCAAGTCACTTAACCCCAATTGCCTTAACTTCCCCCCTCCAAAAAGGGAAAAAAAAAAAGATTTAAAATACAAAGAGTTGGACACACAACTGAAAAACTTAGCAACAACATCCTCCTTGACCTCTCTCTAACACTTGACACTGTTAACTGTCCTTCTATCTTGCACATATCCTCCAACACCTTGACTGGAGAGGATGCAGGGTACGATGGTACTGCTGAGTTACCAGTCAGAAGACGTTGGAGGGAATTCTGCCTCTATAGCAAAAACTTGTGGGACTTTCAGCAAATGACTTAACTCTTTAAGCCTGAGCCCCTCATCTAAATGAGGGGATTGGACTTAATGGTCTCCATATTCCAGTTCTAGCCCTAAATCTAGGATCTTATGGTCCTCTGCTACATCAATGTGGGCAGATACTCCCCAAGACTCTTTCCTCCCAGCCTCTTCTTTCCTTCTCTCTATCCCTCAGCAAATTCATTCTTAGCCACAGCTTTAACTACCATTCAGATATAACTCCCACATCACTATGTCCAGCTGTGACTTCTCTTCTAAGCTCCCAGACCCCCATCTCCAACTGCTTTTACCTGAATGTCCCAGAGACAACTGGAATTTAGCATGTTCCAAACTGTCTCCTTTCAGTAGGGATTATTTGATTCCTTGTATTTAGAATCCCAGTGCCCAAAACAGTGCCTGTTAAATAGTAGGTGTTGTTGATTGATTATAGGCTTAGGGCAGCACCAGAATTTGAACATAGGTCCCCTGTCTTCAAGTCTAGTATTTTCCATTTTTTTGCAAAATGATCCTAAGATTCCACAAACTTCATTATCTAACAAAATCACTGAATTTCAGAGTTGGAAGTGACTTCAGTGGCCAACTAATCCAATTCATATCTGGAAAAGAATCCCTACCTACTAACTTATGGCCATTTAGTCCCTGACTGAAGACCTGACAGGTGACAGAACCTACTAGGAGACCGCCTACTCTACTTCAAGACAGCTCTCTTAGGAAGCCCATCAAATCTTAAATTTGTGGCTTTGCACCTTCCACCTCTTACTACTGACTCTGCCCTTGGGAGTTAAACAAACTAAATCTAATCCCTTTTACATAGTTTTTACTTTTTTTATTTGCTAGTACTTGAAGACAGGCTAACCATTTTCAGAGAGCTTATATTCTTCTACCAGCTAGTTTTACTACTATGAAATGACCTGTGTTTTCCTTCCTCCACTCCTTTGTCCACACACTGACTCCTATTCCTGTGTCACCCCCTCCTAACCTATTGAATTTGTAACTGTCCTTTCCCCTGATTTGCCCAAATATCAAAGACCTTTAATTCCACTCCTTAACTCCTGTCAGACCCCCAATAAGACGCTTTGCTTCTAATGTTCCTGTGAATTTATTTCATTATTTTGTATTATAGTTCTATGTCTATATGTCCATGTCATATTCCATTCACCACCAGCACTAAATTTAAAAAAAAAACCTGTATCTTACATCCCTCTTTACCTCTCTTAGAATCCAGCAGTGTTCTAGATACAGCAAGCTTTTGTTTGAATTAAACTAATTCAATTTCAAATTTTTGAATTAAACTGACCTTATGGAATAGCTTCCTCCTTAACTAATTGTTGCTTTCACATCCTCTCCATAAGGTAAAGTAATGTTTTCTCTAGTTCCCATAAGATAGAATTGGAGCAGATGTGACATCAAGGGACCAAGCAGACAACTGATCCTAGACTCTAGGAATTCTACCTCTAGGAATAACCTCCTTCTCAGTCATAGCAAAGAACTGGGACTACACACTGATTTACACATGAAGGGCCATCGCAACAAGCAGATAGACACAGTATCCCACAACTACAACTCAAACAGGGTATTCATTGTTGCTAGTTTCCTGCCCACAGCAATGTCTTTTAGGTCATTAAGAGAATCTGCCAAGAGATTCCATTGCTAGGTAAACACCCCCAAAATGTCAGAGATTAAAAAACAAAACAAAACAAAAACTGCAATATGGACTAAAATATTTATAACAGCACTTTTTGTGGGACCAAAGAATTGTAAACAAGGTAAATGAACATCAAATAGGAATGGCTTGGATGAATTGTGATACTTGACTGTTAATGAAATATCGCTGTGCTATAAAGATCAATGAACAGAAAAGCGCAGAAAGAATTTGTATCATTTCATTTAAGTCCTTCTGAGCTTTTCCACAGAATCGGGAAAACAGGAAAAGCGGAATCTGGAAAATAGTATATAAAATGATGATAACAATATGAGTGAAATACACAACAAAATAATTAAAACTGAATCTGGGGTAATTATAAAGCCATTTGACACCAAAGAAGACATATGAGGAGACAGTTCCTCTATTCCTTCGCAGAAGTGGAGTGGTCCATAGTTAGGAAACATTGTGTATAATAACATCAGACTTTTTCAGTGTGTTGAGTTGGTTTTGCCGATTCTTTTTCCCTTTCTTCCTCTTTTAACTTTTTGTTATGGGGGTGGTTCTCTCAGAGCAATACAGGTGAAAATGTAATTGATATAAAAAATATATCAATAAAATCTATTTTTTAAACTTTTTTTTGTTTTTTTTTTGGAGGGCAATTGAGGTTAAGTGACTTGCCCAAGGTCACATGGCTAGATTTTGTGTTAAGTGTCTGAGGCCACATTCGAACTCAGATCCTCCTGACTCTAGGGCCAGTGCTCTATTCACTGTACCACCTAGCCACCCCTAATAAAATCTGTTTTTAAAGGAAGAAACATACTTAATGTATTCAAAAGTTCCTGGCCCTTAGCTTACTAGCAGGTTCTAGAATTGTGATGTCACTTTTAAAAATTTTCTTTATTATTCTTGGTTTTTTGGGGTCTTCATTTTCTTTTGCAACATGTCTAATATGTAAATGTTTTGCATGATTGTACACATATAACCAATATCAAATTACTTGCCTTCTCTATGGGGGAGGGGGGGGAGGAAGGAGAGAGGGAGAGAATTTGGAACTCAAATTTTTAAAAAACAATGTTAAAATTTTTGTTTACAGGTAATCGAGAAAAATGAAATAGCTAAATATAGAACTGTAATGTCTAAGCTATAAATTGTTCTAGGCAGGTTATTGACTAAGGTAATAAATCAAATATAAATGTTTCCTTTCAAGAGAATGGGTAGATAAATAATTCTTTCTGAAATATTGACATTTTAGTAAATAAAACATTGCCCATAAATACTAAACCTGAAAAACTCACTAGGCTTGAGTTTATAACCTGCCTATCTAGGTTTGTAAATATAAAAGTCTATTCTTACAGCACATTAGTGCATCCATCATTTAATCTAATTTTTTTTAATAAATGAGGAAACAGATGGGTAGGGAGATAAAAGTATTCTCCCAGAGTTGCTCAGCAAATAGGTAGCAAAGTTGGGATCAGAATTCACAGTCCTAAAATCACCAGGCCATTACTCAGCCATTTGGGTTATGACTTCCAAACTGGGGCAGGCAGGCCTATGGTCCTGCCCTCTGGGATGACATGGGACCTGCACAGCTACAGGAGGGGCCCATATTTCTCTATTTATCCTTCTGTTCTTTGCTTCTTGACTACAAAGAGGTCCTGAGAGACTACAATAGTCAGTCCTCTGACCAATAAATCATCTGTGCCCTAGCCATCTTCCAAATGACTTGCCTCTTATGTGGAGCCCTAGCTGCCTGGCGCCTCCCCACCGGTGACCTCACAGCTGAGAAGCTAATTAGACTTGCATGGGACCCTATAAAACATCTGGAGCTGTCCTGAGGCCAAGACCCAAGAATCCTAGTCAGAATTTAGTATAGCCATGAGTCAAGTCTTGGGAATAATCTCTGATGAGACCATCCTCTTGCCAATAGCTTGAAGACAATTGCGGCCAAGACTCCTACTGACATCTCTGGGCACATCCCTTCTCTTCTTTTGGGGTGAACAGTCCAGGACTGTGTTATTGAGCAGTCTGAGTTGCCTGAATGGGGACCCAGCCAGCTGGGTAACTCAGCTCATCCTCTCCCTCTCCTCTCCAAAGGAAGGTAAATTTTTATGGCCGGAAGCTGTCCAGTTACCTTGGGGTTTACTGGCTAGATTCATTCATTCCATCCTTTCTTCCTTTCTTTCTTCTCAAAGACCTAACCTTAAACCCATTTCACTCTGGAGTTCATAGATTGACCACAATAGGTCCCCACCCAAGCTCCACTTAATGGCTATATTTTGGGCCCTCCTGGCTCAAAGCGAATGTCAATAGTAACTGATTCTCTTTTGACAAGCAACCCAGAGGGTCTTCCCACCCCCGGTTTGATTTTTTGTTTTCTTTTATTTAAGGTTCCATCCCTTGACTCACTTTTTAAACAGGCCTATTCACTGAACAGCCTTAACCTCACTTAAAGTGAGAACCTTAGCCTAGAGGGGTCAAGGTCTCCCATTGCATCCCAGGCCATCTCCAGTAGTCCTGATCGATGTCTGGTTACTAGGCCCAGATGGCTCTAAAGGAAAAAGTGAGGCTGGTGACCTTTCACAGCCCTCCCTCACTCAAATCAAAGTCAACCGAAAGTCATGTCCTCATTTCTCTGCTGTCATGGTCCTCTTGAAAACGAAGGACACACACAGCACACAGCAACGGTCCAGAACTCCCTGGCACTCTTGTTTTCCTCACCTTCCCTTTTGTGATCCTTTGGGTGACTCAGATTAAGCCACATGTCTTTTGGGGCCAAATAAGAAGATCAATTGCTTTCTGAATTAATTAGTCACCCAATTTCTCTATAAATCCTCCTCTGTCCAAGCAAGGGACCTCAAGAAAAGCCACTGTGGTGACATACTCAACTGATACCCTGTTACTTCATACAATTATTGAGCTCTGGCAAATGGTCTCCATCTCTGTGACCCTGGCACCCATTGCCTGAAGCTGAGAGAATGAGCTTCCCCATTGTGGAAGAAGATACCTTAATATGACTTGTAGCACAAAGGGTGCTGGATTTGGGGTCAGGGTTCCTTATCTTCTCTAGTCTGTACTTTCCTCATTTCTAAGAAGGGAGTTGGACTAGATAACCTCAAAGATTTCTTCCAGCTGTAGCTCTGTGATCTAGAAAGAGCATGACTGATCATGTTTGCCTTCCCTGACCCCCAAACTGATCCTCACAATTCCTTGGAATAATAACACTTGGTCTGAATTTCTTTTCTCAGATATACTCAATCTGTATACATGTTGTTTTCCCACCCTCAGTAGAATGGAGGCTCCCTGTAAGGCAGGGAAAGGGCTATTTTTTTCATTTCTGTAGATATTATCAAGCCCTTCCCAGGAGATCTTCCTGGGATTAATATTCACAGCCATGTAGGCACTTAAACCTTTGTTGAATTGTACTGAATCTGGTAGTGACAAAGTAACCGCTACAACCATCACATTACTCCAGACAAGAGTGGAGTGTTTGCCCAGTGGTTTGTAGGATGCCCTGCATTTGCTGCTCTCTAGGGTAGGTGTATGTGTGGGGGAAGGGGAGGAGGGGATAGCAGGTGGGACCGAGCAGACAGGACACAGCAGTTCCTTCCTTCTGCTGGAGACTCAGTGACAATCAGCCCAGCCTGCTTTATGGAGGAAATTCAAAAGCCTCACTTCTGCTTCACTTCTTTCCTTTGTTAGGTTTTGTGGGAATTATCAATGATGAATTTAATCATTTATAACTTATAACAACAATTACTATCATGATTATCAAAATCTGTGTTCCCAACAGAGCTTTAGATGAAGCTCCTCAAAGTAGCCCAGGGAAACTTTAAAGTTGGACTTCTTAAACAACCATCTCTTAGCAAAGCATCTACCTACTAAAAAATAGTACAGATTGCCCCAGGGAGCCACTGGATCACATATGACCTTGGCCATGTTCTTGAATAGTTTGACTCTGAATCCCAATCTCTAAACACCAACTTTCCCCCCCCACCCTGACAGAGAGAGGAAGAGAGACAGAGAGGTAGAGAGAGAGAGACAGAGACAAAGAGAGAGAGGAGAGATAAAGAAATGAAATTATTTGACTAAGGTTCAAATACAGTGCTTAAAAAAGAGGTGAATTATGGAGCAAGGAATCCTGAAGCACAGTGAACTGGAGGAAGGTGATCCCATTCGAGAGAGGTTTTGTGATTTTTAACATACATTTGCCTTGGGTAGATACTGAATATAGGACATTGTGGTGAAGCCCAATTCCAATAAGGCAAAGGCAGTAGCCACCAGCCAAGCACATGAGCTCAAAAAAAAAAAAAAAAACAGAAAGGTCAGAGAGGAGAACAATAGTGGTCTCAAAGGAGTAAGAGGAATTGGCAGCCACAGCAGGACTAGTTTGGCTCAGTGAGAGGCTACTCTGTCCGAAACAAACTTCCCCAGATTGTTTCCATTTCTACTTTTGGAGAATGAATGTGCACTTTGACTTTTGGGGTAGATGAATATCAGCATAATTACTAACAGATCACTTCCTTGCAAACTTTTTTTTTCTAACTTAAGTCTCAGCAAAACAGCTGATGTAGGAGTTTGGCACATTGCATCTCACAGTTCTGTTTCTTTGCATGGGTTTCCCACAGCCAGGCCCTGACCCCCCAAGTATGGTGTGTGGCTTCCACACCACAGATTCTTCTCCCCCCCCCCCCATCTAAATGCCTCCAACGTAAGTTGGCACACTGAGCCTGAGGCTGCAGGGCGGTACTAAATGTGAGATCTTTATTAAGGAAACAAAAAAAATGGGTCCTAGAGCTAAAGTTACATTTAGGAGGGGGGAAAAAGGAAGGTCCTGGCAGAACAATATACTAAACAGTTTATTTACTGTTAAAAGCAAGGGGAGTGGGTAGCACACAGGGAGAAAAAACCTTTGTTCCCCATTCATGAAAGGATAATCCATGCTACCCGAACTAAAGGTTTAATAAACACAGGGCTAAACATAAAGAATTCTAATCCAGATCACAGTCTCCCTGTGAAAACAGATTGTACAATTGAGGACAAAGATCAAGTGTCTGCCTTCTTCAGAAAAAGGTTAGGGGTCAGGAACATTGGGGAGGGGTGTGGATTGGAGGGAACATAAGGTAGAACTGAATTTACAATCTAAGGAAGTATTCGGTGGGCAGACAAGAGGTGCTTTTAAATACTTTTAAGGAAAAAAAAACCCAAGTTCTTACAATTTTAGTAGAAGTGAACTGTGATAAAAGCAAAAACTTAAAAGAATTCGGAGTTAGCCAGCTTCTAAGAGTGGGCTGTAGTCCCATCCTCCCAACAGAAATTACCATTCTAAAAGCCTCCCCTCCCCCACCCTGAAATTAGCATTGTGGAAATATCCCCTCCCCCCCATTGAAATGAACACTATAGATTAGAGCAAGTTTACAACTCCCAATCAAATTTCAAACACTTCTCTCACCTTTGCAATTCCATTTTTTTTTGGGGGGGGGCGGGGGTTGGGGGGAAGATCCATATCCCAGAAGGGAAGAGGCTGAATTAATGATTTCAAATTTTTAAAAGGCGGCATTGGCCAATGTGGCTTGAGACAGTTTGACTGTGTAACCAGGAGATAGATCCATTAGGCATCCAACTTCTCTCCCAGAAGGAGCTCCCCTCTCCTGAGAAAAGGGTAAAGTTGTACTCACTCGGCCAGTTTCTTTCCTGTTTCCTGTTCGGAACAATGTGACCAGTGGTCTAAGTATCCAGAGAGAAAATGGGCGTTTCAACTCACCTTTCCAGGTGTCGTTAGGGTTTTTGAAGCCGGCCCCAGTCTGGCAGAGCACACGCATCCCTAGCTCGCAAGTCTATCAGACTCAGCCGGGTCGGTCCTGACACCACATTTGCCTTCCTTCTGCAGGTGTCTGTGGGGAAGAAGAATGAATGGTATTGGTCGGCCTGGAGCAGGAAATGTGTGACATCACGCGGAACCCTGAAAAGATAATCTTCGTGGCTTCGACCTTAGTGAGTGAGCCAGTCACTAAATTCCTCCGTACCTGTCATTTACCTGAATACCTCAGCCAGGTGCGAATTATTCACTTAGACTCATTTGCAGCGAGGTATTTACTTTCTTTTTTACGTCCCAACGCAACCTGCCTGCCCCTGGGTAGCTAGTTGTTTTCATCACGATACAGCTCCCTATCTGCTAGAGTTAACAGAGAAGTTTAAACACCGAAATGTGATAGTAATTTACTTGATTTAAACAAGGAAGACGTGAAAATCGGTTGTGTAGACACTGTAGTATTGTAGAGAGCAAACGAGAGGGAGTCAAAAGGACCCAGGTTCAAATCCCAAATCTCCTCACTACTCACTGCCTATGTGACCTTGGCCAGTCACTTAACCTCTGCCACTAAGTTCCTCCTGTAAAATGAGGGAAAAGGATGGACTGGATGGTCTCTTCCTTCTCTACTTCTAGAATCCCATGAAATTCAGTAATTTTTTTGATGGACATAATTGTTTTATTTTTTTTATGAGAAATCTATCTCTAATAGAATAATAAAAACTTATAAAAATTTTGTATTACCTGTATAAACTTTATAACCAACTTATCTGTACACATGTTGTTTCCTTTACTAGAATATAAGTTCTTGGAGGGCAGGACTTTTGATTTTTTTAATTTTGATACCATACATACAGTGTACAGTGTCCAGCACACTGTATATATTTAAGTACTTGTTAAATGAATTAATTTTGTTGGACTTCATTCTTTGGGGAAGGAAACGGAGGCTCTAAGGATTAAAAAGAGTTTACCTAAGGAAACTCATTGACAGAATCTGGATTCAAATCCAAATCTCATGACTCAGTCCAATTTTTTGTTTTGTCTTGGGGGGAGGGTGATCCTGCGCCACTCTCTTAACCAAGAGGATTGACTGCTATTTTCAAATGAGATGTTTAAACTTTTAAAATGCATTTTTGTGTTCCAATGACAGACTTAGACGTTTGTAACAGTAGTCATGCCCATTACAGCTTGCTCAGCTGGCACGGGGCAGTTACAATTCTTTGTAGGCCTGCAATTACAAGTAATTTAAATGATTCAGATTAGAATGCTATTAATAAGGCGACTTTGCCTGCTAGTTAGAGACAGGAAGGAGGAGTCAGAAGTTGTTATTTCTATTCCTAGCTTATTGTATGACCCTGGGCTGTATGCCATTTCAGTCTTTTTTTCCAACAGGAAAAATAAGGGTAATGCCACTTACCTCATGACAAAATGGGTTATTATGGGAATATTAAAGAGCCAACGTGAGCAAGTATGGTAAACAAGCATTTGTTCATTCATTCATAATTGAATTTCAATGTTTTATATTTTTGTGGCCTCTTTCCAGGATCCCTGAACAATTTAGAATATGCATTGGAATGTACCACCTGGGGAAACTGTGGAATCTCCTGCCCTGGAGGCCCTGAAAAATAGGGCAGCCAGTCATTTTCTTTCAAGAATGGCCTAGATAATTTTAGGGGGTTCCTTTCAACACAGCGCTCTAAAAATTGCTTTTCCCCCCTTAGGGAAAAAGGTGCTAGAATTCTCAAGTACTTCTTCCTTCTCCCTTCCCTTGTACCTCCCCTTATGCAAATGATCATTTTAAAAGGTGCCATTTTTTTTTTTTTGGACTATATGCATGATTTCATCAGTGTTGGGAGCTTCCCAGTGAAGAACTGCTTCTCCCCATGCAGCTGGGCACGTTCTCTGTAACTATCCAACAGCTGCCCAGAGCAATGAGATCCCTCTCTCATTGAGACCATTTCTTTATCCACTACAGCTGCCTTTTCTATATACTATATATACATATAATATATATATTCTATAACCAATTCAATTGAACAAATAGATTAAGTACCTGCCATAATGGAAAAGGCATCCATGAAACTAAAAGCCTGTTTTTGAAACTGATTCTGACTTACTTGCTTTTGTGACTTACTAGCAAGCTACTTAAACTGAGCCTCTATTTGTTTACCTGTAAAACTGTGATGAAGACACATATACCACCTACCTCACAGAGTTGTGAAGAAAGCCTTCTGTAAAATGTAAAGTGCTATTCAAATGTGAGTTACTGTTAGTAGACATTACACAATTTTATTTTTATACCAATTCTGTGGGTTAAATGGGGCAGGTGTTGTCTCCCTCTCCTCTCAGACCCTCATGGTGCCCTTACACAGTAGGGAAGACATCATGGCTGTGCTAGAATGCCAAAGTACCCCAGATTTGTAAACCTGAATAAGTCTCAACTTCTCTGAACCTCAATTTATTATTACTATTATCATTATTATTAACAGTAATAATAAATAATAACTACCATTTATATAACACTTGAGGCACCTCATTTCATCCTCACAACTCTGAGAGATAGGTGTTATTATTATCTCCATTTAACAGATGAGGAAATGGAAGCAGAGGTGAAATCACTTGCCCAGGATCACTCAGCTAGAGAATGTCTGAAGCAGGATTTGAACTCAGCTCTTCCTGAATCTAGGGTCAACATTTTATCCACTATACTACCTAGCTACCCCATCTCTAATATGGGGATAATAGTAAAAGCAGGATGAGGGATTGGAAGGATATCTTCCTGAGTTCAAATCAACCTCCATATACTTATTAGCTGTGTGACCCTGGGCAAGTCACTTAATCTTGGTTGCCCCAGTTTCCTCATCTGTAAAATGATCTGGAAAAGGAAATGGCAAACCATTGCAGTATGTTTGTCAAGAAAATCCCATGAAGAGTCAGACATAATTGAACAATGACTGAACAACAACAATGAGGGACTGGAAACAGTACTACTGGATTTTGAGTAAGAAAATCTAGGTTTGAATTCCTGCTCTGTCTCTTATTACCTTTGTGACCTCAGACCTTAGGGCTCACTAACAGCCCTAGTTTTCCCCATAATTAAGCCCTTTCTTCAAAGCCAGAAGAGTGCCAGGCACTGGGGATATAAATGAATGAATGAATGAATGAAGTCCCTGCCTTACCTTCTATTGGATGAAACATGTATACGTATGAATAGATATATGTACGTAGATATTTATAGGTATTAGGTATACTAGGTAATTTTGGGGGGTGTAGGGAGCATTTAGCAGCTGGGAGAATGCAAAAGATGGATTGTGAAATTATTAGAGATGCACAAAGGACATTTTAAGGTCCTTTCCTGCTTCAAAAGTCTTTGATCCAACAGGCAAGGCACAGTGCTCCAGATAAGAGAGAGATCTATGAGGATTTTTCAAAGCCTTTCTTCACTGCACCTTAAACTTTGCCACCTTAACATTGAAATACAATCTTGCTTTGGATCAGTGACCACAGCAAGTCATCCGGTGTGACTGTGAGGGGAGGGATAGTTCTGGTCTAGGGCACTGGGGCAAATCTAAGCTCTTTAAATGCCTGTGGGATATTTAACTTTCACTTATTTGTTTGTTTGTTTGCTTATTAGTACCTGTGACTTTATCAGGAAGGAACTTTCCCGGGCTGTTACTGACTTTCCTTGGGAAGGATAAAATCTGAAGCCCAGGCTGACCTAACCTACAAATTCTTTCCAGAAGGTTACAAGCTTAAGAAGATTCACAAATGAAGATTGGGCAATTTTGCCACCAACCAACATTTCTTTCTTTCTTAATTTCTGCCTTTTGGAAACTGCTGTGGATAGTGGACGGCGTGGGGTGGGGGTGGGGGTGAGGGTGAGGGTGGGATGGGTGGGAAGACTTGCCAAAAAGGAAACAACCACCCAAATCCCCTCTAAAAGAAAGGAGAAAGTACTAGGTTGTAAATGTGGTTTAAAAGTTGAGTACTGTCTTTTGCAATAATAAGGCGGAACACAAATGCTCATTATAAAAACAAATGCACTTCTTTTGCTACTAGAAGGGTGTTCCCTTTGGAAGGGGAGAAGAACTTGTCTGCCAGCTTGTGTTAAACACTGGTATCTGACTCAGACCCTGCTCTCATAGAACTGACAATATAATGAGTGAATTTGATTACACACTCGTAGGAGGCTGATCAAGGGTGTCTGGTCAACCTGATATGGTTACCTGAGAAAAGAGCTATCAATGCATACATTTCTCCATGTAGAGTGTGGCCATACTCATTAGGACCTCAGTGAGAGCGCTGGGGATATCTTCTGTGCCTAGGTGTTTGTGGGGCTATTTTTGAACCATTCTCACCTCATCGGGATGATTAAGTCTCCGGTCTGCTGGGAAGAATTTGAATGGTTCAAACTATTGTGGATATAGCCAGCTTAAATAGGATTCTAGAAAGTTGGATTTTAAATTTCCAGTTTGAGCATTTACATAGCAGAAATTGACAAATGCCACAAATCAGGGCTTGATTTGATGATTTTGTTAGTTGTCTGGAATAATAAAGGGATGGAGAAAATGTGAATAACTCAAATTAAACTTAAAAGAATGTCATGCGTGCATATTTTTCCCTCCCCCCACCCCAAGAACTGTTTATTAAACCTTTAGCAGCACATTACTGGAGCCAACCCCTTTGTACTGGGTCTGTGAAAACAAATTAGAGTCAGAGAGAGAATTGTAGCAGAACTAGGAGCCAATCTCGGTGTGTTAGGGGTGGCAGTGGAGGGGGATCAATGTCTCTGGATATCCCCACCTTGCAACACACTGAGGCTGTTAATGGCAAACATAGAGAATCAGTGGTAGGAGTCCATTGCTCCATTTCCTGACACACACAAAAATGACAAGACAAAATTAAACGAGAAAGGTGCAATAGAGAATTGTTTTAAAACAGGCTGCTACATAAGATCCCAGAAGACTTATTAACGAGGATGGGGAGTGAGGGATCACAAAAGACTTCACTGAGGAAACAAGGGAGGCTTATTCTAGCCTGTTACCTACAGTATTATATTAAAAGACTACCAACTTCCATAAGAGGAAATTCACAAAAGCATAATAATTGTAATTATTGTAATGAGCAACTTTGAATGTTTCCCTTCTGGCTTAATTTGTCCCTCGCCTTGTCCTATCACATCTTTTAAAAGAGGGAATATGAGGACGTTGTTCCAGAAAACCTTGTCCAAGTGGCTAGGTGTCTTCACTTAACCTCCATATGCTTCACGCTACTCCCTAGAATTTATCTAGTCATAGAAAGCTTACAAGGTCTGAAAGACTTGCCTATTCCATCCCCACCACCCACCCCCTGCGCCTTCACAAAGATGAAATCACAGATTTTTCATATTCTTGTGTTTATATGGTATTTAAGATTTTCAAAGCATTTTACAAACATCTGTCTCTTTTGATGCTCACAAGAGGAAGAAGGTTGATGCTCAAGGAATTTGCCCAGGTTCATGATACTAGGGTTGGAGCTGGGATTCAGATTTAGATCTCTCCCAAGTCAAGCCCAACATTTATTTCTATGATAGTAGAGTTGGCAGATCAGTTCTCTGAATCTCAGTATCCTTATAAAAGGTTGAATTATGTGAAATGAAAGGTACGTGTTAGAGTCAGCTCTAACTGGCTCACAAGACCATGTTGTTAAATTTTCAGGATCAGCATTTATACTGCAGAAACGATTATATGCTACAACACAGGGCTTGGTTTATTGTATTTCGTTTTCTAGACTTAAGAAGGTAATGGAAAAAATGTTAAAAAGGCAAAATAAATAAGAGCCAGGTGGGTACATCCCTGTGCACACCCCAACACGATCTGGTTGTTAAACATTTACCAGCACACCCCTAGCAGACGCTCTCTAAGATCCCTTTCCATGATATTCTATGGTTCTGTGTTTTCATTAGATTAGAAGGCTTTTATATGATGCATATATGTGGCATTGCTTGCTACACAGTAGGCACTTAACATGTTTGTTGACTTGATGATTTGCATAGAGATAGAAAAAGATTAAAGAAAAGTTGATGAATATTTGTGCTAGATGTCCTCCTTGACTAATATATAATAAATCAACCAACAAACATTTATTAAAAGTCTACTATGTGATGGACCTTTGCTAAGCATTGGGGACACAAAGCAAAAGCAAAAACAGTTCCTACCCTCAAGGAGTTTACATTCTAGTTGGGGAAAGACCAAGAAAAAAAATACATAAATCAGAACATATAAGAGAAATACATAGTAGATGAGGTGGTGGCAGGAGCTGGGGGTTCCAGAAAAAGCCTTCTGGGTAAACAGAACCTAAAAGGATGTCAGAAATTCAAAGAGTGGAAAGTTGGGAGGGAAATCATTCCAAGTGTGAGCAACAGATTAGGGCAGCTAGGCAGCTGGCACAGGGGATAGAGTGCCCAGCCTTGAGTCAGGAAGATTTCTAGGTTCAAATCCTGCCTCTGACATTTAATGGCAAGTTTGCCTCAGTTTCCTCATCTGTAAAATGATCTGGAGAAGGAAATGGCAAACCAGTATCTCTGCCAAGAAAAACCCCAAATGGGGTCAAGAAGAGTCTGACATGACTAAACAGCCGCAACTGATTAGATACAGATATTCATGCTTAGAATTCTCTCCCTTTTCACCACTGCCTCCTGAAACCCTGAGCTCCCTTTCAAGGTTCAGCTGAAATACCATGAAAAGAAAGATGGTTTTAGAGTAAGACCACCTGGGTTTGAATCCTGACTCTACCACTTGCTACCTGTAGAATCCTAAGCAACTTCTCTGGGTCTCAATTTCCTCATCCATAAAATGAAGGAATTGGATAAGAGGACTTCTAAGGCCACACAGTCTAAATTGATGATTCTTTGATGAGCAAATAAACTGCATAGTTTTCTGTGAATAAGGAGAATAAGTAAAAAATGAGGTCCAGGCAGAAACACCTGCCCCCTTCCCAACCCAAGCCCTGGCCTCTAGCCAACTTGGTTTGGCTTACTTAACTGTCCACCACGCTGTTTCTACTCGAAAAATAGGAAAGAGAGGAATGATGGAAATTTAGCTCTTAGTGAGTAAGGCCCAGTCTCTGGTCCAGCCTGTCCCCTTTTCAAGGTCTGATAGCTCTTATTGTTTGTACCTCTCATTTGGCTTAGAGAGAAAAGCCGGGACCCTGGAATGACTTTCTGCAAGAAAAAGAGGCTGGAAGAGAAGTTTTAATAATGAAGGCTAGGAAATAATTAACATATTTAGTGTGGGGTAGGGAGAGGCTGCTTATTCCACCTCCTGCCTGCCTAGAAATAGTGTGAATTTTTTTACCTGTCAGAAACTTCTATTATTACAAGTACTACTGGTCCCTAGGATGGGGCCTTCTGCCATAAAACTGATGAAGGCCACCCTCTAGGGGTTTCAAGACCTATTTGCTCCAGAAGGTTACAGTTACTGTGGCCGGCAGTTGCCTTGGGCCTTTAAAAAGAGAGAACCTTTACCTGGTGGGGAACGCAGAACAAAAGAGAGGGAGGGCCTATACAGACACAGAGACATTTCCTGGAGCAGGCCTCAGGCATGGGCTAGGCTTCAGCATTCCTTTTAGGGAACCAGCAGGGTACCTTGTAGAGCTAAGGGACTGGAACCATAACCCAGAAATAGAATACCCCTACAGAGAGCCTGGCACATGAAGGCATTGACTGTCTTCCTAGGTCAAGTACAAGGGGATCCTAAGTGAGGACTGGGCAGGAACTCCAGCTGCCACACTGGAGCTCTGGAGTTCTTGTACTAATGGAGGCATTCCTGGATCACTCAAAGGACAATGGGGCCTTAACCTAAGGGTGATAGCAAAGGTGGGGCTCACCTGAGGGCAGAATTGCTCTATTCCTTAGCACACTTAAATTTTGGACTCAAACTTCCCTGTTACTATTGAGGGCACCCCATTTTCCAGTCACCCAGGCTTACAATCTAGGTGTCATCTTCTCCCCCTGCCCCATATCCCACAGTTTTGAAGTCCAGTCAATTTTGCCTTCTCAACAACTCTTGTACATAGCCCCCATCTCTCCTCCAACATTGCTGCCATCCACATGCAGGCCATCATCACCACACACCTGAACTATGGAAGTAACTTGCTGCTTGGTATCTCTCCCACAAATTTCTCCTCACTCCAATCTACCCTCCACTCAGATGCCAAACTCATCTTTGGAAGGCCCAGAACTAGCCTTATTACCTTGTGATTCATTAAACTCCAGTGGCTCCTTATCAAGTGCAGGACACCTCTCACACGTCCAAAGCCCTTCGAAACCTGTCCAGTCTTCTCCTTCCAAAGCCAGACCTTCCCCCATCAGCTTTCTGTAGACTGAAATCCCTTTCATTCCACAACTAGAGATAAAAAGCTTAGGCCGGATGAAGGAGGTAACATGTTTGCTCTAACTCATTCACACTGAAATGTAATCCATCTAGTAGTGGGTAGTTAGGCTTTAAAAAGCTAGGTTCAAAGTTGATAGGCATATCAGTTTTCTTACAAGAAGGGTTCTCTAAGAAGTGAAACTTTTTGAAGAACTGTCTGATAATTTAATCATTCCCTTTGAGGGCTGGGCCTTGAATGCCCCCAAGATTTGGTATTTTTGTGCTCCCAAGCTTGGGCTGAGAGTTCCTGTAGAAGGGACCAGGGACATGTCAATTATATATTATATGGGTCAATTCAACTCCCCCAGAATCTCCTTTTTTTCTTACCTCCTGGACAGGGAACTGGCAAACAGCAATCAGAGTATGACTGTCTGTTTAGATCAGAGGTGAGGAGGTCTGGGCTCTGGGAGCCCCCTCTAGCTCTTGAGGTACAGGCTCTGGGAACCTCCCTTGGACTCTTTTTTTTTTTTTTTTTACAAGCAATCGGGTTAAGTAACTTGCTCAAGGTTACACGGCCAGGTGTTTCTGGGAGGGTGCTAAGTGTCTGAGCCGGGATTCAATCTCTAGGTCATCCCAACACTGGAGCTGGTGCTCTTACTTGCTGTGCTACCTGGCCACCCCTCTCCCTTGGACTTTTGCTTAAATCATCCCATTTGATGAGGCATTTGCATGAGGCAATAAGCCTTACTTGGTGACTGAGCCCAAGCCTCTGTTACTAGACTTCCCACCTATCAAAATCCACCCTTGAACTGGCCAGGCCCGCCATTGTCTGTAATCTCCAGCTACCTCCCACCATTAATCACTCCTTGACCTCATTAACTCCTCCTGAAGACCCTCCCCAAACTCCTCCCTTAGACCATGCCTAGATTCCTCCCACAACCTTCTGTATATAAGACCCCATCCTATCTTCATTTTTGTGAGAGCACCATAGAATAGTGAGAGAGAAATAACTGGCCATGTAACCTTGAGCAAGGTACTTAACCCCGATTGCTCAGAAAAAAAAAAAGAATAGTGAGAGCATCATAGAATGACCTAGCACAGACTTACTCTGTGTCTAATGCCAGCAAAACTTTTAATAAATTTTACCTTTCTTTGGCTGGGAGAAAACTCTAGTTGAATTCATTCAACAGGACCCGGAATGTTGGTATTTTGGGGTCTCCAGAGCAACCCTAACCCTCTTAGTGGGTACCCTCTTTAAGAGGTTCCTAATCTTTTTTGTGTCATGCACCCAATCACCCATCTGGTAAAAACCTATGGACTACCTCTCAGAGTAATGGGTTTTTTTTTTTATTTGTTTTTTGAGGCAATTGGGGTCAAGTGACTTGCCCAGGGTCACACAGCTAATAAGTGTCGGAGGCAGAATTTGAACTCAGGTCCTCCTGACTCTAGGTCTGGATCCACTGCACCACCTAGCTGCCCCAGTGTTTTTTGGGGGGCTTTTGGCAGGCAATTGGGGTTGTGATTTGCCCAAGTTCACATGGTTAGTTTTTTTGTATTAAGTGTCTGAGGCCGAAACTGAACTCAGGTCCTCCTGACTCCAGGGCCAGTGCTCTATTCACTGTGCCACCTAGCTGCCACTACCCCAGTGTTTTTAAATAATTGAAAGATAATGTTAAATTTCTACTGGAGGTGAACCAAATTAAAGACGAATTTCTTTTCCAATGCAAATTCACAGACTCCCTAAAATCTATTCATGGACCCTCCATCTACACCAAAGCAAAAGCGTTGCTCACTGCACTTATTCTTTGTGTTCTAATTTCATTTGAGTACCTACTTTGCTTTATTTCTATCTAAAGTGACAACAGACTACATCACTCAATCCCTTGATTGCAAGTTGGCGTTTGGATAATAAAAAGTTTGTTGTAGTGTCTACCAGGGGTGGGGAACCTGTGGCCTCAAGGCCTCGAGGTCCTCAAGTGCAGCCCTTTGACTGAATCCAAACTCCCCAGAACAAATCCCCTTAATAAAAGGATTTATTCTGTAAAACTTGCACTCAGTCAAAAGGCCACACCCAAGGACCTAGAAGGCCACATGTGGCCTCAAGGCCAAAGGCTCCCCATCCCTGGTAGACTGCTGGATTTGGATTTAGGATAAGAAGGATTCAGAGCCTACTTCAGGTACTTTGTAGAGGAGGTCATTCAAGCCCTCTGAGACTCAGTTTCTCATCTGCAAAATGGGGATAAAAATAATGATAGCACATACCTAATGGATTGTGAGTATCAAAGTGTTTTTCAAACTTTAAAATGTTATGTAAGTGACAGGAAGCCTTATCCTACCTACTTCAGAGTGCCAAAAATGGTGCTCTATGATCTTAAGCTATACTCTTCAATTCAATGGTTAGCTTTCACAGCAATAAAACTGTGTACTGCCTATAAGACCAAGGGCCTGGGTTATATTTTGGGGGTGGCAGAGGTATGTTCCATTTTCTTTTATCTCAAAACTCTGCCCCAGCCCCCACAAAATCAGTGAAATTTAAAAAAGGTGTTTTTTTTGCTGGCTAGGAAGCTAGGGGCAGCTAGAATGTACAGTGTATAGCTGCCAGGCCTAGAGTCAGGAAGACCCGAGTTCAAATCCAACCTCAGACACTTACTTAGCTGTGTGACCCTGGGCAAGTCACTTGACCCTGTTTGCCTCAGTTTTTGTTCATCTGTAAAGTGAAAGAAGGAAATGGGAACCATGCTGGTATCTTTTCCAAGAAAGCCCCAAATGGATTCACAAAGTCAGATAAAACTAATTGACTAAACAACAACAAAAGAGGAAGCTAGTTCTTCCCCAACAGTGACCATACTTTTCAGAATGCATGCTAGGCATACATGGTATGACAAAGGATTTTTTTTTCTTACCCTTATTTGTGAATAGAATAGAATACTTGAAATTGGGATTCTCCCAGAAAACTGGTGGACTATATGGCCTCCACCAGCACAAAGTTATACAAAAAGGAGAAAAAATCAACAAGAAATTTAAATATTTGTCAAAAAATGTTAGTATAATTCTAAGTCCCAAGGAGAATAATGTGATGTAGAAGAAAAAAATCACTGAATTTAGAACCAAATGTCATGGGTTTGCTGCTTACTGTTGGTGTGACCATGGGCAAGTCACTTTACCTCTGGGCCTCAGTTTCCTTATCCTAGATGATTTGATTGGGTTAGGCAATCTCTAGTGCTTCTAGCTTTAAATTTCTAGATATCAATTAATTAGTGAATCTACATTTATTGAGTACCTACTATGTACTATAGGCACTGTGCTAAGCACTGGGCATACAAAAAGATATTGTAAAATCTTGTAGGAGGTATAGTGGATAAAGCATCAGGTCTGAGTCAGGAAGACTCATCTTCCTGAGTTCAAATCTGGTCTCAGACACTTACTAGCTTTGTGACCTTGGGCAAGTCACTTAAGCCCAGTTGTATCAGTTTCCTCATCTGTAAAATGAGCTGAAGGAAGAAATGGCAAATCTCTGCAGTATCTTTGCCAAGAAAACTGCAAGTGGGGTCATGAAGAGTCAGACACAACTGAAAAATACTAAACAAGAACGGACACTTATTAGCTCTATGACCCTGGGCAAGTCTCTTGACCTGTCTCAGCCTCAGTTTACAACAAGGCAATTTTATTTGGCTTTGAAGATGCCTTCCATTTCTGAATCTATCATCCTATGAGCATGTTTGTGTGCAAGAGACATTCCCCTTCTCCCTCCAGTTCTAAGAACTTTAACTGGCTGAATCAGCATTGATCATCATCATGGACCTGAACCAGGAACAGGTGTTGGACAGGAAAGGCCTCTAGGCCTCTCTCACTTCCCACCTAGGCAGAGTAACAAAGGACTGTATTAGAATCAGTGAGAAGGATGGCATAGAGGACCTCAGGAGAGGAAAAAATGGGAACCCTAAGTATCATTCAGCTCTGAAAGAAAAGGGTCTCTAGGAAGCCCTGCAAATATAAGACTCTTGCATGTTTCCTGTGCAAGCATTCATTTCCATCCTTCACCTCAGTGCATTATGGGCATGGTCTTTGGTTTCTGGGTAGCCCTTGAGGAGTTGGGGGTGTACCTTCAAGGACTTTTTCTCAGCTAGGCAGGAGCAACGGCTGAGCTGGGGTGAGACACAGGTCAGAGTCTGTGCTGCCTTCCTGTTCCCCTCTTTCACAATTTGGTATAGAATGTTAAGCACAAGTTCTGAAAGGATGTAAGGAATTCCT
>NW_027186473.1:10973798-11010262 GCF_028583685.1 Petaurus breviceps papuanus
CCCTTGTATCAGCACACATATCAGTAGATTTAGTGCAAGAGAGGGAAATCCAAAGAGAGAAGAGAAAATAGTCCCTGCCTCCTTCGAAATTTCTACTGGGAAGATAAGATGTTTACCATATTCAGAAAGATTAAATACAACAACAATTTGAAGTAGGAGAAAGCACTAGCAACCAGGGATTTCAGAATAGGATTCCTGTGGGAATGTGAGCAAAATCTTCCGAGAAGCTGGGGAATCTAAGAGGTAGAACTAGGTAGGGAAGGAGTGAATTCATATCTTTCTGTAAAAATTCCATAGAGAATCTATTTGACATCTTAGGGGTCTTCTGGATATTTCAATACTTAAAAAGTAGCAAGTAACAACTTAATACTCATTCTACTCACCTATTGTCTTGTTCTCTCTACTTGTCAGGGTTTCCTCCTTTCTGGCCATTACAAGTCCCTGATAAACACACACATGTATATATGCATATACCCCCCATATCTATATCTATCTATACATACCATATGCACACATATGCATATACACACATATAAGCATATGCTATAGATATATGTATATATACACATACATATGTGCCCATATGTAAGTATATATTAGTACATTTATACATATAAGTATATATTTGTATATGTGTGTATGGATATATATATATTTTTTTAAAGCAATCGGGGTTAAGTAACTTGCTCAAGGTTACACGGCCAGTTATTTCTGGGTGTGATGCTGAGTATCTGAGCCCAGATTTGATCCAGGTCATCCCAACACTGGAGCTGGTGCTCTTACTCGCTGTGCTACCTGGCCGCCCCCAGATATATTTTTAATAGCTCATCCTTAGTAGTATTATAGTTTACTTAAACCCACCATGGCCTTTTCCACTGCCTTTTGGGTTACTTGTTGCCATAATTTTCTTTCTTTTTTTTTTTTTTTGGCTTTTTGGAGAGGAGAAGGCAGGGCAATTGGGGTTAAGTGACTTGCCCAAGGTCACATGGCTAGAGAGTGTTAAGTGTCTAAGGACAAATTTGAACTCAGGTCCTCTTGGTTCCAGGGCTGGTGCTCTATTCACTGTGCCACCTAGCTACCCTGTTGCCATAATTTTCTAGTGACTATAAGATGTTTAGGTGTATGAGTAAGTCCTTGGAATGCGGTTGACTTCTGGTGTAATCTTGTCATCACAAAATGTCAGAGCTGGAAGGCACCTTTGAAACCATTTGAGGAAGCAATTCGTCCACATTTTTGTTTATTTGTTTTTGTTTTTTAAGATTCCCTATTTAAAAAGCAGTAAACATGTTTTTGATCTTCCCTGCTGATGTATAGTCTAAACCCTTCCTGCTGTTCATTCCTGTTTTCTTATATTTAATCATCAATAGAAATGAAGAACAAGCCTCTATCTTCCACACAGCACCTTCTTCCTATACTTGCTGTCATCTGGGTCATCTCAAAGCCTTCTTTTTCCAGATTAAGTCAGGCCAGACTATTTGAGCTTCTTTCTAGTCATCAGAATGTTTATAATAATATTTTGACATCAGCATTCCAAAAGGTTTCCAACAAAGTGCAAAGATAAAGGGGGAGATATTCTGTAGGCCAATGGGAGAACAATGGCAGCAGGAGAGGTCACATTCCAAGTAGGAGCAAGTTTCCCTTTGCAGTATGAACTTTTCATCTTAGTTCAGGAAAAGGTAGTTTCACTTAAACAGAGGATGTGTTCCGGAATATCTCATCAACCAAGTTCAGTTTGTGCCAAAGAATAAAAGAAGAGAAACATGAGGGAAATGATTGGCCAACATGAAGAGCAGTGAATGACGGGAAAATGATTTCTTCTTTTGATTCTAGTCTATCTAGGCCAAGGGTTCTTAACCTGAGGTTCATCAGCTTTTTAAATTTTTACCTTGGTAAACGTATCTCAGTTAATTGCTTTCCATTGTAATTTTAAATATTTTATTTTGTGCATTTAAAACCATATTTCTGATAAGAGATTCATATGTTTCATCAGACTGCCAAGGGACTGCTTGGCACAACAAAGATTAAGGACTCCTCCCTGATAGAGTCCATGGAAGAACTGTTCATCCTAGAGTTGAAAAAGACCTTGAAAATCATGGAACCCAATCCCCTGACTAATGGATCTCTGGGACACACATGGTAAGTGGTCATCTATTCACAGTGGATCCCATTCCATGTGACATATTTATTTATTGGGAAACTCTATACATAGTTGATTCCAAAACTGTATTCCTAAAAACATGCACCCATTTTTAAAATTCTGACTGCGGGAGCCAAGCAGAATAATCTAATTTAGGACTGGGGAACTTGCAGCCTTGAGGTCATGTGTAGCTCTCTAGGTCCTTGAGTGTGGCCCTTTGACAGAATATAAACTAGAATTCCACTAGAAGTTTGGATTCCGTCCAAGGGCCACACTTGAGGACCTAGAGGGCCACATGTGACCTTGAGGCAGCATGACCTGACCTAATCCCTCTTCTGCCTGACAGCCTTTCAAATATCTGATGACAGAAATAATGGGCTCCCTCCTTCCCCTTCACCTGCTCACTCTTTTCACTAAGCTGAATATCCACAGTTCCTTCAAGTCCGTTCCATGGTTCCTTGCTCTTCTAGGAGCTTTCCTCTGGGCATGTTCTGTAGGGTCAAAGTCCTTTCTAAAATATGACACCAAGATCTGAATACAACAAACCAATTGCCAGTCAAATGGCACAGGGTATGATGTTTGTCCATTTTTTCCCCTCAGATTTTAAAGACTCCAATAAACTTAAATTGTTAAAACTCCCTGTAGGATAGAGGTGACCCCAGGTATTGGCAGGCTGTGCTAACAGAATGCCATCTCCAACAGCTTCTAGGATGCTGGAGACCACCAGCATTGGGCGTGTTAACTGTCTAGTCAACTGTGTCAGAACTTATTGCCAGGATGGCAGCGAAGGGATGGATTTTTCAGCCACAACTCTTTTTATTTTGCTTTTTTAAAAAATTAAATTATTTATTTTTAGTTTTCAACAACCACTTCCCTAAGTTTTAAATTTTCTCTCCCTCCCTCCCCAAGAAAGCTTGCAATCTGATATCGCATACATTCCTATTACATATTACACAACAACTCGTAAAGACCATCTAAGTCAAAGAATAAGATCCTGAGTAAGACAGAGGTAAAGGAGGAGTGAATTCTCTCTATCCAGACTGGTGGAGGGGGTATCCTCACTGAGGAAATGACTGAGGGCTTAAAGTAAAGGTGGACTAGGAAGCTTCTCCACCTATTAAACTAGCAGTGAAGCAGAATGGGGCTGGTTATCTCACTGGTTTTTCAGGAAGGTCCTGGAAGTCTGCTTAGACCTCATTCCAAGTTGGTGCTAGAATTAAAATAATGGAGAGATTTCTTAGGGAGGTTCTATCAGTCACACAGGGGTAAAACAGAGGAGTAAGCAGTGGTGGTGATTTGGGAGGACAGTGTAGCCCTTTTAAGTAATTAGGTCCCTAGTGGGCCTCACTAGCTGCTATCAGGAAAATGCTCCAAGGCCTGATATACAACTGATATTGAACTTTTAGTTCAGCCTTCAGACTGTCCCAGGGGAAAATTAGATCCTGAGTAAGACAGAGGTAAAGAAGGAGTGAATTCTAGGCCTGGGGGCCTCTCTATGTAAAGGCATGAAGACAGGAGCTGGAGAGCAATGTGGTGTAGAGGCAAGAGCAGGGGGGCTGGCATCAGAAGATCTGGGTTCAAATCCTATTTCTTATATTTATTATCTTTGTGAGCTTAGGTGAGTTCCTTGATTTCCTTGAGCCTCAGTTTCCTCTATGGGCAGTTAAGTGGTGCAATGGAGAGAGTTCTGGCCCTGGAGTCAGGAAATCCTGAGTTCAAGTCTGGCCTCAGACATTCACTAGCTGTGTGACCCTGGGCAAGTCACTTAACCCTGTTTGCCTCAGTTTTCCTCATCTGTAAAATGAGCTGAAGAAGGAAATGGCAAATTATTTGAGTATCTTTGCAGAAGAAATACCAAAAGGGTCACAAAGAGTTGGGCACATGACTGAAATGACAAATAATGACAACAGTTTCCTCATCTATAAAATGAAAGGGTTCTCTTAGATGGCCCCTGGGGTTCTTTCCAATATTATAATCCTATGAACTTTCTACTCATTTTATTTTATTTTATTTTATTTATTTATTTTTAAAAGCAATTGGGGTTAAGTTACTTGCCCAAGGTTACAGGGCCAGTTATTTTGTGTGGGTGTTAAGTATCTGAGGCTGAACCGATCCCGGGTTCTCCCGACTCTGGGGCCGGCGCTCTTACTCACTGCACCACCTGGCCATCCCTTTTCTACTCATTTTAGCTGCTCTTCCCATCCTCTCCAAGGTGCCCTCAACTACACTGGACACTCCCTACCTCTTTATTTTCCAGATGGTCCCAAATGTTAGTTTTTAAAAGCCAAACAAGTTTTATATTTGATCCTATAGGTAATACCGCAACTAAATAATGCTATACTGCATAGAGTGCCCTGCCTCGAGTCAGGAAGACCTAAATTCAAATCTGACTGGCCCGGGAGTCAGGAGGACCTGAGTTCAAATCCAGCCTCAGACACTTAACACTTAGTAGCTGTGTGACCTTGGGCAAATCGCTTACCCCCAACTGCCCTCCAAAAAAGAAAAAAAATAAATTCAAATCTGACCTCAAACACATACTAGCTGTGTGACCATGGGCAAGGCATTTAACCTGTTTGCCTCATCTGTAAAATGGGGTCATAATAGCCCCTACCTCCCAAGGTTGTTGTGAGGATCTATGAATGAGATAATTGTAAAGCACTTATCACAGTACTTGGCCCATAGTAAGTACTGTATCGATGTTAGCCATTACAATTTTTACATGGATTTAGTGAATTAAAAGATCAGTTGGAGACCAACAGAAAGGGCAGGGGCACTCATTTCACCTAGGAGAAAGACTCAGATCAGCCCCAACTTTTCAATCCAACTCATAAGCATTTATTGGCCACCTACTTTGTACTCACCACAGTGCAACAGGGTCACCTTACAGAAATTCTAAGGTTCAGAGAAAATATAAAAATTCAGAACAGCACGATCAGCTGACACAGTTCATTTGAGCCCCAAATTCCTAAGTTCTTGGCAAATGCTGAGTTTGTTGAAATTTCAAAATTGGCAAGTGCCCGCAGCCTCCAGTCACCTGGTCCTGTAATTCCAGCTCAGGTTGTATTCCTGGGGAGAAAGGGCCCAATCAATATGAAGGTAGGTCAGCATTTCAAGTCCTCCCCCTGCTTTCTCTGTGCTATTCCTCAAGACTCACTGGACATAGCTCCTGCCCTTTGAACCTCAGACTCACACATCCACCCATTTCAAAACAGCTTCTGCTCAGGAGAGACAGAAAGCCTCAGTGGTTGTGCCTGCTACTTGCTATAAGAAACTTGGTTTGCTTTCCTTTTTATAAACTCAAAGCTTAGCAGATGACTGGGTATGGCAAGCTCCAGAACAATCAATGGGGAACCTAGAATCAGACAAACCTACTATGTGTCAGGCACCATGATAAGTGTTGGAGATACAAATAACTAAAGACAAAAACAGTCTCTGTTCTCAAGGAGCTCACAGTCTCATGGCAGAGACAGCATATGAACAACTACATAAAAAAAGATATATACAGGATAAGCTGCCGATAATCATGGAGGGAAGGTACTAGCATATATGTGGGGGTGGGGGAGATCAGAATAGCCTTTTTGCTGAAGGTAGGGTTTTAACTGGGTCTTAGAAGAAGCCTAAGGTAAGATGAAGAGGGAGAGAATTCCAGGCATGGGGAACAGGCAGGGAAACTGCCCAGAATCTGGAGATGAAAGTCTTGTGGAAGAAAGAGGAAGGAGGCCAGTGTCACTGGATAACAGAGACCATGACAGGGAGTAAGGTGGAAGAAGACTGGAAAGGTTATACAGGACTGTAAAGACAAAACAAGCTTTTATTTTTTGATCCTAGGGGTAATAGGGAGCCATAGGAACTTATGGGTAGGGAGGATAACTTAGTCAGATCAGACCTTTAAGAAGACTGGTTTGTCAATGTGAGAGAAGGATGGACTGGAGTAGGAAGAGATTTGACACTGGTATAATTTCACATTTAACAAATCAGTAAACCTAGCCCCAGAGGGGCTAAATCACTTGGGCAAACTAGTCCAGCTAGCTTGTGGCATACCTGGGACTGGAACCCTAATATTTTGGCTTGGTGTCCCGCAGAAGTTGGCTTCTATGTATATAGAAAGAGCATTAACTGTCAGAGGACATGAGTTCAAATTCTGTCTATCATTTAATGACAGTGGACAAGTCACTTAACCTTTAAATTTCTTCATCTGAAAAACAGACCCTTGAACTGATAAATGGCCTCTGAGGTCCCTCCCAAGTCTGTGTCTGTTATCCTCTGTTCACAGAGAGTTCTTTGTGTTTAGAAGGATGAGGGTACTACTGGGCCAGGTTTCCTGGGGCTGACCAGCACCTAGCATCTACTGAAGGATTTATTGTTGACTTATAGATGGGGATAAGAATCAGGAAGTTTCACCCCACCCTCAAAATCCCTTAGGGATTCTTTGGCAGGGCCTCCTAGACTTTTAACTCCTTACTCACTGGAGTCCAGCTCCACAAGGGCCAAGAAAAAGCCTTCTCTAAACTTGATACCTCCTCCAGTGTCTAGTAACATTTCACACACAGGGGGAAGTGAATAAATATTTCTTAAATGAATCTCCTCAGAAGAATGACTGAAAGTGATTTCCTAACCATCTGTAAGACATTTTTTCTCCCTACCTTCCACATCTCATGCTAGTTTGAAGGGGTTCTTTGACTTTTATTTCCTGTCCAGTACCATATGCCTGGGGTCCCCAGTACATCAGCTATGACCTATCCGTTAGTCTTTTTTTTTATTTTTTTTTTAAAGCAATCGGGGTTAAGTAACTTGCTCAAGGTTACACGGCCAGTTATTTCTGGGTGTGGTGCTAAGTGTCTGAGCCTGGGATTTGATCCCCAGGTCATCCTGACACTGGGGCTGGTGCTCTTACTCGCTGTGCTACCTGGCCGCCCCCTATCCGTAGTCTTAAAGACTTTAACAGGTAGATCTCCAGGATGGTTAATACCGTCATCCTTCCTCCTCTGTTGGTGATGAATACTGACAGAATCCCCCATCAGAAACTTGCACTATCAGAACCTCTCTCCTAACTTGGACCAAAAGGAAACAAAAGCCAAAAGTAAATAAAAAGTAACTCCTTACTAGGAAAATATTGGGGCTCCCTTGTTCTATACCCATCTTAGTTTGCTGGAGAGAGTGATGGACAGGTAGATATAAGACCTGACCTCTGGTACTGGGTCTGTCATTAACTAGCTCTATGACACTGAAAGTTAAAAGTTTCCTCATCTGCAAAATGAAAAGAGTGGATTAATTCTCCCTAAGGTCCTCTAGATCTGCATCAATGAAGGAACTTCTCACATCGGAAGTTTCTCATATTAAACAAAATCACATATTCCCTTCTGAGGACCAGAATATACTAGTATTGAGACAGTTTGTGCACCAGGACATATGAAATAGCCATGGCCATGTATGCCAGTAATGGAGGCCTCACCTACATGTAAGAACTTGGGCTGTTTGTCCCGTCTTCTAAAGAACCTGTTTCCTAAGGCTGATCCAAGAGATCAGGATTCAGAGGATCAGGTCAGGAGGAGAATGAGGTATGGGGATGGGAATGTTACCAGGTGCAGCCCTAAATGATCTGTCATTTCAGTGAGGAGACACCAGACTGCCCAGGAGATTTTTTTGAGGCTTTTTAGAGCAATACAACAATTCATTCCAACTGTCAATCTACAACAGGAGTTAAGATGTTTGTGGATAGATTTCAGGAGGTCTGGATGTGGAAAAAAAATTAAAATAGCTTTATTTTTACTAACCTTTGTTTTCCTTTGTAATCCTATGTATTTCTGATTTTAAAGCATTATTCTGAGAAGGGGTCCATAGACTTGACCCAATATCAAAGGTGTCCATGACACATAACAAGGTTAATAATAACCCCTGGTCTGCAGAGATGAGGAACCAGAACTGAGCTGACTGTTGTCTCTGCAGACAGTGCTGGTGATGCAAACACAGAGGTGTTGAGCTAGGCAAAACCAGTTTTTCATAGACTCATTTCACTTTTTCCCTTAACTGATTTTCTTAGGAAGAAATACACTAAAGCTCCATGGCAACCAACAAAGGTCTATAAGCTCTAAAGATTTCAAAGCCTTTTCACATGCACTATCTCATTTGATTTTTGCAATGCTGTGAGATAGGAAGTGAAAATATTATTTTCTCTCCTTCTGTAAAATATAAACTCCTTGAAGGTGGTCAAGGTTGCTTAGGGGAGGCTTGCTTGTAGGAAGGCTTTCACACCTTCTGCTAATTTCTAATTAGGCACTGAGTCACAGGATTGTGATGGCTTCTGACTCTGAGAAGGGTATATATACTCTGAGCTCGTATTTTGCTCACTTATGAGAAGGATCTTATCATTTTCCGGTCAAGATTTTCAGTGGCCATGTGTTCAGAGCTCCCCAGTTGCTCAGATGTAAAGGCTCTCTCAATCCAGGGATGTATGTAAAGTGTATAGTTGATTCAGGCAGTCAGAGCCCTGTCTGTTGGTCTTTATTTCTCTTTCTGTATTTTCTCTGAAGTTCAGAATGTAATTAAAAAAAGATTAGTGACCCCTTAAATGCCACCAAAGCAAAATCCCCTAAACAAGGTCTATTAATGTGTGGGGAAGATCTTATATCCCATTAAAATTACAGGAAGTGGTTTGGAATTTAATAGTTTCCCTTTACTTCCTATCCCCCCCACCTACCCAGTGCAATAAAGAATAGTGATTTTTAGTAGATTTACAGGAGGGACATTTGATTATCTTCCCTGATCTCTTATAGCCTTTAACACTACTAGAGAGCAGAACTCTCCAGCATTCTGGAGAGGAATGGGCAGAAGATTCAAAGAGGTAAATTTATACTTGATGTCAGGGAAAACTTCCTAACAACAAGAACTATCCCATTGCATAGTACTGAGTTCCCCTTCCTGAAGGTCTTTAAGCAAGGTTTGAATGATTCTTATTGGCTATATTGTAGAGGGAGTTTTGTTCAGAAGTGGTATGACTATATCTTGCCTCTGGTGTTCCATCTAATTCTGAGATTCTAGGATACTGGTGAAATTTAAAATAAAAATTGGACTGGAGGTAGGTAATGATGATGATGAGGCATTTAAAAGACTACATACTTCAGGGAACTGATTCACTGGCAGCTGTGGTTGTTTCCAGACTTCTCAACCCATAAACACCAAAGAGAAAGTAAAAGGTCTGTGGAGAGCTCTGTTGGAACTAGGTGAGAGAAGAGAGAGGTCTGTCACCTGCAGCTGCCACGTGGCTGCCTCCTGAGCTCCAGGCCTACTGATTGTAGGGGGACCAAGTGACCATTCAGAGGGTAATTGCTCTTGCTTTGACCTGCTTGGATCTGGGTCACAGT
Source organism: Petaurus breviceps papuanus (assembly GCF_028583685.1). Classification (NCBI taxonomy): domain Eukaryota; kingdom Metazoa; phylum Chordata; class Mammalia; order Diprotodontia; family Petauridae; genus Petaurus; species Petaurus breviceps. The sequence goes on from NW_027186473.1 coordinate 10,983,297, forward strand.
CTTGGGTGAGGAGCACTAGCATGACAGAGTTTGTTGAGACTGTGGAGAGGCAGTCATCCTCACAGTTCTGAGGTAGGTGCCTAGAAAAAGCTCTGAAAATAGCTGCACAAAACCCCAGAAAACTGGGGACACAGCACTCTCCACTCTGGAAGCAGAGTTCTACTGTGGCAAAGAGTTCAAAGTCAAATAATTGGCTGGCAAGATGAACAGACGAAGCATTATCAAACCATGAAATCATTTTTTGGTGACAAAGGCGATCAAAATATAGAACCAGGGGCAGCTAGGTGGCACAGTGAATAGAGCACTGGCCCTAGAGGCAGGAGGACCTAAGTTCAAATCCGGCCTCAGACACTTAACACACACACTCACACAAAAACTAGCCGTGTGACCTTTGGCAAGTCAACCCCAATTGCCCTACTTTCCCCCCTCCAAAAGGCCCAAAAAACACACCCCCCCCCCCCAAAAAACCCCATAGCACCAGAAGAAGACAGCAAAGTCAAAATTCCAGTCTCAAAAGCCTCCAAGAAAAATATGAATTGGTCACAGGCTATGGAAGAGCTCAAGAAGGATTTTGAAAATCAAGTAAGAGAAGTAGAGGAAAAATTGGGAAGAGAAATGAGAATGATGCAAAAAAAATCATGAAAAGCAAGTCAACAGCCTGCTAAAAGAGACCCCCAAAATACTGAAGAAAATAACACCTTAAAAAGTAGACTAACTCAAATGACAAAAGAAGCCCAAAAAGCCAATGAGGAGAAAAATGCTTTAAAAAGTTGAATTTGCCAGACAGAAAAGGAATTTCAAAAACTCACTGAAGAGAATAATTCCTTTAACATTAGATTGGAGTAAATGGAAGCTAATGACTTTATGAGAAATCAAGATACTATAAAACAGATCCAAACAAATGAAAAAATAGAAGGTAATGTGAAATATCTCATTGAAAAAAAACACTGATCTGGAAAATAGATCCAGGAGAAATAATTTAAAAATTATTGGACTACCTAAAAGCCATGATCAAAAAAGGAGCCTAGACATTATCTTTCAAGAAATTATCAAGGAAAATTGCCCTGATATTCTAGAACCACAGGGCAAAATAGAAATTGAAAGAATTCACAGATTGCCTCTTGAAAAAGATCCCCAAAAGAAAACTCCTAGGAATATTATATCAAAATTCCAAAATTCTCAGGTCAAGGAGAAAATATTACAAGCAGTCTGGAAGAAACAATTTGAGTATTGTGGAAACACAATCAGGATAACACAAGATCTAACGGCTTCTACATTAAGGGATTGAAAGGTTTGAAATATGATACTTTGGAGGTCAAAGGAGATAGGATTAAAACCAAAAATCACCTACCCAGCAAAACTGAATATAATACTTCAAGGGAAAAATATGGAAATTCATTGAAATAGAGGATTTTCAAGCATTCTTGATGAAAAGACCAGAGCTGAACAGAAAATTTAACTTTCACATAAAAGAAGCAAGAGAAGCATGAGAAAGTAAACAGGAAAAAGAAATCATAAGAAACTTATTAAACTTGAACTATTTATATTCCTACATGGAAAAACAATAACTGTAACTCATGAAACTTTTCTCAGTATGAGGATAGTTGAAGGGAATATATATATATATGTATGTATACATACATATATATGTATATATAGGTGCATATGTGTGTGTATATATGTCTGTACATGTATACATAGATAGAGGGCACAGGATGAGTTGAATATGAAGGGATGATATCTAAAAAATAAAATTAAGAGGTGAGAGAGGAATATATTGGGAGAAGGAGAAAGGGAGAGACAGAATAGGGTAAATTATCTTATATAAAAGAGGTAAGAGAAAACTGTTATAATGGAGGGGAAGAGCAGGAAGGTGAAAGGTAATGAGTCAATCTTACTGTCACTGGATTTGGCTTAAGGAGGGAGTAACATACACATTTAATTGGGTATCTTACCCTACAGGAAAGTAGGGGAAGGGGATAAGAGGGGGGATGATAGAAGGGAGGGCAGATTGGAGGAGAGGGTAGTTAGAAGGAAACACTTTTGAAAAGGGATGGGGTCAAAGGAGAAAATAGAAAAAATGGGGGGACAGGCTAGGATGAAGAAAAATATAGCTAGTCTTTCACAATATAACTATTATGGAAATGTTTTGTGTAACTCCACATGTACTACCTATTATATAACAATTGCTTGTCTTCCCAGTGGGTGTGAGTGAGGAGGAAAGAAGAGAAAGAATCTAGAACTCAGAGTTTTAAAAACAAATGTTAAAAATTGTTTTTCACATGCAACCATGAAATAAGATATACAGGTAATGGGATATAGAAATCCATCTTGCCCTATTAGAAAGTAAAGGGGGGCGGATGTTGGAGGATATAAAAGAGAAGAGATTCAGGGAAGGGGTATTCAGTAAGCTTGCTATCTTGGGGTGCGGGGTAGGGGAGAGATGAGGAGAAAATTTGTAACTCAAAATCTTGCGGAAATGAATGTTGAAAACTAAACAATAAATTAATAATAAAAAAAAGAAAAACAATCAGTAAGTGAAAATAGAAAATATAAGGGTGGCCTTGTTTTTCATTTTGGAAAGACATGAATTCAAAGATATTTCTTTGCCAATGCCTTTTAGAATAGTATACTTGAGTTTTTGTCTTTCTGGTGACAGAGAAACATATTCACTTGAGTCTATCTAATAGCAGGAAGTCTGATGAATTTTGGCTAGTGAGATCTGAAGATCAGGAGAGGGAAACTGATCTAGTTAAAGACGAAGAGTGTTCTAAATGTCACCAGACAAGTTAATGGGGTTAATATTGTTCAATGGGGATAATGCTATTAAAATGGAGATCACTAGTCTATAAAGTACTAAATCCATTGTAATACTTCCATTGTTTGATGATCTCATCAATGTTGATTTTCCCCCACCATTATTGTGGATTACAATACATATGTATCTTCTTATCTCAGGCAATTATTGCTCAGATTCTCCTATAGAGTCTCCATGGAGGATTTACTGAAGGTTCTAGAAGTCTTCTATTTTGTGGATACCAATCTTATCCTCTGACTGTCTACAAGTTTTTGCTAGATCTCATTATGTGACTCACTCACCCTTTTTCCTTTGTGTCATTCAGAACTTTTATATTTCAGAAATTGCACTGGCCCAGAATTTATAAGCAGAGTATTGCCAGTAGAACATTTGTGTTTGGTTTTGTTTTTTAATTATGGATTTTTTGCGCTGGGAGGCAGCTTGGGAGCACTAAAGGCATTATGTGATTTTCTACATTCAATATAATTCATCTCTTCAATTTTGGGTTCAATTCATTTTCTGTCTGTAACAAATTTGTTTTAATGTGATCAACCAGCCAACTCCATGTCCAAGCCTGGACAAGAGGCATTATTTATCCATTAAGTTTTTTCCTGTATGGATTGTTGTCAGCCTTTTTCCTTTTTATTTCCCCCCAAAACATGGATTTCATTGAAGAGATCCTGTAATGTTTTGGGGGTTAATGCAATCAGCACAATATTACCTGCAACTAGGAGCATCTAGAGGAAGTCTACCATCTCTAGGTAACGCTATCTCTGTTTCGATTTTTTATGCAACATCTTCCATGATGATTGTTGAATATCCTTAGTAAGTAGATACCTGTTTTGTGTCTTGCTTGACAATATTGAGAGAGTAGTGGAATAGAGTTAGTGTTGTGGTTGTATATCTATATATTATATATTGGTTTTTAATATATGTATAAATTATTGTTGGAGTGAAAACTTTAATATCATTTGCTTTATTCAGTCTGATACTTAAATACACAGCAGAATCTTGTATTTCTTGACTCTGTTAGTCAACTGTGTGTTATGTAAAGGAATCTATTATTAATTGCAATAACTTAGTACCAGCTATTGAACTCCTTGGCTTTCTTTTTTTTTTTCTTTTTTCTTTTTCTTGGAGGGCAGTTGGGGTTAAGTGACTTGCCCAAGGTCACATGGCTAGTTTTTTTGTGTTAAGTGTCTGAGGCCAGATTTGAACTCAGGTCCTCCTGACTCCAGGGCTGGTGCTCTATTCACTGCACCACCTAGCCGCCCAACTCCCTGGCTTTCTTTAAGTCTCAACTAAAATCCCACTTTTAATGAAAGCTTCCCCAACCTCTCTTGATTCTAATACCTTCCCTCTGTTAATTATTTTCTGTTTATCTTGTACAGTGTCTAGCTTGCTCTGTATGTATTTGTTGCATGTTGTCTATCCCATTAGATTGTAAGCTTCTTGAGGTCAGGGATTGTCTTTTGCCTCTTTTTTTATCCACACAGCTTAGCACAGTGCCTGGTACATAGTAGGCACATAATAAATGTTTATTGATTGATCGATGTAAAATTTAGATCCCAGAATGAAAAAAAAAAAACCATGCTTCTCCCACCTTGGGATAAAGGTTGGGGACTATGGATGGTTACTCTGTTGACTGGGTTTGACTCACTTTTTTCTTTGCTCCATGATGATACAATGGTGGAGATGAAGTTTTTTTTAAAAGGCATAAAAATAATTGGGGGGAAAACAATAAGATGCAATGTATTTTGGAAGAAAGTTTATGAAAGACCCCCTGCTTCTTTCTTATATTTTCATTAAAAGTACCTTTGATAAATATGTAGATTATTTTCAAAAATATTTTATAGGAATGAAAAAGTATACATATGGATAAAGAGTTATTGATACTTTCTTGTTTGCCTTTTTGAGGTAGTAGTGTCATCTGTGATTTCTTTCATGCTTTTGGTATCCTCTCTCCCTGAAATACTTTATAAAACAAGCCCTTGATGATTTCAATATTCTTTCATTTCCAGCATGAATTTCCTTAATATAGACTTACTCTAATTCACCTGCTCTTTCTTATTTTGTCTTGTTAAATCCCTCTTCTATTCCTTCTGACACCACATTTGGGACTGAATCGTTCCAGTCCAAACAGGGTGGGTCCATTGTTAAAGATAAAATTAAATTATTATAGAGTCATAGACAATTTTGTTCAATTTACTTTCCATTTTTTCCTCTACCCATTTTCATCCAAACCTTATCATATTAGAATTTTTTGGTTTAGGAAAGCATCAGAACAATTGTTATGTAGACATGTTTTTATTTTCATTGCTTTTTATTGTTTCATGATCATAATCTTTCACCATCTTCCTATGTAGTGTTTTATAAATAAGTTTGTAGACTAAATTGCTCATGGCTGCCAAGTGTCTGGCAAGGATATCAAATGTTTGCAATTTAAGAAACATTCTATACTCTTTTGGCCTCTTTGTTGTTGCTACTGCTTTATATTAGTTAATCAAAGTCAATATTTTTACCTTTATTCACTTTCCATTTTTCAGCATCAATGGCTCATAAGATTATAGATTTAAAGATGGAAATTTTTTTCTTTCTTTCCAATTCTTCCCCTTCTCCACCAATAAAAAAAAAGAAAAAGAAAATTTATAACAAACATGTGTAGTCAAGCAAAGTAAATCCCCACATTGTTGACATCCAAAAATATATGTCACATTCTGCATCTTGAATCTCTCACCTCAGTTGTATGGATCATCATTGGTCCTTTGGTCATTGAGTTGATCAGAGTTCCTAAATCTTTCAAAGTTATTTGTCTTTACAATGTTAATGTTATTGTATAACTTGTTCTGTTTTTGCTCACTTCACTTTGCATCAGTTCACACAAATCTTCCCTGGTTTCTTTGAACCAATACCTTTCATCTCTTCTTACTTTTGCCTACTTTTGCATTATAATCACCAAGTATCAAAGTATGTGTAGGCTTGTTCTGGATAATCTTTTTAAGATTTTTATAGGATTTCTCTACCTCTTCATTCTCTGCAACAGATGTTGGTTGGCATACAAGTCATAATTATCTTCATGGTGGTCTTTTTGCTTATGCTCATAATAAACACTACAAGATGAGATGAACAAATTTCCCATGAAATGATGTTTCTTGTCGCCTTTGCGTGTACAATGGAACCAATGCTGCCAACTTCTTTGTTTGCCTCTGCAAGGAGAATGTATGAACCATCACTCCATTTAATTACAATTTTTTTTTAATTTCTCAGTTTCATTTATTGTAAGGATATTAGTAATGATTTAGTTCAATTCTTCCAACAATATGCAAAATAACTGGTCACTGGACCAAAATCTCACATTTAGAGTTTGTCAATATTGATTAACTGCCTTAAGACTGGATGATTCATAGGACTTTCTGCCTCTCTCCCATTTTTTTTCCATCACCATGGAAGTGAAAGGAAATGAGACTGGACTGAAGGTCATTCATAATTTTTATTTGTTCCGGTCAAATAATTTAACACTTAATGGCCAATCTATTATTAATGAGTTTCTTACTACTTAGCTAAATTAGTCCTTAGATAGCTGACTAAGGCTGTCACTAGGACCATACTCAAAGCCTAAAAAACATGGTTGAATCTACTAGAATTTAGGCCATGTTGGCCTATCCTTCCAGTATGACTTTGTACAGGAATAAAATTAATTAAAATAGTAAAATTAATTACAATTTAATTAATGCATAGTAGCATATGCTGAAGACATGGGAATTCAATCCTTCTTAGTATAGATACATCCTCTTACTATATTCAAATATCTCCTTGTTGAGAGTTCCTGACATGGACCTCCTGGAATAAATGGTAACAAATCTCAATTCAAATGCAAGGCTATGACCTAAGCAGAATTATGTAAGATTTGGCAGCCCAGAGTCTGAAGAGTCCCTAAGCAACTAATAATGCCATAACAATATGTTGCCTGTCTGTTTTTAGATTGGTTTCATGTAGGTGTGCAACAGTTCAAAGCTTTGGAGGTTTGTTGATAGCTACAATTGCATGTTAAAAGCAGGAGTTTAAAACAAAAGGTTGGAAGTAGATGATAGCATTGTAGCATCATCTGTATAGGAGATCTAGCTCAGTACAGGGGAAAGGAGCACTGTCTCTCGAGTCAGAGAACCAGGATTTCAGCCTTAGTTCTTTTTTTTTTTTTAAAGCAATCGGGGTTAAGTAACTTGCTCAAGGTTACACGGCCAGTGAATTCTGGGTATAGTGCTGAGTATCTGAGCCCGGATTTGATCCAGGTCATCCCGACACTGGAGCCGGTGCTCTTACTCGCTGAACCACCTGGCCGCTCCTCAGCCTTAGTTCTTAATGATCACTACTTACATAGCCTTGGGCAAGTCATTTTTCCTCCAAGGCCATCAGTTTTGTTATCTGTAAAATGAAAGGGTTTGACAAGATGACCTCTGTGTTCTCTCAAAGTTTTAGAATTATTTTCCTAATATTGTAGAGGACCAAGGGGAGTTGTAGTACTCCAGACTCATATAACTCTTTGGGGCTTGTTGGAATGCAGCTCCCTAAAATGGTTTGAAGGGCAATTTAGGTTGACAATGAGGAATTGAGTTTTCAGGGACTTTCTAACCCTAAATCAGATAGAAGCTGAGGAGAAGGACTTCATTCCTGTTAGGAGAAGGAAGTCAGTTCAAAAGACAGAGTAAGGGCCTTAAAGCTCTAATAAAGTGATTGAATTGTCTGGATCCCAAAAGAAGATTGCCTGGGGTGTTAAAACTCTGGAAGCTAAATAAAACAAAACAAAAAAACCTTCTCTCTTAATGAGAAGAAAGCTGTGATACAGTTGAAAATCCGTGTGTCCTATTGACTACTACCAAAGATAATCCTGAGAGCAAGGGCCTTTAACAAATGTGAAGTGTTACCATTTTACTTACAGTAATCTTTCAGCCATTATTTTTTTCTGTAAAATAGAGATAATGTTTTCTCCTACAAAGAATTAGACATAGGGGTGGCTAGGTGGCACAGTGAATAGAGGACCGGCCCTGGAGTCAGGAGGACCTGAGTTCAAATCTGGCCTCAGACACTTAACACAAAAACTAGCTGTGTGACCTTGGGCAAGTCACTTAACCCCAATTGCCCTCCAAAAAGCAAAAACAAAACAAAACAAAGAATTAGACATTATCTGCTAGAGATAATACTTTTCTCCCAGACTATTGGGAGGATTAAACAAATTAATGTACCTAAAGTGAGGGGTGTTGTAAGGCTCAAATGAGATAATGGATGGAAAACACATTGCCAACTTAAAGCTCTATATAAATGCCAGAAATTAGAGTTATCATCATTAGTCACCAGGTCTCCAGTCTGGTGATGGGTTCAATCCCTGAGTCTTCTATTGCACTCTTGCTGAACTGGAGCAATGTTTATACAGCAATATAGGGGTATGCTAGTAAGTGCTTAACAACCAGGCTCTGTAGAAAAAAAAATGCATACAATACACATTTAAGTTTAATATGCAGTATTAACTCTTGCTAAGACAATCAGTAAAATAATAAATAAAGCTATGATAGCATTGTGAGACAGAAATATTCTCACTGAAACTTTAACAATGGGCTCTCTCCTTCTAGTTTGAGTTGGCTCCAGTACACCCAGGCTAAAGTACTACTAAAATGTAAATTATTATGAGTTCCTGGAGGATAGGGGACATCATCTAAATTTTATATTTCCTTCTGTACTAAGTGGGAGCTTAAAATTTTTTTGTTGTTAACTGCCATTACTCAAATACAAATATCCACAATAAATATAACCATGCTCAGATTTGTCCTTCCTGGTGGGTTATATAGAGCAGGCACAAAATATTGCTTGCTGGGTTCTAATCCAACATGTGAAACTTTGGGAGCTGGTTTCTGGCCATGATAACTTAGGGTGTACTAAGTGATGATGAAAAATTTTCTAGATACCTTTGGAAATGGAAAAAATGACACAGGAGTGGCTAGATCAAGAATGGATGCACATTCAAACAACAGCACCAACCTATGAGTGTACTGAATTCAGCTCATACCAATTCACGAGAGATAATTGTTAAATTTTCAACGTGAGCATTTATACACCAGATGGTCAAGATGACAAATCAGGGTTTCATTGATTGTTTTGTAGATAGTCTATGTCCTCAAGTGTGGCCCTTTGACAGAATCCAAACTCCACAGAACAAAAGTTTAGAGTCTGTCAAAGGGCTGCATTTGAGGACCTAGGAGGCCACATGTGTCCTCGGGACTGCAGGTTCCTGACCCTGGTCTAAACTTAGGAAAATGATGGAGAAATTGTTAACAATGCAGATTAAACTTAAAAGTGTTATGTGAATATATTTTCTCCAGGGGGGTGAGATGTTAAATATTTGCCAACATATCCTTGGACTCATTCATCATGTCAATCTTTTACTACCTGGCACCCAGTGAGACAAGAACTATTTTGAGCTGCCTAATGGGAAGAGAACAGCTGATTCAATTCTCCCATCCAGCTACCATGTGACCATGAACACATGGTGCCTCTTTTTCTCTTTTTATTCATCCTTTCATGATCCTAGATGAATGAATATTCTGAGAAAAGAATGTTTTGGTAACTGAATGAGTTCCAGAGATCTGGAGATCCCATAAAAGATCCTCCCAGCAATTAGACTTGATAGCAAAGTCCACAGCCATGGCCACTGAAGTGGCTGATGACAGAGGAAACTCCTATAGACAGATGTGAAAAGAGACCCCCAAAGTCATGGTACCTTCAGAGAGCATGACTCTTGAAGAGAGAAGAGCTGGCTTTGGACTCTAGAAGGGGACAAGTACTTTGAGTCTAGCAGAGAGGTATACTTAAAGGGGAAATTCATGACAAGTCAATGAAAGGAGAAAAGGAACAGGGAAATACACTCTGGACACATATGCCTTGTATCACCATACTTTAAATTTGAACTCATGCTTCCCAGGGTGTACAAAGGATGAATGTGTCCTTACCTCAGGGAGAATATTTTGTAGCAACTGTTCTTGCTATATGTTTTTGGTAAAATCTTTTCTAAATGCCAGTGTAGTCAATGAGAATGCCAGTGGAGGCTTATAAGCAATAGAAATGGAAATCTCAACCCCTTCCAGTTATCCCTAGAATCCAAAGGAAAGTAGTAAATAATTAGTTTCCCTCTAGTGCCAGTACAAGTATGGGTTGGAAGAGTAGTCTCAGATTGGTATGTGTGTGTGTGTGTGTGAGTGACATACTCATAGATGATTATATCAATTGGAAGTTCCTTCCAGTAATGCAGATAGCAACCCATTCATGCTTGACCATCCTGTGTGACGCTTGTCCACGTCTTCCTGAAAGTTTGCACACGGGATAAATCCAACATGATAAGGAGGAAGCTCTGGCTGTGAATCTGTTACAGTTCACTCTTGCCAAGTTACCAGCCTATCTTCTCTTCCTATCCTGTGTTTCCTAGAGGGCTTCTTTCATTCTTGTTCTTCACCTCATTGATTAAATGTTCTAGCCTGTTCACATATACCATGAGGCTCTCCTTTCCTCTCTGTGTGACATTCATTTTTAATTCTTTTTTTTTTGCTTTTTGGAGGGGGGAAGGTAGGGCAATTGGGGTTGTGACTTGCCCAAGGTCACACGGCTAGTTTTGTGTTAAGTGTCTGAGGTCGAATTTGAACTCTGGTTCTCCTGACTCCAGGGCCAGTGCTCTATTCACCGTGCCACCTAGCCGCCCTCATTTTTAATTCTTAAGAGTCTGTTAACTATCATTATCACCATTAAATCATCTCTAAACTGGGGATAATAATAGCACCTATCTCACAGGGCTGTTGTGAGGACAGAAGAGGTGATATTTATAAAAAGCTGTCAGCACAGTATCCAGCACATACTAGGTACTACATAAATGTATCCTTCCTTTCCTTTCCTCACCTTCTTTCCCTTCCCTTTCCCCTTCCCTAAATCTAAGAATTTTAAGCTGAAAGAACCTAATTCAACCTAGTCCCTTTCCTTTCTTGGGCCACTCACTCTTCCATTCAAGATCACCCCTTTGCTGTTGTTTATCCAATTTGGGTCTCCCATGTCCCCTGACTAGAAACACTTTCTGTCTTAGAACATGAACATTCATTCTTTTAACCTTTATGTGTCCACCATGTGCAGAGGACTGTGATAGATATTGGAGGAGATACATGACTCTCATGGATCTTACAACTTAATAATTACCTAACTCTGTGATAAAACACAAACACATAACCATAGGGTATTCTTTCCTCATAAACTTTCCTGCCCTGCCCCATTACTGGTAACATCTCCCCATTAAAAGAACTCTTCCTCCAGACTTCATCTGCCAGAAACCCTTCCCATGTCTGTATATCTATCTCTCTCCTGAATTCTCTCCACTGAGTTTCAAAACATTTTGGCCAAGATCATTATTCTATTCTGTTTCCTTTCCTTTTACTAGATTTTGTAATTATTCAGAGACAAATCAGGAAAAACAAAAAAAAGGGTTTACCATAAATTACTTTTAGAAAGCTCCTGCTGTCTACTGTTCAGAATTCCATCGCCTCGTTGATGTTTAAAGAATTTTCTCCCTTTTTATATTCCATGATTCCCATCTGATTACACTCACAATCTCCTAGTACTCAAGTAATTTCCTTCAAAAGAAGTTCCAGGTGCAGAAGAGATTTAAGGGTGTGGTTGGGCCTCAGTATTTGGTTCTATTATTTTACTAAAACATTTATTTTCTTAATCTTTGCCCCAAGGTGACTTTTCTGAGCAATTTCTAGCTGAGCTCATTCATCTGTTTTGGAATTATGTGGAAGAAAACAGATATACAGATATTTCCAGCTCATATAAATGACCTAAAAAATTGGCCCAAGTGGTCATAAAACTTTCAATTGGTTACCTCTTAAAGGCCCAGAATTCTTTTTAAAAAAGGTTTGCAGTGCATACCAAAGGAGAGAAAAGACTGCAATTTAAACTGGTAATCCATTGTTCACATTTTCTTTCTCTTCTTTACTTCTCTCTTTCTTTTCTGTTTATAAATAGATTCCTTTTTTTTCCTTTTCTTAGAAAGTGTGTAAAATGCATCCCCAAAGTCTCCATTAATGAGTCCTATTAACTGTAACTCATTGAAACCAGAAAAGATATTATGAAAGCTGGCTTGAAGTTGGGGGTAGGGGACTTATTCATCAGTAACCATATCTTATTGTTTCTAGCTCTCCAAATAGTGAAACATCACTTGTTAACTTATAATTCTATAAACAAATGAGGTAGTGTTTGGAAGAAAGAACACTAAGCTAGATATCAGTACATCTATTAGAAAGCAGAAGAGGCCTGGAAGCACAATGGAGTGTCTAAAGTCTGTCATCAGAAAGAAGTAGAGAAAAGAAGAAGTAGAATGTAAATTCCTTTAGGCAGGGCCTAAGGACTGTTGTTTCCCCATCCCAAGATATGCTTGGTGCATACTGAAATATTCAGATGGATTCCGAGGCTCTCTCCAGTGATACAGATTATAATCCATCCATGGCTGCTTATTCTATGTCATTCTTGTTCTTATCATTCCAAAAGTTTGCCACAGAGCATGAATCCAACATGAGACCTTCCTTCCTTTCTCTCAACATCAAGAGGTTGTCTACCAATGGGCCACGCTGGTTGTCCATCCACTTGTCATTCCCCGCTCTTGTCATATGACCAGCCCATCCTCTCTTCCTTGGTGACATTTTTTCTTTTTTTTTTTTTTTTAAGCAATTGGGGTTAAGTAACTTGCTCAAGGTTACATGGCCAGTTATTTCTGGGTGTGGTGCTGAGTGTCTGAGCCTGGGATTCGGGATTTGATCTCCAGGTCATCCTGACACTGGAGCCGGTGCTCTTACTTGCTGTGCTACCTGGCCGCCCCACTTGGTGACATTTTTTAATTCTGTTAAATCCTTGATGACATCTTTTAATGCCATGTTAGACATGCCTCTCCATTGCCCTCAGTATAATATTCAGTTTTGGTTCTTCATATATAATATTCTTTGATGTCTTGTTGCCATATAGCAAAACCAGTAAAATCAAAATACTGAAAAGATGGGTTTTGCTTTTATGGGAATCTTGGTATTAGTGAAAGAGCTTTACAATTTTTCAAAAGTCGTCCAGCCCACTCTCCTTTTCAACTCTGGGTTCAGTTCATTGTCTGTACTGTCTGTCCAAGCTCTGTAGGGTGTCCAGCTAAATGCATATTAAAATCTGGGCAATAGATGACTTTCATTCACTTGGTTTTTCCTCTATAGATAGACAAGCCAAATTCTGGTTTGGTTTTGTTTTTTGTTTTTTGCTTTTTGGAAGGGGGAAGGCAGGGCAATTGGGGTTAAGTGGCTTGCCCAAGGTCACACAGTTAGCAAGTGTAAAGTGTCTGAGGTCAAATTTGAACTCAGGTCCTCCTGACTCCAGGGCCGGTGCTCTATTCACTGTGTCACCTAGCTGCCCCTGATAAGCCAAATTCTTTTGAGATGGCTCTGCAATGTTATGGTTCTTGATGAAGTTGATAGGATATTAGGAGCATCTGGAGTACTTCACCATCCACAGGGAATCTCTTCTCTGACTTGGACCCCATGTTGGATCTCCTCCATCACAGCAGTTAATTTCTTTGACAAGTCCTATTTTATGCCTTGCCTGATGCTTGTTATCAGAGGATCATTAAATAGGGTTATTTTTGCTAAATCTTCCAAGCAATCTTAAGTGAATGGTTTTTAAATATGGATAGGAGACACTTTGTGGTAAAGGAGTCTGTGAGTTGGTAAATCAAATGTTTTTAATAATCAACAAGCCATAAGCACCATGGGAATTACATATTCTCAACATCTTTTGGTTAATTGTGAAATGCTAAAGGTGTGGTTCATCACTGAATATCCCTTATGAAAGTCTGTTTGTTCCCTACTAATCTCCTTCTTGGGATGTCTGGTTTATGTGAATGGCTCTTATAAATATTTTTATTGATGCAAGAGAAGGTATACTTATGAATAATTATTGATGTTCTCTCAGTCACTTTTTTCAGTATTAATAAGGTTAGAAACTTCTCTCTCCCTCACATCTTTGGTATTTTCCCTCCTTGTATGTAGGTACCTCAACTGCCTTTCAACCTTACTGTTTCCAGAATGAATCTCCTCTCTCTCTGTCTCTCTCTGTCTCTGTCTCTCTCTGTCTCTCTCTCTGTCTCTCTCTCTCTCTCTCTCTCTCTCTCTCTCTCTCTCTCTCTCTCTCTCTCCTATCCCTGTGATAGGGCACTAACTGTCTGATTTTCCTTTTTTGTTCTCTATAGAGCCATTTATTTCCCATTTATATGTCCAACTGGGACCATGGTGTTAGGATCCAAGTCTGGTGGTTCCACTGCTCTCGAGAGAGAAAACAGTTTGTTAAAATGATTTTTACAAACATTTCCTATTTTTCTTCTGTTTGTTGTCCATCTTCCCTTTTCATCCTTGAATGCCCTTGGTCTGACTTTGCTTCACTGGATGTTTTGTCAAGCTTTCTTTCCCTTACTCTGCTTTTTTTTTTTTTTGCTTTTGTTTGGCAGGGGAGGGCAATTGGGATTAAGTGACTTGCCCAAGGTCACACGGCTAGTTTCTGTGTGTTAAGTGTCTGAGGCTGGATCCGAACCCAGGTCCTCCTGACTCCGGGGCTGGTGCTCTATTCACTGTGCCACCTAGCTGCCCCTCTCTGCTTCTGTTTATATGAGATGATATGACTCATTATAATCCATCAGCCTAGGACAATTTAGGTGCTTAATAAATGCTTGCTGATTAATTAATGAAGTAAATCCTGGCCAATAATTAGTTTTTTTCTTTAGACCCTACTAGTCAAGGGCTAGATTATTTCCTTTAGGACTTGGCAGGAATTTGCTAATTGCCAAATCAGCAGAGGGAGCAAGTGTAATAATGCTGAGAAAAGGTGGCAAGCTCAGAATTTCTCACTGAGTAGTTCCTAGTAACTAACTCACTAGTGACTACGATTCTGTGACTCTGTCACATGGGTTCCTCTAGTCTTGTTTCTGCCATCAACTAGCCAGGCAAGTCACTACATTTCCTATAACTTCACCTTTCTCATCTGTAAAATGGTTGGGGTTGATCAAAGCATACATGAACATCCTCATGTTTGTCAATACAGTCCTCAGACTCAAGGCTACAAAAAGAATATGAGAATATATAAAATGTCATCAAGAAGGAGCTGAAGGTCTAGATCAGGGGTTCTTAACCTTTTTTGTGTCCTGGACCCTTTTGGCAGTCTGGCCCAGGTCTAGAGTCAGGAAGACTTGAGACCAAATACAGTCTCAGACACTTGCTAGCTATGTGACTCTGGACTAGTCACTTAACCCTGCTTGCCTCAGTTTCCTCATCTATAAAATGAACTGGAGAAGGAAATGGGAAACTGCTCATATCTCTGCCAAGAAAAGCCCAAATGGGGTCACAAAGAGCAGGAGATAGCTGAAATGACTGAACAACAGAAAGGAGGATGAAGCCAGAAAGTGAAGGACTTTCCTATAAAAGGCCACACTGAGGATTTTGTATTTCATCCTAAAGCCAGCAGGGAACCCATGAAGCTTCTTGAGCAGGGGAGAGAATACTACTTAGGCAGCTGTGTGAAGGATGGATTGGAGAGAGAGGGGAGTGGACAGAGGCAGATCAATTAGAAGGCAAAGGAGAGAAGTGTTATCCCTATGGTCTCATTCTCCAACCTTTTCCTTTGGGGGCCATAAGCTGAAGATGTAATTCAGCAGGACGCAGTAATTACTATTTGTACAACCAGCTAAATCATCAGCAGAAGAGGAAACTTACTTTGAGGGAAAGAGTATCACAACTGATTACTTCTCAAGAGGCTTAGAAACTGAAAACTTATAAACACAGCTGGGGAAGCACTTGAATTCAGATCTAGACTGACTAAAGAGAATCAATCACTTGCCCTCCCAGCTCCTCACACGGATGTATAACCCTAGGCCCGAATTTGTAGAAAAGAGACAAATTTTAAAATGTCCCTGTTGATTGAGAGGAGGGATCTTAAAGACACCAACCCACCCCCGTTATCTTTATACGTGCATGTAGATATCCGTTTCAGGCAGCCAAAATTTAGGGGGAAAAAAAGTCCTCAGCCTGGTCAGGAAATCACAATGCAACCATGTTCCATAAACAAACCTATGAACATTCTGTTTACATCCTCATGGTTTATGGCACCAAGAGCAGACTTTTGAATGGGAATGGAAAGTAAGTGCTGGACAAAATGTACAGTGATTTTTTGGCTCATAAAACTGTGCTTATTTTGCCTTAGCGACTGAAGTCCAAGAATCCACTAATATGTTTCTGAGACCATTTAAACAAAGTAGCACTGCCAACCTTCCGCTAACCAAGGTTGTCCATCAAATAGATCTTTATTTCTATTTTTTTCCTGATTCTTCCATAGAATGGACTTTTCTCGATCCCAACAAATATACATGTCCTATGTGATTACATATTCTAAAGGAATTCCTGGGAGTTGAAAGCTAAAATGAATATAAAGAATTAAGGAAGACCACTTCAAGAAATGTTTATAGGTGAGATTCTGTAGAGACCATCAACAATAAACACATAAAGGACTCTTCTAAGATCATAACAGTCTAGACCCTTGCAGTCCCAGATGAGGGAGGGTCTGTTTGTGCAGGTGGCTTGAGCGTGGGAGAACAAAAATCGTCAACATCAATGTAATCACCCTGTTTACATCTAGTTTGTCATGCTAATGGCATTGCTTCAATTAAGCTCTGTCTACTGAGGCTTCTTACATAGAAAGACTAAGCTTTCCTTCTACACACACACACACACACACACACACACACACACTCAACACACACACGCAACACACTTTTGATGTCATTTAAAAAGATCCCCTAACACATTACATAGAGACTCTAAAACGAAAATGCTTTTCTTGCTCAATAAAATAACAAAACCCTTTTATAAACCGAGGTCAGTTGTAGTTCTTCCCAACTGGGAAAATACTAAAAATGTGAATGCCAGAGCTCTAGTCCAAGGGCTACATGTTGGCTGCAGAGACTGCTGCTCAAACTCCCTGCCTCACCTGTTTAACTGTGATAATGTCTAACTGTCATGATTGGTAACATTTATCTAGGGAAGGGAAGGGCAACAAACAGGCATTTTTAAAAGCACTTGCTATGTTTCAGGTCCCATGCTAAGTGTTTTACAAATATTTCCATTGATCCTCAGAACAACCCTGTGAATACAGGTATTAAGACTTTTGCAAAGCATGTGATATGTTCTCATTTGATCCTAACAATAACTTTGAGAAGTAGGTTTTAATATTTTTTTCATTTTTTAGATGAGGAAACTGAGGCTAAAAGGGGTTAAGGGACTTGCCAGGGATTACAAAAGCTAGTAAGTGTCAAAGGTAGGATTCTGACTCAGGTCTTCCTGACTCTTAATTTCAGCACATAGAGCCCTGATGTCTCTAAGGATGGGATGGGAAATGGACACATGTGATGATGCCTCCAAATACTCCTGTTAAGAGCTACTGTATATGTAAGTATAGTAAGACATAGAACAACACCCATCTTTGCATTCAATTAATCAGTCAATTAAGCATTTATCACTTGCCAGCTGCTATGCTAAGCTTGGAGAGTCAAAGACAAAATGGAAACACTCTTCCCTCAAAGGACTTCCATGGCCCCCGGTATCTAGGCCATCATCTTTCTCAGAGACGGTTCCTAGAGATGTTATTGAATAAAGGGATTTATGATGACTAGATGGATGAATGATAATAGCTGACATCTGTAAACTGCTTTTTCAGGCTCCCAAAAATACTTTGAATTTATCTTTAATAATAATATAGCTAACTTTATATAGAACATATTATGTGCCAGGCATTGTGCTAAGCCCTTTACCATTATTATCTTATCTGATAACAACACTGGGAGGAAGGTGTTATCATTATCCTCATTTTGTAGTTAAGGAAACTGAGGCAGATAGAGGCTGAGTGGTTTGCCCAGGGTCACAGGACAGATCTGAACTCAAATATTCCTGACGCCAGGCCCAATGCTCCAGCCATTGCATCATCTATCTATCTATCTATCTATCTATCTATCTATCTATCTATCTATCTATCACCATATTTGAATGAATGAAGTGTCACTGACTTTCTGGTATTCCAGTTACTAACTCCTTTTAAATGGACCCTATAATTGAACCCAGTTTTAGAGGAAACAAGGTTACAATAAGGTTTCAGTGAAACCTCTCTGGAATAAAGAGATTCAAATGAAAGGTAGAATAGCATACCGTGGGAAAAGTGATGGATTAAGAGTCAGAAGTGCTGGGTACAGATCCCAGGTCAACCTCTTACTATTCATGTGACCTTGGGTAAATCAATTAGACTATCTAGGCCTCAGTTTCCTCATCTGTAAATGAAGGGAGTGAACTTGAAGGCCTCTGAGGTCCCTTCCAGCTCTAACTCAATAATTTTGTAAATTTACTACCCATTCTGAAGTGCTAATTACCCCTTATGAGGAAATGTCTCTATTCAGCTCTGCCTAAATATCTCAATACCATCTGATCAAGCACATGGTATTATAGTCATCAGCCTAGAGGCAGCTGGTGGTGCAATGGATGGATTGCTAGGTCTGGAGTCCAGAAGATGTGAGTTCTAATTTGACCTCAGACACTTAGTAGTTATGTGACCTTGCGCAAGTCACTTAACTTATGTTTTCCTCAGTTTCCTCAAATGCAAAATAGGGATAATAACACCCACCTTACAAGGTTGTTGGTGAGAATCAAATGAGATAATTGTAAAGGGCTTAGCATAGTTCCTGACACATAGTAGGTGCTTTATAAATGCTCATTCCCTTCCTTTCCCCTTAATAATCAGATAGGATTTTTTTTTTTAAGTAACCTAGAGCTGGCAATGTTTCCTTATGGTGGTAAGGAGAGAAGATTGGAGTGATGCTTCAAACAGGAAGAAAACTTTAATATCTCCATTTTTTAAATGTTGATAAAGTTTTTGTATAAACCACATCCAAGCATGCTCAGATAATTATTCCATATTACATCTACTTTTGAGCCCCTACAAAAAAGGTCACTAGGGTCCTTTGGGATTCAAGGTGCAACTTGTACTCAAGTCATCAGAATGTAAGCCAAGTGTCCCAATCTATTGTATCTTCTTTTAATATGCTGCTTTTAACTCATTAGATTTTCTCTAAGTAATATTTATGACAAGTGTATATTTTTGAGGTTTAGGAGAAAAAATAATGGCATCTATTCAGGAAATACATATGTATAACACAAGCTATTAAAACTAACTGTTGGTAGAGAAGGCTGCTGTTTATAATCCAACTTTCATCAGAGCAATTAAGTCTCTGAGGACATCCATTGACTTTTCAATGAGTGGATGGATCAGAAAATACGGACAATTTTCAAAATGCTGGCCTTGCATTTTAATGTCCCGGTGTGGTAGCACCAAACAGTGAGATACTGTTGGAGTACACTGGGCCACTCATCACATGTAAAATATGTTGCCTTGACAAGTGTGTGGAGACTACGAACTCCCTTGTTTTCCTCTCCCCTCCCCCAAATGGTGAGCAATGGACCATTATCTTTGACTTTGACATCTGAAGAAGGGATCTGAATGCCAGGAAGGAAGCTTTCCAAATCTGTATAAAAATAAAATACTCTTATTACAACAGGATACAGTAAAGAAAACAAAGGAGGAGCCTCAGGAGAGAGGAAAGCTTGAGCTTGTAAATGAAAAATACTTTTGAGGAAAACAAGATTCCTTTAACAAAGTAAAGTGACTTATTTTTCCTTGGAACACTATATAGGTTTGTGAAGTGAGCATGCAGTAAGTGTTACCTTCTGGGGTTCCATACACCAGTCTTTGTTGTGGGACTTTGAAGTCTTAAGTTCAAGACAGCCAAGAGATTTCTTCGTATTTTTTCTTAGAAGTAAAATATTATTCTATTGGGTGGGAATTTTAATTAGCTGCTCTCAGAGGGAAAACAGTTTTGCAAGAAAGGTGGAAGACACTTGTCCTTTCATAACTCAGGGATTAGGGAAAATATTTAATGTCAGTAGTTCACCATGAATAGTTTGGGCAACTCATCAGATCCCTCTGGGAACTTGGGGCTGAAATTTAAAGGTACAACACAGAGCACAAAAAACAAAGCATAGGAGTCTGATGACATCTTAGCTTCGGGTACTTTGAAGTTGGCCATATGAGTGGCTCGACCAAAGTGTGAACTAACCTCATGTGAGACCATCGAACAGGAGAGGAGGAATAACCTGGCTCTAGACCTGGAAAAATCCATAATCGACTGGAGGAATGTGTGGGGACGAATCAGCTGTGCCTGATTTATTTTGGTCAAGAGTATAATTCCTTGGTGATGCTCAGATTATTAGGATGGATGGAACTAACAATTTCAATAGGGGAAATTATTTATTGAATCCCTATTTCATTCCAGGTATGATGCAAACTTTAATGTGTGGAGTTCACAATCTCATGGGAGCAGGTGAATGGAGGAAGGCATTTACACAAATAATTATAATGCAAGGGAAAGTGAAAGAAGTGCCAAGGAGAGGTCCAGGAGAAGTTGGATGAGAAATCTGCTCAACATAAATTAAATCATGTAGCATCGAGCAGTATTTTCGTTGAGGATAGTATTATAGTCATAGACTCTTACGTTTGCATATCTTTGATTTCTTCCTCTCCCTCACCCCTATATGGCCAAAGCTGGTTGATTCTACCTTCATGCCATCTCTCAGATCCACCCACTCCACTCAGATCATCACCCAACTCCTTGTACTGTAACACCAAGGAAAGGCAACTTCCCAAGGTTCAGAATACCAGCATAGGTGCTCTCCATTTTATTCAGTGACAAACCAAGAACAGAGAAGGTCAAAACATGACATCATTCAAAATACAGCATTTACTAAGTGTGATTAAATAATCTCCAAGTACTACCCCACCCCAGGACCTTCCAATCATTCAATCAATTACAAAGTCCCTGTTCTAAATACTACTCCACCCCTAGGCTGTACCTTCATTTAGTCCACCACAAAGCCCCTCTTCTCAAATGGAGATTAGTTTCCAAACATAAGTAAAGTACATTCACTTGTTCAACCATAGAACACAAAAAGGTCAAAAGTTCCCCACCCCTGGATCACAATTGAATCTACCCCAGAGTTACATCAAGTTTAAGCACAGCACTTAATACCCAAATGGAGGTTTTTTCTTCATCTTGATAAGAGGCAAGTTCTCAGCAATCTTAGTTCCTGGGGAGACAAGGCTTAGCAAGGCCATAAGATACATTGCCAGTCCCTTCATTAATTCATCCTCTGTCTGTAGAACAGTCCTAGAACCCCTGAAAACATTAGCAAAACCTTCTCCCAGGATTTCTGTAAACATACAACAAGAAAATCCTTCTTCAGGGCTTCTGAACCAACAGAAAGGTTCCCAGACCCCTGCAACAACAGCACTGTCCTTCACCAGTGGACAGTATTCATTCTGTCTGCAGGACAGTCTCCAGACCCCTGCAACAACAGCACTGTCCTTCACCAGTGGACAGTATTCACTCTCTGTCTGCAGGACAGTCTCAGGGCTTCTTAACCAAAAGCCAGGTTCCAGGACTTCTTCAACAACAGGACTGTCTTTCACCAGTGGACAAATCTGGCAAAACAACATCAAAACAGACAGACAAAGTACCAGCAAAACAGCCATGTCTCCTCAGTCCTTGGCAGCTCAGGGGGCAGGTCTCAAAAGTCCAGGGCGATTCAAAGTGTCCCCCAGCAATCCTTCTCGGTCTCTCTCTCTGCCTCCACGAGGTGCTGCTTCCAAAAAGTTCTTCTGCCTCTCTCTTGTCTCTCCAAATCTATGTCACCAGCTCCTCCCAGTTCAGGACTTTCTTTTCACATCAACATTGATTGGGATTAACAAGCTCTGGGTTTTAACACAATCAATTTGAAAACCAAGCCAATACAGGGGAATCTTTAATTGCCATTACTATCACACTCCTTCAATCCCTTATCACATCTCACTTTGACTATTATAATAGCTTCCTACTTTTAACCTCTTTGTTCCCGGTCTCACATCTCTCCAGTCTAGGTGGCCTGTAGTCAGGAAGACCTGAGTTCAAATTTGGTCTCAGATACTTACTAGCTGTGTGATCCTGGGCAAATCACTTTATCTATTTACCTCGATTTCCTCATCTGTAAAATGGGTTTAATAATAGCATCTATCTACCTCCCAGGGTTGTTGTGAGTTTCAAATGAGATAATTGTAAAGTGCTTAGCTCAGTGCCTGGCAAATAATACTATATAAATGTTAAACTATTATTATTACTATCATCATAATTACTATTATTATCAGTCCTCTTCCCATAGCTACCAAAATAACAATCACAAAACACAGTCTGGATCATTTCCCTCCACAGCTCAAGAAGGCTCCATAGTTCCTTGTTGCCTCTAGGCTAGAATTCAAACTTCTCAGCTCAGCATTTAAAACTCTCCATGGTCTAGCTCCAGTCTACCTATAGAGAATTATTTGCAACTACTCCCCTTCACACAGTCTGCAATCTAGGAATGATAATGAAATAATACTACCATTTTGGCAGACAGGGTATGATGATCAGTTGCCCTATGGCTCCACTCACAATCCCCAGGACCCCTCCAGACCAAAACTCTCTTCCCTGGCCACTATTACCCTATTTACTGATTCCCCTTCCCCACTCCTTAAGGGCTGAGACTATCTTGCTTTTGTATTTATATTTCCAGATCTTTGCTTGGTTCCGGACACAGGGCAGAAACTTAAATGTTTTTATTCATTCGATTTGTTAAGTTTAAAGTGAAAGCTGAGTTATTTTCATGAGTATTTCTCTTTGGCATTTGGAGTACTTTTTCCATTTGCTTGTCTAATTAATATTTATTAATTATTAAATAAAGAGATTTGTTTCATTCTTAAATGTAATTTAAAAATCATGTCTAAAGCAATGGACATATGTTTAATTTTATAATAGAACTCAATGAGGAAATGTGTCTCAAGTTGTGATAACATGTTTACAACCAGCTTTTTGGCAAAACTTCCATTTTTCAGAGTGAGGTACCAATGTAATGGTAACTTTAGCTATCCAGAAACAACTCATTAATAAAGCACCTATGTACTTTAGATGAACCTGTATCTATTTATAATACTCACAAAAATATAAAGATGTATATGTATATACACACACATGCACACACATATATATGTATATACACATGGCCACATATATTTAATAAGCAGACATTAGCTACTGGTAGCTAAGGATAGTTTATAAATTTGGAAGCTAGTTAATACAAGAAAATGTATTCTTCTCAGTAAGTGGCCAATTAATTGTTTCCTTTTCACTATGAACATTCAAACCAAATAGACTAGCCAAGCCTTTCACATGCTGATTGGGATCCAAAGAAAGCCCTGAGGTGTCACAGGGGATTCAGAGAAAAGCTTTATTATTATAGAACCTAGACTGGAGAATTTAATTTACTTCTGAAATCTAATAAAAAGCATACCAATAACCCACATCTCACCACATGTTTGAAATATTAAATGGAATATAGCAGCACAACAAAGATAGAATGGGAAAAAGAGACATTTCCCAGAATAACTCAGGGGGAAATGTGTGTGTGTGTAATTGAAATAGAACACTGAGTTCAAACTATGAATTATTAAATGTTTATTAAGATAAGCAAACCTAGCTCTGAAAATAATTATGCCCCTAATAGCTGGACAAGATTAAAGAGACTTGGTAAAGAGCTCTTATCTAGGTCTGTATTATAATCTTCTTTACTAAAGTAACCCTGAGTCTAGAAAAGACTAAGAATTTAAGTCTAGAGACTTTAAATTCAATGACTTGAATATGGAGTTAAAAAAAAAAAAACATTTATTATGAATTGTGAGATTTGCTCTCCTTCTGTGGGGTATTTACTAGTTCTGGAAAGAGTGGAACTCTTTGAAATCACCCCCTTGGTAGTATGTGGGGATGGCTTTGGACTTGGTTAGCTGGTCTAAGTCATTACTAGATCAATCAGATAGAAGAATGCCAGGGTCAGGAGAGTGGCTAGAGCTGGCAGGAGGGGGGAAGGCAAAGGTTATTATCAGGTGAATAGAATTAATTAGGATTATCTACAAAGAGCAAACTAAGGGCTGGTTCAAGATCCACAGGAAGGAGGCTTATTTGTAAAAGTGGTGGATACACTGAAGAGGGCCTCAGTAAAATAATTAACATTTATTTGCTTCAGATTAAGGCTCTTCACGTGGGCCCTCTCTGGCCTTTTCCAGTGGCCCAGGCCTCAGGTGTCCACTTTGGATCCTGAAGGGTCAGTCTTGCAAGTACTGTTTTGGCTAGTCTTCATGCCTTTTCGGTGAGATAGATTCTCCAGAAAGCATTATTCCAAATTGTTTTCCAGAGCAGTAGAATGAATGAACCTCTATGAACAGTTTACAAGTTGGTCTGTCTTCTCGTAGTCCCTCCAACATTGGCTAACTTCATCTTTTGTCATTTTTGACAATTTGATAGAGAAGCACTTGCTAAGGACACTGTTGAGGAGACTTTTGGTCAGATATGGCTTAGGCTAAATGGCCTCCCTTCTATCCCACTGTTGTGTAGTGTGATAGAAAACACCCTGGATTAGGAACTGGAAGAACTGAGTTCAGATCCAAGCTCTGGTGCTTCCCACCCTTCATTAGAGCTATTTGAGAATGGGGATTATTGGGGGTGGCTAGGTGGTGCAGTGAATAAAGTACTAGTCCTGGAGTCAGGAGGACCTGAGTTCAAATCTGCCCGCAGACACTTAACACTAGCTGTGTGACCTTGGGCAAGTCACTTAACCCCAATTGCCCTGCCTTCCCCCCTCCAAAAAAGAAAAGAGAACGGGGATTATTTTTGCTTTTCATTGTCCTTTCTTTCCCCAACACTTAATACAATGCCCAAAACATAGCAAATACTTAATAAATTCTTGATCTGAGTGATCTTGGTTGGGTAAGTCACTTTATCTCTCTGGGTCTCAGTTTTCTCATCTGCAAAAAGATGGAATGTACTTGACCTTGGAGGCTCCCCCTAGTTCTAAATACATAGTCCTCCTGAAATGCTGATTCTTTGAAGATTTTGAAGTGTGCCTCCTACTGGCCATCCTTCCCTCTGACTTTACTATGGTGCTAGTCACTGGTGAAACGTAGTGTCTTGGTTCAGTTGAACTCTTGGGATATCACCTGCTCAGTCACTGAAATAGATCACCAGCACACTGTAGGACTGGGCTAGGTGTGGTGGTCCAATCTCTGCTACTGGAGAGCCTGAGGACAGTGGATCTCTTGAGCCCAGGAGTACTGCTAAAGCTGATTAGCTGTCTACACTATGTCTGGCACCAATATGATATGCCCTCAGAAACCTGGTCAGGATGTTTAAGATAGGGTAAACTGGCCCAGGGGAGAAATGGAGTAGGTCAAAGCTTCTGTGCCAATCAGTAGTTAGGTTAGGCCCATGAATGGCTGCTGCACTTTCATCCCAGGAAAGCTAGGGAGTCCTGTCTCAAAAAAAAAAGGCATGTACCAACAAAGACAAATGGGACAGGTGCCACTATTCAAGAGGTCAGTAACATTTGTTTGCTATAGGAAGATTTCAGGTAGGATCAAAAATTAAGTTTAATTGAAAGTGTAGCAGGAGTTCACCCCCAGCAGAAGCACAAAGAGTTGCCATAAGGTCCATATAATCAAGAAATGACCTCATGTCAGGGAAGAACCTAGCAATGCGCCAAAAAAAGAGATAAAGACAGTATAGAAAAGCTACCATGGAGCCCATTTGGCCTTGATATATGGCTCATCTCTTGAGACCTCACTTTCAAAAACACAGAAACAAAATTCAAAGTATGGTTTGACTCCAGGGCCTTGAAAGTGAAACTTCATAAAACAGCCCCCTTTCCCAATGGCCTGTCTGCACTAAACTTGCCAGTCACAGAAGGCTCTGCCTTTCCCATAGGCTGGCTTGCATAAGACTTGGTGTTATTTGTCATACTTATGACAGGAGGTAGATGGAGCAACAGGAGACAAACTGGGCAGAAAGAAAGGGCTTAGGCCCAGAGAGAGGGGGAAGAATCCCAACATGAAAGAAGCAATTGATTTTCCTTGTTTGTTCAACCTTCAAGGTGATTCAGGGGAAGGGCTCAAACTAAGCATCTTTCCTCTAAATGCCACCTGGTCAGGTCCCAGCTTATACTAAACCTTCAAAGACAACAAGTTATAGAGATAAGTGTTTTTTCAAAACAATTGCCCTTACACAAAACCCAAAGAAAATCCCAACCATCCCTGCTTTACATAGTTTTCTAAATAAAGACCTTTCTAGAAGCCTACACCTGGAAATCTATTTCAAGTCTACCTGCTATGTTTAAAAAACAAAACAAAACAAACACCTCTTCATTTCAGAGAGCTTACGAGGCTTTGAATCTTTTCCTATGTAAACTGCTCTCTAGAGAAAAAGAAACTATCCACATACTACCCAAGCATTTCTTTCACCCTGGGAAATATGGTTCATATTAAAAACTGATGAAAATAGGCACAGTGGAGAAAGCTGGCTAGAAGTGCCTACCTGGAAAAGCTAGCTTTGGAGTGGAAGATCTTAGGTTCAAATCTGGCCTTTGGCACATATGAGCTGTGGGACCACCAGAGAATCAAAACTCTAGGCCCCATGACCTACCTCAATACAAAATACAATGACAAATCTCAAATAATGGATGATTATGTAGTTCTTTAAAGTCTGAAAAGTATTTTCTAAAATTATTTTATTTTATTCTAACAGCAACCCTGTGAAGCAGGTGCCATTTTTATCCCCATTTTAAAGTAGAGGAGGCTCAGAGACATTAAGTGACTTGTCTAGGGTCACAAGGCTTTTAAGTGCCTGAGGCAGGATCTGAACCTAGGTCCTCCTGACTTTGACTCTAGTCATGATATCACATTGCCTCTGTAGTAATAATGCCTCACATTTCTATACAACTTTAATGTTTAATACATAGTCCATTAATATTATTAAAACCCCAACCCCCACCTGAATCCAAGATGGTTTGGTTACCTGCCTTTTCTCATCAGTGCATGAGAGAGAGACAGAGAGAGAGAGAGAGAGAGAGAGAGAGAGAGA
>NW_027186473.1:11010362-11016834 GCF_028583685.1 Petaurus breviceps papuanus
AGAGAGAGAGACAGAGACAGAGAGAGAGAGACAGAGAGAGAGACAGAGACAGAGAGAGAGAGACAGAGAGAGAGACAGAGACAGAGAGAGAGAGACAGAGACAGAGAGAGAGACAGAGACAGAGAGAGACAGAGACAGAGACAGAGAGACAGAGACAGAGAGACAGAAACAGAGAGAGAGAGACAGAGAGAGAGAGACAGAGAGAGAGAGACAGAGAGAGAGACAGAGAGAGACAGAGAGAGGCAAACAGAGGTTAAATGACTTGCCCAGGGTCACACAGCAAGTGTCTGAACCCAGCTTGTAACTCAGGTCTTCCTGACTGCAGGCCTAGCACTCTACCCACTGTGCCACCTAATTGTTTAAGCAGAGGCAATAGCGGTAAGCAAGGTGGTAGAAGGGAGATCTAATGTCATTATTCCCAGCACCACCTCCTAGTTTAGCCAGGGTGTTCTTTGTAATAGCCACTGAATTAGAATGAAATAGCCACTTTACAGTGGCTTGTCTGATCTCACACCAGATCCTCACTCTCAGCTAGGTCAGCAGTCACTGATGTTCCCTTTCTCCTTTCTCTAGGACAGTAGCTTTAGCCTGGTGGGATGGTGAGGGGAGCAAGCTTTGGCAGAGCGATGACTGGGCACAGTATCAGTTGGTGCCCCTTTCATGCCTTACTCCAAAAATCTCACCACTGTCCTCTTGAGTTTCCCATGATTCTTGGTAACTCATAGTTTTACCCCATCTTTCTCCTTTGAAACCTCTCTTTGGCCATGACTCCTTCCTCCATTAAGCGTCTCCACCCACTTCCAGACACAACACTCAGAAAATGAATGGAAGAGACTAAGGAGGTGAAATCTGACATTTCCCAAACCACTTTAAATGCACCCTGACTCTCATAGCAATGCTGTGAGGTAGATACCACCAATAATCCCCATTTTAAAGAAGAGGAAATAGAATTTCTGAAGGTCAACTTGCCCAGGATCACACAACTGTTCATTGTCAGAAGTGGGATTTGAATCTAGACCCTCCTGACTCTAAAGCAAGGAGACCAATATATGTTACACCACCCTGACTCTCATAAAAAAAACAAAACAAAACACAATTTCTTGTTTCCTGTCATATAAACTATTGTGTGGGCTATCCGTTTTCACTGGCTAAGCAGGGTTAGACTGGGTTCATGTTTTGACTGGGATCTCTTGAGGACCATTGGGATGTGGCTTTCTCTTGAGATAGTGTTTAGCCAGAGAAAGAGAGATGTTTTGCTATGGAGACAAAAAACTAAGGTTGTTACATAATAATCTTAATAGAGTTAGCTCTGTAAGACCTGTAATCATAATCCCCCTGGTGTGGGCCAAAGGATCCCTGAGCCTGGCTCCCATCTGGTAGGAAGAAGAATTAGGTAGGAGTGGAATGGTCTGCCACAATCTTGTGGAACTTCAGGGGAATTGCTGATCCTCCTTGGGTCTTAGTTTCCTCATCTCCAAAATGATTATATTGTAATAATATTTACCAAGAGAAATGACCAGGAAGATATTGGAAAAACCCCATTCGAGCTTTCAGGAGAAGAATGCCTAAGAAATGAGATTGATTTCTATGGTTAATTAGTGACCAAAGAAGACAGGCATAGTAGATATTGGCTTTGGAGTCAGGAAGACCTGGGATCAACGTCTGCTTTTGACTTATGCTACATGGGTGATGACTTCTCACTTTCTTGCTCTTCCCCTCTATTGTAACAGTTTTTTCTTGCTTCTTTTATATGAGATAATTTACCCTATTCTATCTCTCCCTTTTTCCTCCTGATATATTCCTCTCACCTCTTTTATTTTTTAGATATCATCCCTTCCTATTCAACTAATCCTGTGCCCTCTGTCTATGTATACATGTACACACATATACACACACTCACATATGTATTTATACACCCCACACCCTCCTATGTATACATATATATATATATATATATATACATACATACATATATATTCCCTTCAACTCTCTTCATGCTGAGAAAAGTCTCATGAGTTACAATGATCATTTTTCCATGTAGGAATGTAAATAGTTCAACTTTAATAAGTTCCTTTTGATTTCTTTTTCCTGTTTACCTTCTTATGCTTCTCTTGCTTCTTGTATTTGAAAGTCAAATTCTCTGTTCAACTCTGGTCTTTTCATCAAGAATGCCTGAAAGTCCTCTATTCATTGAATGACCATATTTTCCCTTGAAACATTATACTCAGTTGGGTGATGACTTCTCAAGGTTATAAATTACGGATGAGTTGATGACCTGATTTGGTGGAGGGGATTTCCATCCTGAAGAGTTCTTATACAGATAATAAAAATAATAGCTCATGTTTAGGTAATGCTTTGAGGTTAGGAAAGCCTCTTACATACATTACCTAATGTTATCCTTACAACACCTCTATGAGAAGGGCTCTGTCGTTATTCTCATTAGTCCCATTACTTGCCTCTGACTTGCCTCTGGTGTCACACCATTGGTAATTGTACCTCAGGTCTTTATGATGCCAAGTCCTGGGGTCTATGCTCCGTACCATGAGATAATATCTGTAAAGTGCTTAGGAAAGTGCCTGGAACATAGTAAGCGCTATATAAATGTTAGTTATTATTATTATTAATTCAATAAACATTTATTAAGCACCTACTACATATCAGGGACTGTGCTAAATCCTGGGGATATGATAAGAGGCAAAAAGTCAGTCCTTGACTTCAGGGAGCTTGTAGTCTAATTGGGGAGATAACATACAAACCAACATATGCAAACATGCTACCTATAGGATAAATAGTAAATAATTAACAGAAGGAAGGCCCTGGAATTAAGAGGGGTTAGGGAAGACTTACTATGGAAAACGAGATTTTAGTTGGGACTTAAAGGAAGTCAGGGGGGTCAAATTGGAACTAGTCTGCTCTGATCTGCATTCAGATGCCATCGTTCTTTCTCTGGGTGTGGATAGCATTTTCCATCATGAGTCTTGGAATTGTCTCAGATCATTATATTGCTGAGAAGAGCTAAGTCTCTAAAAGTCGATCATTGTGCAATGTTGCGGTTTCTGGTTCATTTATTGTCAGGATGTACTGTTCATTAAATTTCAAGTTGTGCTTTCTGACATCTTGTGTGTGTGTGCATGTGTACATGTATACACACATATGTGCATGAATGTAGAAAGTATTTTTTGGTGCCAACTGCAGCTGTGAAGATATCTAAGGTTGTAAATATTTGCTATCTATGCATAAAAGAGCAGTATGTTCTGATAGTCAATGACTGGGGATTAGCTATATGGGGCTCCATCCCCTAGTTCCTTATGAGACCTTGGACAGATCAGCTAAATACTCATTTTTTTTATTGGCCAGGGCTTTGAAAGTAATAACTCTGGATAATACCTGCTATTTGGAATTGGAATCAAGAGGTAGAAGGAGCTCATGGGACTTTACAGCTAGCCGTGTGTGTGTGCACATGCATATGTGTATGTTTTTGTGGGGATGTTGGGGAGGAGATGGCTCAGGGGGAGTGTGGAGTAGAGAGAAAGGTCTTAAAGCACATCTTTTATTGATGTGAGGGGAAAGGAAATGTCCTCATCTTCCCAAGAACCCTGCCCACGTATTCTTAATGGGGCCTCCTTGTGTATGGTACCCTGGCAGTCACTGAGCTGAGGGATATAGACTAACTCTCTGTTCTAAGCAGTTAATGATGATGAGGGTGAAAGAGGATCATTGATTTAGGGCTGCAATGGGACATATAGGTCATTTAGTCTTACTCCCAAATTTTACAGATGAGGAAACTGAGACCCAGAGAGAACAGCCTGGGATTTGAATTCAGGTCCTCTAACTCCAAATAGAGTGTTCTTGCTTCTAGGCCTCCCTTCTCCCTTCACTCCCCCAATCATTTTATAAAGCAACTCAGAAGATGCTGAGCAGTAAAAATCACGATCAGAGAAAGACTCTTAGGTGAGGAGTCTTTGTGGAAGTGAATAGGTGTTATCACCCCAGTTTTTGAACAGAGCATGCCTTTCATGTCAAAGGCACCTTTCATAGTGACTGGACTCAAGTACAGCAGGTCAGAGAACCTTATACTTTGGTCACTGGAAAAATTATACATTGTTGGCAGCTCGTCTTGTACTCATTTTATAGATTTTTTCAGCTCCCCATCCTTGGATTCTTTCTATCCATAGAAGCTAGAGGATCCCATGGATAGAGCATGGGACTTGGAGTCAGAGGACCTGGGTTCAAATCCTGTCCCAAATGTTTACCAGCTGAACAACCCTGGGTCAGTCACTTCAGTTTCCTCTTCTGTAAAATCAGGATAATGATAGCACTTGCCTCCAGGGTTGTTGTGAGGCTAAAATTATTATATGTACATATCTCCAATCCAATAAACATTTGTTAAGTGCCTACTATGTTCCAGGAACAAAAAGAAAGATAGTCCCTTCCTCAGAGAGCTTACAATGGGGGGGAGGAGAGGGGGAGAGGTGTGAAGTGGGGGGGAGAGGTGTGAAGGGGGGAGACCACACACAAAAGGAGACAGGGAAACTGGGAGGAGGATAACAGGGGGTACCTGGCACAGGGGCATCTTGTTCCTGGAGCTGAAATCAGGCAGAGCAGCAGATGCAGAGTGGCAGTTTCTGCCCTCTATAATATATATTTCCTAAGCAGTCTGGTAGCACAATGGATAGAATTCTAGACCTAGAATTAGGAAAACCTGGTTTCAAATCTGATCTCAGCTGAAGACTTGGGCAAGGCACTTAATATCTGTCTGCCTCAGTTTCCTCATCTATAAAATGGGGATAATAGTAGCACCCACCTCCCAAGGTAGTTGTGAAGATAAAATGAGACATTTGTAAACTGCTTTGTAAACATTAAAACACTATGTAAATTCTACCTACTGTTCATTTTGTTTGAACTCTTTTAAAAATATTTTATTTTTCCCCAATTACATGTAAAAACAATTTTCAACATGTTTTTTTTTAATTTTGAGTTCCAAATTCTCTCCTTCTCTTCCCACCTCATAAAGAAGGCAAGTAGTTTGATATAGGCTTATATATTTGCCAAACATATTTCCATATTAGCCATGTTGTGAAAGAAAATCCAGACCAAAAAAAAACCAACCAAGAAAAATAAAGTTTTAAAAAAGTATGCTTCAATCTACATTCAGTTCTTTCTCTGGAGATGGCTAACAGTGAGGCTGAGGACTCTACACCCCTCTCCTTCACTTAAATCCAATTCACTTGCATGTGATGACATCACCTCCCTGCTGTCCGAGTCCACTCCTACACCAAATCTCTCCCTTATATCTTCCCCTACCCCCACAAGATTTCTTATATCACCTTGTCTGGGTCACTCCTTTGTTCTTATTACATTCTTCTTTCTGTCACTTTGAGTCGTATGTGTTTAGCTCAAGCACACTGAGGCATGTCCTCTTGAGACAGAGGATGGGGCAATCATCTTTTTCTTTCCTCCCATCACTGAGAGGTGGTCAGAACAAAGCTCCCAAGGAGAGATGAGTATTGATACAAAGATGGTCGCCATTATCAAATTCAAATTCAGTGGCTTCCTGGTCATAGATAACACCATACTAAGGTTCATAGGAATGGTGGCCTTAGCCACTGGGGAAGCTTACATTGTTTTGTTTTTCTCAAAGGAGTGGCTCTCAAACTTTCTCAGTCCAAATACCACAATGGCTCAGCCCTTGTGGCCTATGTGCCGCACCTGTACACTCATAAGGAATCATTGGGACAATTAAGAAAGTTGGAAGTATATTCAGGAGAATGAGGAAGTAGGGATTCCATGGGGAAAACCCAGAAGAAGGAATCCTGGAAGAAGTCTTTCCACAAAGAGGGTGCTCCGGGCAAATGCTTCCATTCTGTGCAAGTTCATCTAACCCTGCTTAATAGAGTTTGTACCACAAAGAGATCCATATAAACAGTGACATGACTACAAAAGCAGCCTGGGAAATGGAAAAAGTGGATCTGTGGACCAAAAAAAGCCCAAAACCAAAACAGCAATGACAACAACAAGCAGTCCAGCTGCAGTGTGACCCTGGGTCACACTTTGTGAGGATAACAACAGCTCATACCTTACAGGATGACATGAAGATCAACAGAAACAATGAGGCAAAAATACTTTGCATGCTTTAAGACACTATATAACCATGAGCCAATAAGGGCAGTTAGGTGGCATGGTGGGTAGAGTGCTGTAGCAGCAAGCATCCCAGCGTCCCCAGGGTGGCTGCCAACACAGGTTCTTGGATCTGCTTTGAAAAAGGAAAGCAACTCAAAATGGGTTAACAAGCTTACTTTAATCAGTCAAATATGTATCATTTACCTAGTTCAGGGGAAAAAGCTCAGCACCCCGAACTTCAGAATATACAGACAGAATTATCAAGACAGAAACAGATCAAGTACACAGCTTTCCAAACTGTGCAACCATTACATCCATACCAAATCAACATCTGGGTTTTTCAAAGCTGGGT
>NW_027186473.1:11016934-11018072 GCF_028583685.1 Petaurus breviceps papuanus
CTTCAGAATATACAGACAGAATTATCAAGACAGAAACAGATCAAGTACACAGCTTTCCAAACTGTGCAACCATTACATCCATACCAAATCAACATCTGGGTTTTTCAAAGCCGGGTAGGGTGGGGGGGAGGGGGAGAGGGGGGGACTGGCTCTCAACAACGGCTTCCCAGAGTTTCATCTGATCAAATCACAAAACACTTCTCAAAGTGAGCCCCCAAAACAAAGCTATACATCAGGGCTTATATAGCCTTCTCCTGGCTCAGAGAATGTAACAACCTTTTGGACCCACTGGCCAATCAAGAAGTATCTACTGAAAAACAAGCCTCCCACCCCAGGCTTCAGGTGCACTTTAGCCTAGGGGCAGGGAAGATCTTAAAAATTTACATTCCCATTACAAGTGCCAGGCCTGAAGCCAGGAAGACCTGAGTTCAAATCTGTCTTCAGAGGCTAATAAGATATTCATGAGCTGTGTGACCTTGGGCAAATCACTTAACCCTGTTTGCCTCAATTTCCTCCTCTATAAAATGAGCTAAAGGAAGAAATGGCAAACCAGTCCAGTATCTTTGCCAAGAAAACCGCAAATGGGGTCACAAAGAATCAGAAACAACTGAATAATAAATTATTATTATTATTAAAATAAGTATTTTTGTGTTTATATCACTTACATTTCCTAATATCTCTCTTTTTCTTTGCCTAGAAAGTCATCCTTCATAGCAAAACATATAAAAGTGGGAAAAAAAGGGGCAACTAGGTGTTGCAGTGAATAGAGCACAGACCCTGGAGACAGGAAGACCTGAGTTCAAATCCAGCCTCAGACACTTGACACTTACTAGCCATGTGACCTTGGGCAAGTCACTTAACCCCAATTGCCTTGCCTTCCTCCCTCCAAAAAAAATGAGGAAAAAAAACCAGTTCAGTAAGACTAACCAAGACACAGAAAAAGTGTGACATTATATAGACCACATCAACAATATGAACTATTATTATTAATTATAATAATAAAAACTAGTATTTATATAGCACTTTAAGGTTTGTATTTATATACTTATATAGCAATATATATATTCATATATATCACTTTATATATAGCAATATATATTCATATATATCACTTTATATATAGCACTTTAAGGTTTGT
>NW_027186473.1:11018082-11065413 GCF_028583685.1 Petaurus breviceps papuanus
ATATATATTCATATATATCACTTTATATATAGCACTTTAAGGTTTGTATTTATATATTTATATAGCACTATATATATTCATATATATCACTTTATATATAGCACTTTAAGGTTTGTAAAGTGCTTTACAAATATCTCATTTGATCCTCACAATTCTGGGATGTAGGTATTATTATTATTATTATCCTCATTTTGCAGATGAAGAAACAGGTTAAATGACTTGTCCAAGGTCACATAGCCAGCTTCTCAGGCCAAATTCGAACTGAGGTCTTCCTAATTCCAGGTCTAGGTCTCTATCTATCTGTGCTACTTGGCAGTAGATTAGCATTAGCATTATTATTATTAAGTAATTAGTGTGTGCTAAGGACTAGGCTATGCACTTGGGTTATGAAGATGTAATGAAACCAGTCCCTGCCTGAACAGAGCTAACATGAAGGAATGCTAGTCATACCCAGATAAGCAAAGAGAAGATCATTTGAAGAGGGACGAAGAACCAGGGAAGAAGGGAAATCAAGAGAGACTTCCTGTAGGAAATGGCCCCTGAGCTCAGCCTCCCTCAAGGGATACTAAGGATTCTAAGAGATACTAGAGGAGGATACAATGTAAACACAAATGTGCATAATACCAGGAGGACCGAGAAACTAAGGAGCATTAACTGTACAAGTCAGATGGATGTGGTGTTGAAGGGAGAGCCTATTGGTAGCCCCCTAGAGAACAGCCAGCTTTGCTAGAAAGCAGGGGTCAAAAGGATTTTCTTTTATGCTTCCATGCTAAAGAGGGACCCAGTTGGAGAGCGGTCAGCCTGCATAGGAATAGTCATGCACTTTTATCTCTGAAAAGTGCAACAATCCTCAGGAAACACAGCAAGTGCCAACGAGGAAAAATTGTTCACTGTGTGTGTGTGTGCTTGCACGCGTGTGCCCCATGATGGCTTATGGGACTTGTTACCTTGTGTTCAGTGACTGATTTTCCACAAAATCATTGCTTCTCAGTTTAAATGATAACTAAAGGTTTTGCCAACAAAGCTGACTTTCCTGTCTTTATCTTTCCTTCTCTAGAGGTGGTCCTTCCTGCTGCAGCTTCAGTGCTAGATCAGCAGAGGTGTCACTGTTGTGTCTGATGAAAAGGTGACCCAGCACCCCTTCATTCTATTGAAGCTCGCACCCACAGCCCAGAGCCCCTGTGACTGCCTTGCTCTGCTCTGGCTGCTGCTGTGGCCTGTCTGGGTCTTTCATTTCTTCCAGAGATCAGGAGGAGGGGCAGTTATTTGGCCTGGACAGGCTTGAGTAAGGTTATTGCTAATGTTTGCGTTTCATCATCTCTACTTTACAACATAGGAAAACTGAAGATGAAGGGAGTTAAGGGACTTACCCAAGGTCACACAGCTAGTAAGTGTCTAAGGTTGGATTTAAACTCCAGCTTTCCTGTCTTTTTAGGTCCAGTGCTTTAACCACTATACTAACTAACTGTCCCATAGTTGGTAGGACATGTATTGCACTTCACTGCTTCTTTCAGGCTGGAGAAGGAAATGGAGAACCACTCCAGTATTTTTGGGAAGAAAACCCCACAACTAGGGTCACAAAGAGTCAGACCAACTGAAAATGACTAAATACCCTTCTCTGTGTGATAGACTTGGAGTTAGGTTAGGCTATGTCAAGGCTGGACATAGATGGCACAAGCCAACAGAAAGGTCACCCGGACCAAAGACTGTCTAAAGGACATTCTCACTACTGCTCATTCTCAGATTTGATGGAATGCCTTGACAATGGTCTCCACCAAGAGGGCACTCAATGAGTGATCACAGAGTTGGAAATGGAGGAAGGTGGACCAACTATGGACCCACATTGGACCAGTGCTGGAGAATAACATCTTTTGTAACCCTGTAAGCAACTATCAGCATACACGGTTAATCTCTCAAATCTGCTTTCATCCTAAAACACTCCACCACCCCTTAGAAGCTACCTCTCCCCCCTGGGAAGTTCACCCTGATCTGTCCAGCTCCTTGTTTCTGTGTGGCAAAATGGAAAGAACACTGGCTTAGGAGTCAGAGGATCTGGATTCAAAACCTGCCTCTGATATTTATTGCCAGCGTGACCTTGGCAAATCATTTAACATCTCCTGGCCTCAGTTTCCTCAATTATAAAAGGAGGAGTTGGAGTAGGTGGCCTTTGAAGTTCCTTCAGTTCTAAATCTATGATCCTATTACATATGGACCAGGGCCCTCCCCTTCCTCTCCCATCAGTTCAGTACCTGGCTCTCAGTGTTTTTCTCCACCCCAACCTCTGCCTCTCACCTCTGAGGAACTCAGCCTGCTCAAATTGCTTGACCTCTCCTGCCACCAATCTCTCTCCTCCACACACCCCAGCTGTCATACTCCTTAGGCCAATAACGTTAACTCTTCATCATTGAATGGGTGCTGCCTCAGTCAAAACTGAGACCTGTTAAAGAAGTTAGCTTGAAAAGGCCAAGGTCCCCCATTGCATCCTGGGCCATCTCCAGTCGTCCTGATTCATATCTGGCCACAGGACCCAGATGACTCTGGAGGAGAATGTGAGGCTTGTGACTTTGCACAGCCTTGCCTTACTTAAATCCAAGTCACTTGCATGTCATGGCATCACCTCCCTAATGTCACGGTTCTTTTTGAGAACCAAGGACAAACAGCAGCAGCAAAGCTAACCATATTCCATGAATCTCTCACTCTTCACTCTAATAATTCTGAAATTGATGTCTAAGACCTCTGTGGTCATCTCTGGAAGAGGAAAGAGAAGAAATCACTAGTGCAAATCTGATGACCATCTCCTGCCCCGCCCCTCTTTAGGGAGTCCTGAGCATTGAGAATAGTAATATTTATCATCCTGGCTCTCTGTGTGCCCTGGAGTCAGGGCCCAAGGGTTTGGGAGGAAGTTGGAAACAGATTGGGAAATAAAGGCGTGCTTTTATCTGGTAATTGTGCATGGGGATGTCTGTAGTGAGGGGGTGTTGAAGCAAACAGAGCTGCATCTTTTTCCCTCTGACATCAAGCAACCAGTTCAGTGCTGGCCCACCTCCCAGGGTGAGGAGGGAGTATGGGATGGGTGTGTATAGGGGAGGGGGAAGGTGAAGAGGAGGTTGATTCCAGCCTGGAGTGGCCCCAGCTAGAAGGAGTTTTGAAGACAGAGTTAGTTGTAAAATTATCCTAAGGGATGGGAACTGCTCCAGGGGGTTCCTCAGGGAACTGGGACTTGGGGAAAAGCTAGACCTCTTGGGGCCATTGTGTATTACTCAAGATTTCTCAGGTTTACAGTGGAGTACCCACAGACACACTTCTCTCCTTTCCTGAGTTCTGGGAGCCTGGTAAATCCAAAAGAGGTGGAGGTGTCTGCTTAACTAGGATGAATGGGCAAGGGAGAGCTCGAAGTAGCTACCCAAGTGACTGCCCAATGCAGGGCTGACCTAAAACTTGGCTGACCTCTGGGGAAAGCCTCCTGCCTCCCCTTTCTCCCCTACTGGTGCTCTCCCCCTGACATTGGACTTTATCTCCCTGTTTTGCCCAATCAAAACTTAATTATAGAAGAGACTCATAAAGAAGTAGCCTAGCGTAGTAGCTTTAGCTAGGAAGATCTGGGTTCGAGGTCTGCTTCTGCCACATCCTGGCTGGGTAACCCTGGCCAAGTCCCATAGACTCATAGTACTCTAGGACAGAGGTGTCAGACACTTGACCTTGGAAGGCCTGAGCTGGGTTAAAATGTAATTGGGAAATATTTCTTAAAATTAATAAAAATACAACATGACCAATGTGAAACTATGTTTAATAGGAATGTATATGCAGAAACTATACCAGATTGTGTGCCATCTTGGGAGAGGGAGGCAAGAGAGGGGGAGAAAATTTAAAACTTATGGAAGTGAATGTTGAAAACTAAAACTAAATAAACTTAAAATAAATAAAAATACAATAAAATATAGAAAAAGTTAATATGTGGTTTTCCAAGTCAATATACAGCCTACAGATATCCTTATGTATTGTTTAGTAGCCCTAATATCTATTGAGTTTGATATCACTGCTCTAGGAGACTAAGAAAAGGCTTCTTGGGGTGGCTAGGTGGTGCATTGAATAGAGCATCAGTCCTGGAGTCAGAAGGACCTGAGTTCAAATCCTGCCTCAGACACTTAACACTTACTAGTTGTGTGCCCTTGGGCAAGTCCCTTATCCCTGTTAGCCTCAGTTTCCTCATCTGTAAAATGAGCTGGAGAAGGAAAAGGAAAATCACTCCAGTATCTTTGCCCATAAAACCCCAAATAGGGTCATGGAGAGTTGCACACAACTTAAAACGATTGAACAACAATAACACCCAAGAGGTTGAACTAGATTGAGGGTCATTTCAGCTACGAGATTCTGTGACGCTGAAAATCTGGGTAAAGAGTATAGATGGCAGAGCCCAAGGGGACCCCCACCTAGAATGAAGATGGTTAGGGAAAGGCTTCCTGCAGAAGGTATAAGAAGGAGTCTGTGTGGTTTCGTGGAAAGAAAATTGAATTTGAAGTTAAGAGAGACCTGGGTTCTACTCCCACGTTTGACACTAGTGAAATCACCACAGGCAAATCACTTGAGTCTTCCAAGCCTCAGTTTTCTCAATTATAAAATGGGGATTATTATTCCTGGAGTAATTATCTCACTGGATAGCTGTGAGCATAAAATAGGAAGGTACATATGGAGTGCCAGTTTTCTCATGGGCATAGATGTGAAGCAAAGCCCTGTTTACCTACTGAGGGTATATTGTAAAGTTATGCTTGATTTTCCCTTCCTTATGGCTTTGAAGGGTCACTCCTGGATTAGAAAAGGAAAAGAGAACTCTCTTGGACCAATGCAGAAAATCCACAGGAGTGGCTAGCTCTGGATCAGGATCATTATGGGCAGTGAAGCTCTCTTTAGTGAAAATCTTGCTTCCTTCCCTTTAGAGTCCCATGTGACAGTTAGGCAACATCCCTGGCCTCTGACTCAGCCTATAGTGTTTCAGGTCTCCCTTCCACACTTGAGCTACTGACAATCTGTGGGTCTACTGTTTAGTCTGGGGTGGATGAGATGAATGTGAGTGGTATGGACAGGGAAGGTCTGTGTGGGTGAAGGCTTCTTCACAGAGTTTGTCTCCATGCTTAGCAAAATCTCCATTCTTTGTGCATGGAGAAGCTGCTTGACCCCTCAGAGTCCCAGGTTCCTCCTCCATCATAGATTCAGAACTGGAAGGGACCTTAGTCCATCTAGTCCAGGGATCAAAACCTCTTCTCTTCTTTCTCTGGGCTGTTTTCTCCACCTTCTGGATGTGGATATCACGGAATGGAAAACTCCTCTGTCTTCTGTACCAGAAGAGGAATATGATGATCATTGCAGTTTGTAGAAAGTGACCATTTATAAGAGTAAATGGAATAACATGAAGAAGCAGATGGTCAAAAGATGGGTAGGAAGGTAAGAACAGGATGGGGAGGGCTGACTCCAGAGGGGTCATTCACCGATTTGTCCAGCAAATATGAATTGGTTGTCACCTACATGGTGATCACTGTGTGCTGGAAGCTGCTAATGGGTGAATGGTTCTTGCTCGAATACTTTATCTTATAGAAGGAATGTCAATATAAAAAGCTTCAATTTGGGACCACATTCAAGATGGGTCAATGATGTAATGAATCAGTAAAAGTCTCTTTATAAGGAAGTACCATAGCATGGACTCCAGAATCTCTCTGCTAGGTTGGAAAGAATCTATTGTGTTTTTAAAGGAAAAGGTATAGATAGAGTCTATATCTAAAGGGAGGCCTACAGAGTCAGTTCAGTGACTTTGGGTCAAAGTTAACATTCCATCAGGGAAAAAGAGATGACTAGTATTGGGACGTGGGTGAGGTTAGAAGGAAGGCTAGATGAACAGTACTGAAAAATCACAGAGAAAAAAGGAGATAGAGTAGTACAATAGAAAGCTCACTGGCACCAGGCCTAGAAGATTTGGATTCAGATACCACCTTGGACACTTATTTGTGTAATTGACATTAAGCGAATTACTTGTAGTTGTGTGCTGTTGTTCACAAGGGAAACCACAAAATCCAGTGATATTATATGGGAAGATTTTTCAGGTAGAGAATTGGACAGGGGCGGTTTGGTGGTACAATGGTTAGAATGGCAGGCCTGGAACCAGAAAGACCTGAGTTCAAATCCAGTATCAGACACTTACTAGCAGTGTGACCTTGGACAAGTCACTTAACCCTGTTTGCCTCAGTTTCCTCATCTGCAAAATGAACTGGAGAAGGAAATGGCAAACTATTCCAGTATCTTTGCCAAGAAAACACCAAATGACGTCACAAAGAGTCAGATACAACTGAAAATGCCTGAACAACAATAGCAACAAAGAGGTTGGATTAGATTGAGGGCCCTTCCAACTATGAGATTCTGTGACTCTGAAAGTCTAGGTAAGGAATATAAGTGTCACCACCCAAGGAGCAAGCTGGGTTTGTCCTAGAATTAGGGAGAGAAACCTCGTACTTATTGCTATTAGATCTGTGAGTTCTGGACTGTTGGACTCTTGATAGGTATAGTTATTTGTATTGGTGGAGACTGAATTTCAAAAGACCCTTAGAGAATGTGGGCAATAGTGTGGTACCTTGAAAATAGAATAGATTTGGAGTCATGGCATCTGAATTCTTCTAGGAGCACAAATCCAGAGCTGAAAGGGACCCACCATTTGTGTGATCTTGGTAAATCACTGACCTCTCTGGGCCTCTATCTGTAATAGTTAGAATGTTAGGACAGATGACATCTAAGGTCCCCCTCCTTCTCTAAAATCTGTGATTTTTCTATAACCGCGAGGACCAAGAGACATGTAGTTGTGGGGTTAGGTGGGAGGCAACATGGGAAGAATGAATCAATAGCATGCTTGGTCAGAATTTCAGGCAAAGGTTGTGGTTTAAATACCTTTTTCTCCATTCTTTTCCTTGCATGGCTATAAGTTGGGGGGCCTGGATGTGTTCTGCACTTGCCACAACATATAGAGAACAGGAAGATGTCATAGACAAGGGGTGGTCATTTTGCAAAGGGAACTGTGAGGAAAAGGAGGCTGGGATCTTCCATTACCTCTCAGGGCTGCCCCTACCTCCTACATGACGTGGAGTATTCCAGAACATGCAAGTGATTTCCCAGTTTCTGCTTTTTCCCTGTCTCCGTCTTGAGATCTGTCTGTGTTGGGGTGAATGAGTGGTCTGGGGCCCTTCTTTCACCTCAAGGGTCTGTCCCAAGCAGGACAGAAGCCAAGCACTTCCATTAAGTAATTATAATTTTTTTCAGCACTTCATTTCACACAGCACTTTCAGATTTGCAAAGTGTTTTACATTCTTTCATCTGATGCTCACAACCTTGAGACAGCACAGCTATTACTCTACCCACATTCTATCATTAGATAGCTACTAATAAATAGTGGTTAGCATTTGTCAAGCTATAAACTTTGCAATGTATGTTCTATCTGTCACTTTGAT
This sequence comes from Petaurus breviceps papuanus, assembly GCF_028583685.1. NCBI lineage: Eukaryota > Metazoa > Chordata > Mammalia > Diprotodontia > Petauridae > Petaurus > Petaurus breviceps. Next base: position 11,025,567 of record NW_027186473.1, read on the forward strand.
CCTCACAAAACTCTGTGAAGCAGATGCTGTTATTATCCCCATTTTATACAAAAGGAAACTGAGACTTAGAGGGGGGTAAAATGACTTTGCCATGGTCACACAACTAGTAAGTCATTGAGGCAGGATTTGAACTCGGCATTTGATTTCCTAAGGCCAAGTCCAGCACATCTACTGCTACTTATCGCCTCCATTCTACAGATGAAGTCACTGCAGCCCAGAAAGGTTGGTTGACTTGTCAACCTGATTATCAATCTGATAGTTAATTTCAGAACTTGGGTCCATTGTCAGCCATATAGTAAATTTCAAAACAGGGTTTGAATCTGGATCTTTCTAATGCCAGGCCCAGCATGAAAAATACCATGGTTTATTATCTGGAACAATGTCCGGGACCCTTTTCTCTTTCTCTATATTCTCTCTTTTAGTGATCTTAATGACTCTTGTGGGTTTGATGAGGTAAGGGAAACTGAGGTGTGAGAGCACCTTATCTAGTGCAGACTTACTCTGTGTAAGATTATTCTGGCCCACTTGTCCAGTACAAGCATCACAGATACGGAGGCTCTTTAAAAGTCTACCCAATATGGTGAATCTTTAATAAACTTTGCTTTACTTTGGCTGACAGAAGACTTGAGTTGAATTCATTTGCCAGGACCCAGTGTGTTGGTATTTTGGGGTCTTGAGCACCCCTAAGCCTATACCTTAACATTTTATGTTTCCCTTACCTCATCAGGTTCAATTACCATCTAAATACAGATGATTCCCAGGCCTATTTATGTAGTCCAAGTCTCTGCTGACATTCCCACATCACCACCTGCCCATTGGCCATTTCCACCGGGATGTCCCATAGGCATTTCACATTCAACAGAACTCTATAGCCCTCCCCTAAAACCTTCTGTTTTTCTGCAATGGTCTCCTTAACATTCTTTTGCACTAAGCTTGAAAAGCTCTCCTCCCAACTTCCAATCCTTAGAGTTCTTGGCTACCTTTAAGATTCAAAAAAGTACCATCTCCTCTAAGCGGCCTTTCCTGGTTGCTCTGCCCCCCCCCCCCCTGGACCACAGGATTTGGGGCAACATACCCCCCCAGCTCCTAGTACCTGCCCTTCTAAGTTTTCCTCCCATCTACTCTCTATGTTTTTGTATGTGCTGATTTATATATGTTTTTATGTATTTACTTACCTTGTCTTAGAATGTAAGGTCTTTGAGTGCAGGGACAATTTCACTTTTGTCCTTTGTGTCCCTAGTACTTAGCACAGTGCCTAAGGCACAGTGAGCTCTAAATAAATAAATGTTTATTGATTGATTGACTCTCTAAGGAATACTAAAAACCACAAATAACAATAATAAGAGTTAGCATTCATTCAAAAACTCAAGAGGTACAAAGCCTATACAGATATTATTTCATTTTATCTGTAAAAAAGTCTTGAGAGGTAGGTATTATTATTACTCCTAGTTACAGGTAAGGAAACTGAGACAGTGGTTAAGTGACTTGTCTAAGGTCACACAGCTAGGTCACACACAAAACAGAATTTGAATCCAGGTCTAGAACTCTATCCAAATATACCACCTGTTGCAGTATGGAAAGGGTAAAATTGGGTGGTGTTTCTCAAGTGGTTATTTTTTATGGATTTGCCTTCCCGAGTAGATACAAGCTCTTTGAGATTACATTTCTAATATTTCTCTGGAACATCACAATGCCTAGCAGAGTGTCTTTCCTATAGTAAGGGCTCAATAACTTTTTGTTGACCTGATTTGATTTCTTGCAGGAGAGGGTAAGGAGGCTGCGTCCAGTCCAACGGCCACAAAACAGCTTTGAGCAACTGGTAGACAGAGTTGCATGTCCATGTGGCAACTTTGCAAAGAACTGGCTAACTATTCTTATCCCCATTAAATAGATAAGTATATTGAGACTCTGAGAACACCGTGATTAGCCCACAGACACAAAGCACAGGTGGAGAAGGCAGTGTGCTCCAGGCTAAGAGCTCTGCCCTGGTACACAGGAGATCCCTGCTCTAGCCCTGGCTCTCTGTGATCTTGGGTGTGTGTAATGGAATGTAAATTTTTAAGATCTTCCCTGCCCCTAGGTTAAAGTGCACCTGGAGCCTAGGGTGGGAGGCTTGTTTTTCAGAGATACTTTTTGATTGGCCAGTGGGTCAATAAGGTTGTTACATTCTCTGAGCCAGGAGAAGGCTATATAAGCCCTGATGTGAGGCTTTGTTTTGGGGCTCACTTTGAGAAGTATTCTGTGATTTGATCAGAGAAACTCTGGGAAGCTGTTGTTGAGAGTCCGCTGGCTTTGAAAAACCCAGATGTTAATTTGGTATGGATGTAATGGTTGGACAGTTTGGAAAATGTCTCCTTGATCTGTTTCTCTGTCTTGATAATTCTGTCTGTATATTCTGAAGTTCGGGTTGCTGACCTTTTCCCCCTGAACTAGGTAAAGGATAAATATTTGACTGATTAAAGTAAGCTTGTTAACCCATTTTGAGTTGCTTTCCTTTAACAAAGCAGATCTAAGAACCTGTGTTGGCAGCCACCCTGGGGGACGCTGGGGTGCTTGCTGATACTGTGTGCCACAATCTCTTTGGACTTCAGGTTTTACAACTGTTAAATTTAGGGATTTCACAATCCCTCAGGCCCCTATCAACTCTAAAGTTGCCTGATTTCTTTATTCTAAGTAATGTGGCCAAGTCAGAGCTCTACTCATTCAGCTGGAGCCATTGAAAGAACCACAGACTCTCAGCAGGGCCTTAGAGGTGATCTCATGGAATCCCTGTCTCAGACATCAACATCCTTTACAGGATCCCAATAGGTGGCCACATAACCTCTGTCTGAAACCCTCCAGTGCTGGAAAAACACAACTCTTGTGGTTAGAGTTCTCCCTTCCATTGAGTATTACTAAAAATCTCTATGAAGGAAACAAAAAATCACCCCTATTTACCTGTACACCTCACTTGGGCCCAAATGGAGAAGTTATACATTAGCTAAAACTCAATTACTCAACTTACTATTTTATCACGCCTGGCTTTGGCTGGCCTGGAAACCTGCCAAAGGCTCAATGGTAAACCTGAGTCAGGAAAAAGGAGAAAGTTCAGACCATCTGCCCACTATCAGCTTTCTTTTCATCTTCGTAGGTTTATGAGGACCATCCAAGTGCAGGGAGTTGGGTGGGGAATAAAGGGGTGGTATTGGTTTGTTTTTCAATAACAAGGGGCAGAAGGGGGTCCTTGTCCCTGTGTTTGAGGATCCAGAATTGAGTTTCCCCACTATCTGTCCTAGAGGTAAATCTTGGTGGTGGTTGTTTTCTGGCAGTTTTGTAAATAAAATATAAGTGAAACTCCTGACCAGTCTCCCCCATCCTTCCCTCCATAGTCTGGAGGGAAGGAGCTGGAGCCAGGCTGTGCAGGGCTGCAAAACACCATATCTGATGTATTTTTAATGCCTGTTTCCTGCTACAATGACTCAGACCCTCCTTTTTCTCCTCATCTCTGTTCCCACACATCAGCATGGAAGGGCCTGGAGCAGCAGGGGAGGGAGGGCAGGTGAGGATAAAGAACTGGGCCAAATGTGTCCTGTACATGCTTCAATTTGCTGACCTTAATTGTTTTTTTCTTTAGGATTCTCTGTTCAACAGCTGCAGCTTGACTAGATATACTAAGTAGGAAGACAGTGAGGTGTGGTGGCCGGACAGTCCCAGCCATGGGCTCCTTGGTCAGCATGTGAGCTGCTGGAAGTCAGGGACTCTTATTAACTTTCTTTGTATCCCTTGCACTTAGCACGATGATTGGTATACAGTAAACACTCCATAAATGCTTGTGGATTGGTTGACTTTCAGAAAGAGGGGGTGGGGTGGGTGATTTCCTTTTCCTGGGGTTGCCACTGGGATCCTTCAACCTCTCCATCCACCCCTGAGTCATTAAAGTCGTCCCTTCTTTCCTCCTACAGTGGTTGGTAGGTTGGTCACTCTAGCCCTTCCAGAACCCAGACGTAGGTTTGTAGGTGGACTTATCAGGACAGTAATTCTAACTAGTATTGAAAAGAAAACCAGCTTACTCGGTCAGTCAACCAGCATTTACTAAGCACCTGCTATGTACCAGGTACTGAGCCAAGTAGTAGGGATGCAAGAGAAGGGAGAAAGAAGTCTCTGCTTTTAAGGAGCTCCCAGTCTCTGGGGGAGACAACATGCAAACAACAATGTACCAATGAAGGTTTTTTCGAGAATAGGCATGTTTGCAGACAACAGAAGCAGCTAGCAGATAGGGAGTGATGGAAGATTAGTAAGTGAGTAGGGATGATTGGAGGGTGCAATCTTTGGGAGAGGATGGAACGGAATAGGATCTTTTGTGCTAGGAGCAGGGTTTGCTTTGGCTAGAAGGGCTACCTCTTTTTTTTTTTTTTTTGGGGGGGAGAAGGTAGGGCAGTTGGGGTTAAGTGACTTGCCCAAGGTCACACAGCTAGAAAGTGTTAAATGTCTGAGGTCAGATGTGAACTCAGGACCTCCAGACTACAGGGCGGGTGCTCTATTCAAAGGGCTACTTCTTTATGTGAGATGAGGGAAGGCAGAGATAGTGACAGAAGGCATCTGAGTGAGCAGAGATGAGGAGGAGGGGAGAAGAGGAAGATCTTGGCTATCAGTTTTCATCCTTTCAGTAAAAAGTGAGGCAAGGCTCTCAGCTGAAAGGGTAGGGGCAGGGGCACTGGTGGGAGATTTAAGGAAGGATGAGAAGGTTAAGAAATGCTGTTGAGGAGAATGGATGGATTAGGAGGTGTCAAAGCACTGCCTTGTTGTGGTGAGGGCTTAGTTGAGATTATATGACACAAACTTGTAGCAGACGCAGCCTGTTTTGTCATTTTCTCTAGGGAGCAAGGGTATTATGTTTCTGTGACAAACTTTTTGCATCATGTGAAGAAACAACTTGAGTTCATATCAAGGAGGGGACATCAGAGAGGGAACATCCCATAATATAGCAGTTCTAATTTTTTTTTTTTTGGTTTTAGGACCCTTTTACTTTAAAAAAAAAAGGCTACTTCCTCTCAAAGAGCTTTTGTTTAAGTAGGTTATGTCTAGGAGTGTGCTGAAGACAACTTGAACTGGCTTGTGAGAGCTGATTGTTAAATTTTCAGTGTGGAACATTTACACCTCAGAAATCACAAATGCTACATACAAATCAAGGCTTGTTTTGTTGCTTGTCTAGGCTTTTAAAAGTGATAGAGAAAATGAACAACTTTTGTTTCCCCCTGAGAGCTGGTTATTAGACATTTCCTAGCACTCCACTGGTAATATTTATCAATATTTACAGTAGTAGAAATGAAACCATCTTAGTATTAGTTTTGACCTCACAGACTTCCTGAAAGACTCTTGGGGATCCCCAAGGGATACCAGACCACACTTTGAGAACCACTGCCACAGTGGGTGGAAGCTCCTTAGCCCTGGTTTAAATCCTCCTTCAGGTAACTTAGAAACTTGTGTGTCTCTGGGCACCTCATCTGATCTCTCTCAGTTTCATCTTTCTCGTCTGTCAAGTGAGGTTAGTTAGTAGCACCTACCTTACTTCTCAGAGCTATTGTGAGGCTCAAATGAGATAACCTAACTTTTCAGAGCTTAAAGAGTTATACAAATGGCTGCTGTTATTCCTGTTACTGTAGCTTCTTCTCCTTGTTTACTCTGCACATCTACAAAAGTCATCTAGTTCTAGGAGCCTCAGTTTCCTTGTCTGTAAAGGGCAATGTTGGTCTAAATGATCTGTCTCTAAGGTCCCTTCCATCTTTGAATCTTCTGGTCCTAGGAAGCACTTTGTGGTCCGGCATTAAAACACAAGACCTTCACCAGGAATCTACAGCTAACTGTTCCCCTAGCTTTGGGTCCTAGGTCTGAGAAGCATGATTTTCCTTGGATAATCTGTATATGCTGCGTTGGTTTAGAAACTTAAAGTACATGCCAGACCCAAACAGAAGCTAAGTTCATGTTCTTAGATGATGTTAATTTTGCACTGTCCTCCCTCCCCCCCAGTTTAAATCTGTTCTGAAAGAACTCTGGATTTTGAGGAATTTCATTCATGTTTGACTCTTCTTGACCCACTTTGGAATTTTCTTGGCAGAAATACTGAACTGTTTTGCCATTTCCTGCTCCAGCTCATTTTACAAATGAAGAAATGGAGGCAAACAAGGTTAAGTGACTTGCCCAGGGTCACACAGCTAGTGTCTAAGGCTGGATTTGTTCACAGGAAGTGGGGTTTTACTGATTCCAAGCCCAGCACTCTATCCACTGTACCACAATGGTAACTGGGTTCAAATCTTAGTCCACCTGATGAGATAAAGTAGGGCTCTGGATATGTAGTTAGTTCTGGTCTGAATCTTGCTTCAGATACCATATAGAATACTCTAGTATGACCTTGTATAAGTCACCTGTCTCTGCATCTCAGTTTCCTCATATATAAAATCAGAGGGAGTTGGACTAGGGGATTGCTAAAGTCTCTTCCATATCTGAATTCTCTGACCTTGTGCCAGGACCATTCTTCCTTGAAGCAACAGGGAAGCTAGGTCCTCAATGATTTAATAAAAAGAAGAAAAAATACAGAAACAAATAGTTGTGGATTTTTCCTCTTTCCACTGTGAATTTTCTTCCTGATGGAGGCTCCCTTCACAAACTGCTCTTGGAAAAGCATTTGGTTGGCCAAAATGCCAGCTTACAACATCTGCAGCAAATCATTTAAAACATCACTTCATCTAAATATGTGTGTGACTCCGTCAAGATGGCAGAAATGGGACTGCCTTATGTAGGAATCCTTGAAGAGTGGCAGCCTTCTTTTCTACTCTGCTTCATATTCTCACTTCAAGGTCTTCAAACAGTCTGTTAGCTTCCCCTTCTCTGCCACTAACCCAAATCCTACAATTCCCTTAAGGTCAAGATCAAGCCTCACTCCCCGCTTTAGTCTACCCAACCCCACCTCTAAGGTAAAGAAGAGAGGAAAAGCCAGTACAAATTATTGGGCCAGAAGGGGACCTGGGTTCTGACTATATTGTTGCATATGATTTTGCCTTTCTTGATAGTATCATTGTTTGGGTACTGTTTCTATATCCCTATTAACATCAATGGATTTTAAGGAAAGTAATGATCAAAATTTTGTCTATTTTCTATCAAGATAGACTCTAATCAACCAACCCCCCCCCCTTAGTTATATATTAAAAGTAGACTATATATTTTAATATAATTCTAAACAATATATATGTATATATATATATAATTTCATGATCTGGGCATAAAGAATTCTATATAATGGCTTGCAAATTTGTGCTGAGCATTTCAGAGTATTTTCATCTCAGTAGAAACATTCAATTCTGCGTTTGACAATGTGATGGTAGTCTTATTATTTTCAGCTGCAAGTTTCCTGAATTTGTTTTTTAAATGTATTTTTTTATGAATAAAATCACAATTTGGGAATTTTGTGTACAATTTTATCTTATTGTGATAAAGTATATATATTTTAAATCTTTAGTTAATTATTTAGTTACAAAAGGTTATTCTACACATATTTTCCAAAAATATGATTTATTTAAAAATATTTCTAACTATATTTTCTTAGCTCTCAAATAAATAAGATCAAATGTCAAAACTATATAAATTTAAAAATGTTAAACATTATAGTAAGAAAACAAAAAGTCATTGCATTTTGCAAGTAGTCAGTTTTAAGTATGTTACATTATATGTGTTGTCATTTGCAGAGTTGTAATCAATGAGGGTACATTTTGTGAAAATTTACTGCAGTGTCAATTTTGTGTCATGATTTCGACTTAAATTTTTAAATATTCTTTACATTTTTATTTTTCTGTGTTCTTTAAGACTTTTGTTTTCCCATTCCCAGTTTTATTTGTATACTAGGCAGGGCATATTTGTTTTTTTTTGCTCACCAATACAAATTTCCTGTAAAGAATTTTTAGCAGTTTTATTCCTCTATTCTCTCTCCCTCCTATTCTCCTCTCCTTTCCTCTGATCTTCTTCCCTTTTCTTCCCTTTCACCTTCTCTCTCTCCTTTTCTACTCTTGGTGGGGGGACCCCTGTTCAATTCCTAATGATCTCTTAGTCTGAATTCCTTGAGCATTACCTGCTTACAGTATACTACTACCTGCTCTCACACTTTCTTATCTGCACTTTGTCTTGGGCTAATTTCTGGTTGCTTCATGTCTAATTTTCCCAACCAGGTTTTAAGTTCCTTGACCACAGGGACATCGTCTTCATCTGCATCACCCCACAATACCAACTATGTTGCTGAGCACATATATTATAATTGTTGATTTATAATTAGAGATAATTATAGGTTTAGAACTGGAAGGGACCTCAGACATCAGATGAGGTCCAGAGAAGTTAGGGGATGTGTCTACGGCCACATGGAGATGAAGAGGTAAAGCCAAGATTCAAATCCAGGTTCTTTGAGTCAACATCTAGTGCTTTCCCATTGCACTATATCGACTCCTTCAGCACAATTAAATTGAGTTAAAATTCAACAGACATTTGTTAAGCCTCTACCACGAACGAGAGCATTAGGGGAGGAGCTGAGAGAGATGTAAAATTTAAGATGTCTGCCCTCATGAAGTTTATAGTCTAGGAGGAGGAACATATGATACAAATACAAACAATTCCACAATAAAATAATACATGTTAAGTGCATGAAAAAGGTACCACATGAGGCTGGATAAGGACTGAGTCATTACCGACTAGAAACTACCTTATAGAGCCTGCCAGGGACATCTGGGTTGCATTCCTACTGCTAGGAAATGAGCAGAAGTGGTAAAGTAGGATGACTTACTGGAAAGTCACAAACAGAGTAAGAAAAGTTTCTTTTTCCTTTTTTGGTCTAACTTGAATGCCCACGACCAAGTCACTTAGCCTTACTGTTACTCAGCTTCTACATCAGTGAAATGGGGATAATAATCCTATTCTTATTTTGCCATCCAATTATAGGAATAAAATGAAATAATGTCTATGGAAGCCTCTTGAGTTCCTAGGAAGAAAAATACTATTTAGATACAAGATATTGTTATTATCATCACTCCTAAAATTTTTATTGAAATGCTTGGAATAGCATAAGCACTCTGTTTTTCAAAAGTTGGGGTTGACTTTTAGTTTCCATTCTGAAAGCCCCTGAAGGAAGATTCCAACGTCAAGACAAACCTATAATCACATAGAAGCCAGAAAATCCCATTGGAGACTGGGAATTTCAGGATCTTTCCAGTGTCTAGGAAGGGGAGGAAGTGATAAGGAGGGAAAGAAGCTTGTGAGATTTTTCTCTTACTCCCAGCCTCTCCACACTGACACTGAATTCTCCCTTGCTCCATAGCCATTCAGGTATTATAGGAGACTGCTCACAAGCTTCCCTCCACCTGGTGGATGAGAGAAGAAATCTTACCTTCATCACTTTGCAGACCTAGGTCCTTACTTCGGCCACTGTCACCAAAGATAGGCTGAAACCCAGGCTTTCTTGTCTCAGCGAGTCTGGGAGAGTCTTGTCTCTGTCTTCCTTCTGACACTCAGTTTCCAGGTTGTGTACAAAGCAAGCTGCCTGTGAGCAGTGGATAATCAGCACATTCTTAGCCCAGACCCTTTTGGGTGAGGTCTCAGAGATCAGACTGGACAAACACAGTGGCATGCCCAGGGAGGGCCCTGATTCAGAGCAGGTCCACAGCTTCTTCTCCTTAGAGGCAATGTCAAATCACTCCTAGTTTGGACAGGCCAGGGCTGTCTTTAACTTCCTCCTGTCCTTGCCAAAAAACAGGATCCTTTTGTTCACCTTTGGGGTTGGCAAGCCAGGCCTCCCCCCACCCTGGCTGTTATTGTGCTTCAGACAATGGGAGAATGAGCTGGGATGCTGGAAGGCAGATAAGTAAGAAAACATATAGAGGAGAGTGCCCTGAGAAATAAACACAAGGTCAATCCACCTCGAGAATGTCAGAATGTTAGGATCGGCACTTCAATTAAGCCAGGTCTTTTAGCAAATAGCTGCAAGTCTTGGGCTTGTTTTTAATTAAAAACAAATTTTTTTTTTAAAAGGAAGATATTCTGCTCTCTATACTGGACAAACTAAATTCTCCCATTCATTCCATAGACATTGATTGAACATCTACTATGTATGGACAAGGCTATGCTACATTGTAGTATGAATGACATGAAAGATAAATGAAAATGTTCTCAAGGAGCTTAATGTCTAGGAGAGGAAATAAGACAAGAATATATATAATAATACAAAGCCAATTTTGCTAAGTGCAGGAGAAGCATAAATATGGTGCTTCACATTTTCAGAAGAAGTATATGGAGAGGGGTAGCTAACTTCTGGTTAAGGAGAATTAAGAAAGATTTCAAGGAAGAAGTGAATTATGAAGTTAATCATGAATGAATAAATTCATAATTAATATGGAGTAGTTGACTATGGTCAAGGCCATATAGGATTACGCTCTGTCTACTTAGATAAGGGCTGTTGTTGACCTGCAATAAAAAGTGAAAGCATTTGTACTTTATATACCAAGAGGACTCAACAAGTTAACATTTTCTTGTACTCATTGATCTGATATGTTTTTACTTAAAGAAATTAGCAAGCATTAGGAATAGAAGTCTAAACAGAAGCATAATCATGAATTTGCTAATTGTTCTTCTCTCCCCAGGCTATTAGCTAGGGCTCTCTAGAGAAGAACATAATCATTTAATAAATATTTATTTATGCAAATATGCACATGCCATAGATATATCATCATTTTTTTTTTGTTCAGAAATGGGGCTGCTGACAATGTCATGGTGTTTGCCTCCTCTCCGTGTTTTTGATTTGCAAACAAGGAAGTCGGCTGCACATTTCTTGGCATGCCAGTGTGTTTTGGTCATGGCATGACCGCTTGTTTGTCCCTTTTTATTTGAGGAAGCTGACCTTTACCAACCTCTTTAATTAATCTGGAATGAATGAAGCTGCAAGGTCAGAGCTTGGAAACTTCTGCCTGGTGAGAAGATAGAACATGTGTCATCTAATCTTAGGTCACGTCAGGACTCTTCTCTTCTCTGATATTCCTTGCCTGTCTTTTTACTTCTAATTTTGAACAATTAGCTCTTCTGTGCCGCTATGGTCACTACGGGCTGGTTGGCAGCTTATTGGAAGCAAACAAAGCTGCTAATTAGGAGTTACTGAGAATACTAGCTATGGGGACTGTGTGTCTGTGCCTGGGAAGAGCCCTCTGGTTGCAACATCAGTGGGGGTTGCTTGATTTTCTTCCCTTCTGGGATTGTGGCTTCTCATTTTGGGGCATTTTGTCCTCAGCTGGTCAAGTTCATTCACCCTGAACATGGGTCAGATTTTAAGTCTTCTTTTCTGGTGTTTAGCTCTTAACAGATAACAAAGACATTTACTAATTTTTCTATGACTGAGAAGCCCATTGGAAAGGAGATGGTTGTTTTGTTTAGACATCATTTAATTTTCTTTTCCAGTGCTTTACAATTGAGAGCAGGATCCAGATATATTTACAAACTCTGGTCTTGGAGTTCTTTGATGGAAGAAAGGTTATAAATATAACAGTCAAGTAGGTTCTTTCAACCTTATCATGTGAAATAAAACATGGAGTATTAGGAAGGAGACAGTGTCATGGAGACTTTGACCCTCTCATCTGCTAGACAGTCTTCAGAAAATGGGTGACAGGGTATTTGGGGGCTGCTTGAAGGTTCTGGGGTTTCATTTCAGCAAGGAACAAGAGGTGAAGTTTGATTTTCCTTTTGCCCCTCTGCACATTGGTGATGACAGAGATAGTGATAATGCTTAGCATTTATAGGGCATTTCAAAGCTACATATTACCTCATTTGATCTTCATAATAACCCTTTGAGATAGGTACTATAATTATTCCCTTTTTATAGTTGAGGAGACTGAGGCAGACAGAAATTAGATGGCTTTCTCAGGGTCGCACAACTAATAAATGTCTGAGGCAGGATTTGAACACAGATCTTTGTAACTATTACCAAAATTCTACCTGCTATACTATCCAGCTTCTCTGGATTCAGTGATGGGCAATGAGAACCTTCTAACAATCAAACAGCAAGCATTTATTAAATGCCTACTATGTGTCAGGCATTGTGCTAGGTGCTGGCAATGCAGATACAAAAATGAGACAGTTCCTCCCCTCAAAGACCTCATATTCTACTAGAACTTCAAGATATAACAAGAATAAAAAAGCCCCAAGCATTCCAAAACCCACCTCTAAGCTGAATATTTCTGAATGGCTTATGATTTGCCAGCAATGTCTGAATCTGCTTTTGAGAATTTCCCTGTAGGAGAACATTTCAGACTTAGATCTAATGCCAAAAAGAAGCATGACTCTATTCAATTAAGCAGAAGCATTTATTAAGTACCTACTGTGTGCTAGGCATTGTTCTAAAGACACTAAGATAAAACATAGTTGTTGCATCCCTCAACAAGGAATGTTCCAATCACTGGAACGTGTATATAGAGAAATAAATGCAAAATATGTATGTAATAAATACAAAGTAATTTCTGGGCATAGGAGGGCACTAATGACTGGGGGATGGGGTGGTGGATCAGGAATGGCCTAGTATAGGATGTAATGCCTGAGCTGAGCCTTGGAGGGAGTCAGGGATAACAAAATCATGGAGATTGTTCATGGTTTAAAGTTGAGAACACAGAATCCATGCATGAAAACAGAACGATTTAATTTTATTTAATAAACGTTCATTTTTCAAAGCCAAGATTACTCATTTACTGGCAGTATCTGGCCAGGAAACCAGGGTCTGCTAGACTTCCGTATCCTTGGCATGTCATATCCACTTTGCACAGGAAGCCCCGGGTGAATGACAGACTCTCAACCCCCCACTAACATATCTAATTGTCATCTCAGGGGTCACAGAAAACAAAGATGCCTCAAAATAGGCAACAAGTGGATGAACTACTTCCAAGAGTCCTAGAAAATGGCTATCTGGTGAAGCACTCTTGGTAGGCGCTCCCCCTACTTCTGAAAACCACTGGATTTGGGGGGTCACAAGAGAATCTGAAGGATAAGCAGATAACAGAGTCAGAAAGGGCAGCCACTTAGACATTGTCCCGACTGCAGCAGCAAAGTCAGGCTTGTGCTAGCCCTTTGCTGTCCAGGCTCACTCTCTGAGGACTTAACTAGAAATTAAGGAACATGTCAAAGTGGATTCCATCCCTCTACTCCTCCCCTGAAAGAGGGAGAAAACATCATTTCTTTGGTTTTCATGGCCAAAGTCAGGGAGCTCCTGATTGAGGAACATTTTACTTCTGAATGACCTACCCTTACAAAGGAAGAACGTACACCCCTAGTCCTGCTCTCAGAACCTCTAGGGGGTGGTTGCTCTGTGTTCCCCAATTTAGAACACCTGGTTAGTAACTGACCTAGCAAGAGGCCTTATTTAATGCTGATGTAGAGTTAAGTTACTGACACAAAATGGCATCTACTTTGGCTACTCAGATAGGAATCCCTCTCTGTCTTTTGGGGCCCCTGGGTCTTACTGATGGAGGCTCCCCATTTCATACTTCTTGATAGGAGAGTCCTTCCTCCCACTGCCTAAGGTAGGGGGAAATGTGTTCTTGGTATCCTAAATTGAAACTCAGGGACTATTTCACATAGAAGCAATGTTTAAAATGAATAAAATATAACTATTTGCACTGTCTTTTGAGTACAAGGACATTATGGTTCTTGTGGGCTAGTCTGGGAACCTAAGCACTATTTAAAAGGTGTTAGTTTTGTTTTTTTTTTTTGCTTTTTTGGAGGGGGGAAGGCAGGGCAATTGGGGTTAAGTGACTTGCCCAAGGTCACATGGCTGGCACGTGTTAAGTGTCTGAGATCGGATTTGAACTCAGGTCCTCTTGACTCCAGGGCCAGTGCTCTATTCACTGCGCCACCTAGCCACCCTAAAAGTTTTTTTTATTTTTTTTTTAATGAGAAAATGTGCTTTGAATTTCAATAATCAACTTACAGACCAACTTTTGAAACACAACTTATTTGTAAGTTGGGGAATTGTTACACAGTATTCCATAGACTAAGATTCGCAAAATTATGTTTATTTGCCTCATATCTCCTCTCAGCCTGAATTGGCTTCTGGCTAACACATGTTTAGTTGTATTGGATAAAAGGGAATGATAGGCCAGGCAAAAGTTGATGGCTGCAAGCCAGTATGCCCAGACATGGAGGAGGAAGCAGATATCAGAAAAGAGGGAGGGGGATAGGGGTGAATGAAATGGTGGTCAAAGAATGAGATCATAGTTTAAATTGGAAAGAGAGAAAGGGAAAGTCATTTTGCCAAAGAGGTCAGAAAGAACAGGAATCATGGAGATCAGGATGGGTCAGTATACAGCAATGAAAAAGGAAGATCAGAAAAGGATGGATGAATATGCAGGATGAGTCAAGAAAAGCCAAGAAAAAATAAGCAAGATTAAGATGAGAGCTAAACACTACCAACGCAATGAATTTGCCCATAAGAAATTCAGTTCAATCGATCTCAAGAAGCACTTTTTAGAAGCAGCTTGGCTCAGAGCCAGGAAGATCTGGGTTCAAGGCTTGCAACATTCATATACTTCCTGTATGACCCTAGGAAAGTTACATATCTTCTCAATGCCTTAAGCAACTTTCTAACAGTATATGCTGTAGAATAAGGGTTAGTCTGCAATAGTAGAAGGAGATCCTTACTGGGTGAATACTTCCAATACCAATCAAATCACATTTCTGCTAAAAAATGTGTCATAGATAGTTCTCACATTCCTTTTTGGAGGGGGAAAGGCAGGGCAGTTGGGGTTAAGTGACTTGCTCAAGGTCACATGGCTAGTAAGTGTTAAGTGTCTGAGACTGGATTTGAACTCAGGTCTTCCTGACTCCAGGACTGGTGCTCTATTCACTGCACTGCACCCAAAAAGACATTTTATTAAGCATGTACTATATGACCAAGTACCATGGTAGGCACTAAGAACACAAAAACAAATGAAATAACTCTGCCCATGAGAAGCTTAGATTCTACTGGGGAGGAAGGGGGAATGGAGGAACAAAGAGTATCTTTTGGTGGAAGGGGGAATTGGAAATTAACATTTGAGGGTGTAGGAGAGAAGGTAGTATTTGATCTGAGCCTTGAAGGAAGGTGGCAGTTTTTTTTTTTAATTTTCACATTATTCATGTTGTAAAGAAGAATTAGAAACAATAGGGGGAACCACGAGAAAGAAGAAACAAAACAAAACAACAACAAAAAAAGAGCAAATAGTATGCTTCAATCTGCATTCAGACTCCATAGTTGTCTCTCTGGATGTGTATAGCATTTTCCATCATGAGTCTTCTGGAGTTGTTTTAGACGCTTGCATTGTTGAGAAGAGCTAAGTCTATCAAAGTTAGTCATTGCACAATGTTGCTGTTACTGTGTCCAGTGTTCTCCTGGCTCTGTTTACTTCACTCAACATTAATTCATACAAGTTTTTCCAGGTTTTTCTGAAGTTGGCCTGCTCATCATTTCTTATAGCACAGTAGTATTCCATTGCATTCATATACCACAACTTGTCCAGCCATTCCCCAATTGATGGGCATCCCCTCAATTTCCAATTCTTGGCCACCACAAAAAGAGCTGCTATAAATATTTTTGTACATGTGGGTCTTTTCCCCATTTTTATGATCTCTTTGGGATATAGACCTAGAAGTAGTATTGCTAGATCAAAGGATATGCACAGTCTTATAGCCCTTTGGGCATAGTCACAAATTGCTCTCCAGAATGATTGGATCAGTTCACAACTCCACCAATAATGCATTAGTGTTCCAATTTTCCCAAATTTTCTCCAACATGTATCATTTTCCTGTTTTGTCATGTTAGTCAATCTAATAGATGTGAAGTGGTACCTCAGAGTTGTTTTGATTTGTATTTCTCTAATCAATATTGAATTAGAGCTTTTTTTTCATATGACTATAGCTGGGGAAGCCAGGAGTTCTAAGAAGCATTAGGTGAAGAATGAAAGTGTTCCAGCCTGGGCAAAGGCAAAGAGATGGGTGATGGAAGGTAGTTCCAAGTTGGCCAGTCTTGCCAGTATGTAGAGTGTGTGAGAAGGAGTAATGTTATCAACTTGGAACCATAGGTTGGAATGAGACTCTTGGCTTTAAATGCCAAACAGTTCAGTTTAAATTTTATACCAGAAACCATAGGGAGCCTCTGAAGTTTCTTGAGAAGAATAATGACATCGTCAAAACTGCATTTTAGGAATATGGCAGTAGTGTGGAGAATGAATTGGATCGTGGGTGGGACTGGATGCTAATTCTAATTAAGTGTTAGACCTATGAGAATTCAGGATCTATGTGTCAGTATATGAGATGAAATTTTGGACACACGTTGATTATGTTAATGTGGGGCTAGTTTTTGCCTTTCCTTTCAGAATATACTAACCCTTCTCTCCATCCATTATACAAATAAAGATAAAAGTTATACACACATACTTTCTCACTAGAGCATGGGATACCCATAAAGTGAATATTATTCTCATGTTCAAAAACAAGCCTTATAATGGAGCCTTATTTCACTTCTATAAAAATGATTTCAAGGAAGCTTAGTAAGGTTCTTCCAGAGATTTCAAATCCATTTGACCTTGTTTTAATCCAATTCAGCATGTATTTATAATTCTAATCATCACAGTTTATAGAACTGTAGAATTAGAACTGGAAGGAATAGAAACTATCTAGTTCAACCCTCTCTTCCTCATCTGTAAAATGAAGGTTGTATTAGGCAACTTTTATGATCCTTAAAAAAAAACACATTAACTTTTGATTAAAAAAAATAGAAAGGATTCATTTTCTCTTCTTCCCAGTTCCTTCTGCCCATTGAAAAAAACAACAAACAAACCATTGTAACAAATATGCATTGCAAGGTGTTCACACATTGGACAGTCCAAAACATATGTCTCATTCAACATCCTTTCTGTCTCGGAAGGTGAGTAACATGTTTCATCTTTGGTGCTTTGGGATCACAATTGGTCCTTGATCAAAAATCTTGTCTTCCAAAGTAGTTTTTTAAGTCTATTATGTTGTCTTCATGCAAATTGTCTCCCTGCTTCTGCTCATTTTACTTGGCACCCATTCATACCCTCATTTTTTTTTTTACAGATTAGGAAACGGAGTCCAAGGGAGGTATATTTTTGTAATCACTTATCCAAGGTCACATAGTAAACAACAGCATTAAGATCCTTTGATTCCCAGGGCAGTGTTTTTTCCATTATACTGGGGTTTCTTAACCTGGGATCCATGAGTTTTTTAAAAAAAGCATTTTGATAACTATTTCAATATAATTAGTTGCCTTTGTGATCCAATATACTTTATTTCATGAATTTAAAAACATGATTCTGAGAAGGGGACCATAGGCTACATCAGACTGCCAAAGGGGTCCATGACACACACAAGCATGCTTATACAATGGTTTCCCATCCCTAAAGGTTTTATTTAATCATGTGAAGCATGGTTCCTCCCTCCTATAGAGATTCAGGGCTCCCATAGACTTGGATTCATCTTGAGTGGGCCTGATTACCACCCCCCCCCCCCAGGGGGTCAAGCTTCTCTTCCTCTCTGGGAGGTACTCAGTACAAATATCAGCCATTGGGCAGTGGTTTGTTTCCTCCCACACAGAAAATACTTAAGACACCTCAGACCTCAAAGGTACACAAGAAGAAATCCAGAAACATTACACATCTCAGATAGCCCATTATACTCCTCTCAGAAGGAAAAGACATGTAGTGGAACTACTGAAGTGATGTTTCACATTCGCCCCAGATGTGCATGGTCTGGCTCACTCATGAGGCTCAGATTTACTGGCCAGCCTGGACCATGGCTCTGGTTTTCCTTAGCCTTTCCTTCTAGCAGATGCTCTTCCTGAAGGTGGTACTCTTTTCCAAGAAGCAGGCCTTCACAGAACTCATCTCCCACCTAGGCAGCTAGATGGATAGAACATTAGACCCAGGATCAGGAAGACCTGAGTGCAAATCCATCCTTCGATGCATACCAGCTGTGTGACCCTGGGCAAGTCACTGAACCTCTATCTGCCTCAGTTTCCTGATCTGTAAAATGGAGATAATAATAGCACTCACCTCCTGGAGTTGTTGTGAGGACAAAGTGAGACAATGCGAGCTATCTTTCATATAACATTTAAGGTTAATCTCACTGGACATCCAGTGATTTGAGTAAGGAAGGACCACCAAATGAATATTAACTGGCCAGCCTCACCTCAGTAGACTCCCCATCCTGCTAAATCCCCAGGCAAATTCAAATTCCAAGTCACCTTGCCAAAGTAAGGTCATCAATAAGAGAAGTTGAATATGAACTAGGTGCCAATTCCCGGGGTATTTTCTCCCAGCATTCAGCAGCAGTCCTCAGGCCCAGGCTCCTCATTTCCTCCCCCAATGCCTGGTCTTATTTGACTGAGATAAGGGGCCTATAAAAACCTATTGTGTTTTATTAGTTTCTGTGTACCCAATTCTACCTGGGGTTCCCAACAGATGTTTCCATCTTCCCTTTCTGCCCTTACAAAGCTTGTGTTAGTTTCTCTCTGATAACTGTCTTGTAATGTGTGACAAGACTTGTATGACTTGTACATATGACATACAATTTAAAAATTATTGGTCTATCTGAAAACCATGATGAAAAAAAGAACCTGGACAGCATCTTTCAGGAAAGCATCAAGGAAAACTGCCCTGAGGTCCTAGAACCAGAAGAAAAAATAGTTGTGGAAAGAATCCACCAATCACCTCCTGAAAGAGATCCCAAATTGAAAATTCCAAGAAATATTGTAGCCAAATTCCAAAATTACCAGATCAAAGAGAAAATACTGCAAGCAGTCAGAAAGAAACAATTTAAATATCATGGAATAACAGCTGGGATTGTACAGGACCTTGCAGCTTCTACTTTAAAAGATCAGAGGGCATGGAATACAATTTTCCATAAATCAAAGGAGCTTGGATGACTTGTACTGTTAATCCTTGGGAACCGTATTGAGCAGGTACTCAAGCTCAGCAAGGTTGGGAGTACCCATATCTCTGGATTGCTGGTTTCTGACCTGTGCTCAGGAAGGAAAACTGAAAGGCAGAAGTAACAGCTGCAACAACAAAAAAACATGCGTTTATCTACACAAGTGAATATCCCTGCTGCCATGTAACAATGGGTACTGGCCTCAGCTGAGGAGTGGGGTGGGGAGGCAAGAGAGATCCCTTTTCCCTCCTACTGCTGGTAGACCAAGGGAAGAAGAGCTTATTCACTGAGAACAGACACCTCCCCCCCCCCAAAAAAAAGAGGCATAATCATTTATAGAGCTTTTCCTAGGGAATGCCTGGGAGAGGTGCTGTCAAATTATCTTCAACACAATTCTTCCTGGGGTACAGGGACTCATGGGGGCCAATCAAGAGCTGTCATACGAGCCTAACAAAATCTGTGCCACTCGGCAGCATGCTCACCCAGCTCCATGGAAGGTCCTCTGAGCTCAGGGGTTTGCTGGATCCCCCCACCAATGAAACTGGCTAGCACTGACTACATTATGTTTTAAAGTTGGAAAAGTGCCTTCCATAGGTGATCTCATCTGGTCCGTCCAATAAGCCGGGAAGCAGAGCTGGGAGCAGAAATATGAAATTTCAGCTTTTAGGCTTGGGCTCCATCAAATCCTGAGCCTCTTAACAAAACTTGCAGATTTCTACCGAGAGACTCCCAGGAATCTTCTGTGCGGTCTCTGCCCACACCTCAGCTTTGCCCTCTGCACTGGCCAAGGGCATCAAATGTGAACATTTGGAGGATTTTCTTCCATGCAGCAATTGTGGCTGAGCTTTTAGGCTGCGAAGATGTAGTAATTAGCTGTTTGTTTTAAAAAAAAAAGATCAGATGATATTTATATTTATAAAGGTTTCAGCTTTTAACTTCAATTGAAGAATACATGAAGATTAAAGATTTTCACTATTATGGTGAAATAAAAAAAAACTGGCATGTCATTTGACATGACACAAAGAACTTGAGAGCACCCATGAGTTTCTTTATGCTTTATCCCCTTTATTTAAATTAATACCTATATTCCTTGGAGAAGAACTAGGTTGTGCAGTGGGTAGAGCACCAGCCTGCAGTCAGAAGATTCATCTTCATGAATTCAAATCTGGTCTCAGACACTTACTAGCTAGGTGTGACCCTGGGCAAGTCACTTAACCTTTGTTAGCGTTAGTTTCCTCATCTGGAAAAGGAGATGGAAAAACACTCTAGTAGCTTTGCCAAGAAACCCCCCAAGTGGGGTCACAAAGATCAGACACACCTGAAAACTACAAAAAAAAAAAAAAAACAACCTACCCTTTCTAGGGCTGATCCTATATTCTCAGGGATTGCATAGAAGTTTTAGTCTCTCTGGGTCTCATTTTACTCATCTGTAAAATGAGGAATTTGGATTAAATAATCTTCCAAGTCTAAAAGCTCTGATCCTATGAATTAGTAATATATTAATTAGGCAGAGAGATGGTAACTTACTCTGGGTTTTATAGAGCACCAAGGAGATTGTCAGCACCCAATATATAAAAACAACAGTAAAAATGTTTATGAATGAAAAGAACATTACATGGGGCAATTTAGACCTCTTCTAATTCAGGAAGAAGTTCATATAACTATCTCCATCTTTGGAAAAATCCCAGGATCCTGTGATGACATTTATATCATACTGTGATCTCACTGTTTAGAGGCCAGATGCCTCCTGTCTTCCCATCCATTGATTCATTATTTTGAAACAGACTGGTGAACTGCCTTGATTCATTGATTACATGGGTCAATTTTACAACCACACTCTAAAGTGGGAACAGTTGGAAAACATATAGGAACATTTTTATTTTTAAATGTGAGCCTTCTAACCCAGGCCAGACAGCTGGACCCTATTTTGTGTTTGTTTTTTCAAACAGATCTTTGGTGTCCCAAACTAGACCCAGCTGTAAGTGGCCATTGCATGTTAGGGATTCTGAACTGGGTGTTTGGGTCTGGGCTACTTGTTTAACACATGCTAGCTTTTAGGTGAACACCCCATTTGGAGGAAAGAGAACACTGATATCTTGATGGGGGTGCATCATTACATAAGCCTCAATGTAAATTCTGGATCAGACATACAGTGTATAACCTCAGCTAGACAATCTTTCCTTCCCTTTCTTACTCCTGTCCTCATTTCTCACTGCCATTGTGCCAGCCCTTTTCTACTAGCCATACCTCAAACCCTCCTTTCCTCCCCAACCCAAAATTTACAGTCTCCACTGTGAAGATGGCGGCCATTCTGTGTGAATTCCTTCATACCTTTACAGAATCTCCACCTTCTTTCTCTTCTTTTCTTCTGGTTACAGAAGAAAGGATATCCCTACCACTCACTAGGGCTAATTCCTTTTCTTGAACCCTTGATACCATTCCCTCCTTCCTCCTCCTAAACCTTGATCCGGAAGTGACCCTCTACTCCATGTGTCTTGAATCTCTTTCCTTGCCAGTAGCTACTTCCTGTTTCCCTACAAACATACTCAAGTATTCCCAGTTCTAGAAAAAATAAATGAACACACACACACATACACACACGTGCATGCACACACACTTTTCCTTCATCCCTCTGTTAATTATTTCCTCTTACCCTGGCATCCCCTTATTTTGTATGTTAATTGTCTGCATATTGTCTCCCCTACTAGACTGTAAGATCCTTGAGAGCAGAAACTACCTTTTGCCTCTTTCCTATCCCTAGCATAAATGCTGCAGATAGTAGGTGCTTAATACATTTTTATTGATTGATTCAGGTACTATCCCATCTCTCTCTTTAAAAAAAAAATCTTTTAAAAATACTTATAAAACTTAACATTCTCTTTAAAATTTTGAGTTCCAAATTCTCTTCTTCCCTCCAGTCCTACCCCCATCCATTAAGAAGGAAAGCAAGTATAATTCCCATAATGTATGTAAAGTCATGCAAAACTCATTTCCATATTTATCGCTAAGCCTCTTGAAGTTACCTAGGCTTAGTGCTTTCATTTCCTCCCTATCCAAGCTTTCTTCAGCCCTTGAAATCAGGGTTCAAAGTCACTGATGACTTCCTAATCACCAGGGCCAGTGACTTTTTTTCAGTCCTCATTCTTTCAGCAGCTTGGTCACTTCCTCTTTTAGACACACACACACACACACACACACACACACACACACACACGCCCTGGTTCCCCTATCCCTCCAGTACCTTTTCTGTCTTTTATTGACTTCTTAATCTTTGTTACCCTTTAATATGAGTGCACCTCAAGGGTAGGTCCATAGTTCGCTTCTCCCTGCACTTCCTCCATTGGTAATCTCATTCATTTCCAAGACTAGAAATAGCTACAGATGCAGCTCAAATCTCTCTCTCCAACTCCCTTTTTTTTTGTTTTTTGGAGGGGAGAAGGCAGGGCAATTGGAGTTGAGTGACTTGCCCAAGGTCACATGGCTAGTAAGTGCTAAGTGTCTGAGGCCAGATTTGAACTCAGGTCCTCCTGACTCCAGGGCTGGCGTTCTAGTCACCACACCATCTAGCCACACTTTTTTTTTTTTAGCTCTACTTTCTCTTCTGTACTTTTATGAGGCACAGGTACATCTCCCTTTAGAATGCAAAGTCTTTGGAAGTAGGGATTGTCTCATTCTTTGTAGCTTATAATAGTAATAGCTAAAATTTATATAGTGCTTATTATGTGCCAGGCTTTGTGCTGTTAGTTATGATGTCAGCTGATCATCACAACAACCCTGGGTGGAGGGTGCTACTATTATAGCCATTTAATAGATGAGGAAACTCAGACAAACAGGGGTTAAGTAACTTAACCAGGGTCATACAGCTAATATGTGTCTTGGATCAGATTTAAACTCACATCTTCCTGATTTGAGGCCCAACCCTCTGCTGTACCACCTAGCTGAACTATGAGATGACTCACAGGAATTATGAGATAATATATAAATGCTAGCTATTAATAGTAGCAGCAGCAGTAGCAACGGTAGTAGTAATGGCGGTAGTGGTGATGGTAATAGTGATAGTGATAGTAGTAGTAGTTAAGTAGTGAAAGTAGTAGTAATAGTAATGGTAGTAGTAGTAGTGGTGGTGGGTGGTGGTAGTAGTTGTATCCCTAGTTCTTAGCACAGTGATTGGCACAGAGTAAGTGCCTGTTTGTTGATTGGTTAATTGTATAAATATAACATGCCCCAACCTGGGCTCATCATCTTTCCCCCTAAACCTATGCTTTGTGATCTCACCATTTCTTCCTGTGGCTCTGAGATTTTCCCAGTCTCCTGCATCCACACCTTGGGTTACCTTTGGCTCTTCTCCCTACCTTACCTCTCAGGTCCTCAGTTGTAAGGTTCTGTCTGTTCCTTCTCTGCAACATTTCCTACATTTCCCTGGCCTCTCTCTTCTGCATTAGTACAGGGTCTCATTAATATCTGCATCAGCTATAAAAAGAACAATTCACATTTATAGAACACTTCAGGGTTTGCTGAGTGCTTTCCTCACACCCACCCTGTGATGCACCACAGTGGCCTCTTTCCCCACCTCCACTCTCATTTCTCTAATACGTTCTTCCTGTTGCTTTCAGGATTTGTCATCTTTCACCATATCACCCTTCTATGCACAAATCTTCCTGTGGCCTCCTAAATAAAATTCAAACCTCTCTGTTTGGCATTCAGCATTTGATACAGTCTTAAGTCACCCTATCTTGCTAAGTCAGTTCATATTTTTTGCCTTGTGCACTGTATATTTCTGCCAATTTAGATACTTTTCTCCACTCCCCTGACACCCACAAACAGACATGGAGTTCTCATGCTTCTGACCTTTGCTCAAGATATTTCTTATTCTTGGAAAGTCCTACCTGACAATCTTCATCTGCCCATCTAGATTTCCTGCAGAGTTCATCTCAAACAACTCCTTTTGCAGATAGCCTTGCCTGATTCTCTTCTACCACAGGCCTCACATAAAACAAAATGCTCTCTCATTCATTTGTGATATAATCTTGTTTATTGTGGTCATTTGTACATTTCCCTAGTAAATTGTAAACTCTATAGACGTCATGTCTTATCTAAGTTTTCTCTCTCTCTCAACATCTAGCACAGTGTTCTGTATATAATAAGCACTTAATACATCTCTTACTTTGTGTTGCTTTGAATTGTATTACGTTGTATTGTGGTATTTTGATGCCATATACTCTCTGAGGTCATGTACACAGGCAAATCAATCATACTAGTATTCTTTGGCCACTGTCCAATTATTAAAGCTTTGGGAACTGTGTGTACCGATCTCAATGGCCCCAGAATCACCTATGGAATACATACAAATGTAGCTGTGGTTCTGCTGGGAGAATGACCTCCCCTGAACTCACTAGATACCCCAATGTAGTTTGGGGCCTGAAAAACTATGGTTTATTTTTAAAGCCTGAGGCACTTGTGTCAAAAGAGTTCTAGGCATTTTTAAATGAGTTCACATGTGTGTCCATGTGTGTCCACACACTTGCACATATGGTATCCAAATCTTTGTAAAATATAAAAGAAAATCTTAATAACTTCTCTCCACCCTCTTCCTGAATTTACCTTAGACAGAAGCCAGAGAATTGAGAAACAGGGCTGAAATGTTACAGAGTCCTTGGGGTCGCTGTGTCAAGTCCCTTATAAGCTCTAGTGAGATCAGACTGTTGGCCTCAGATTGAGTAGCCTAGACTAGAGGTAGTGGGAAACAGCTTGGCAGGATGTCTGCTTCTACTGCAAGAATCCAAGGGAAGGAAAAAGATAAATATCCTTCTCCTTTTCTCCTAGAAAAATCAGGGAAAATGAGCTCAAATAACAAGGCAGTCAGCTAAAGGTGGTGTGCTGGGCTATACTCTAGAGCCAAAAAAAAAAAAAAAAAAACAGGGAGAGAAGCAAGTCCTCATTTTTCTTAATAACATGAACACTGCTAATTATATGAGGACTCTATCCTTAATAATAACAAGAGGGCTTAGGGCTCTAGGAAAGTTCACAGAAAGGTCTTAAATCCGGTGTGACAGCTGATTATTTTGGCCTGTGCAGTTGGAATAGGCCCCAGAAAGCTACTTGTGAAAAAAAGATGGAGAAAATTTAATTAATTTTCAGCTTAACATGTTTAAAAATGATATTTTTAATGGAACTAAAAAGCTCTAGGAAAGAACACAAACTTCTCAGTTCCATGAAGAGCAACGGTGCCCCATTTGATTCTGTCACCTATTTAGAGTATCTTGGCTAAGTTTGAAATAGCATAAGCTCAAGGCTGCAAAATCTATATGGAGCGTTAGGGCTGGATATTTTTTCAAGGGACTTCTAAAAGGCCATGATTACATGGCAATGAAATAAAGGATGCCTGACTGGGTGAGGAAGCTATGTGCCCCAAACAGGAAGACTTTATGGAAAGATCATCCATGTGGGATATGGCCATGGACCTCATTTTCTGCCCTACTCTTGTGACATGGTTCATTTCCAAGGCCTCCAGATCTATAGCAAGAAATAGTAAGCTGTTATGTAAAAGTAATGGAAGCACTGAAATTCAAAATGGTGCCCTTCCAGGGAGTCACAATTGGAGTATAGCATTGCACTTCTCTCTGAAGGAGACAGGGAGACAGGACAGGGGATTAAACCTCGAGAGAAGCTTTGCAGGGCAACCAAATCATTTTGGACCTCATTCTGTCTGAATGAAAATCTCACCAAAATTATCTGAGAAAAGTAAAAAATGCTCCTCCTCTAACATGTTGCTACATATTCTCTTTTTAGTGTAAGACAGCAGCCGGCACATACAATATGCATGACCGGTTGGGTGTGTTTTATCTAGTGATGTTACATGAAAATACCCTGAGCTTTTATGGACATTAACTTTTTTTTTAATGGAAAGGATAAACATTCATGAACTAGTTCCCTGAGAGTATTTATGATTTATTCAAATATCTGTGAATATATTTAGAACTGAGAAAAAAACAAAGTTTAAAACAATTTTTAACTCTACTTAATGACCCCAAATGAATCAATCCTCTTTGCAGATTACATTGTGTTGTTTGCAGAAAAATGTGAGAATGATGGGCTAGAGAAGGATGAGGGATGGCAGGTGGATGGCCAAAGTGCTCCGCTGGGATGCTTTTGTTATAAGAAGAAATCAGAACACAGAGGTTTGAATCTCACCTCAATACCTACCCCTAGTGACCTTGGGTAAGTCATTTAATTTCTACCTCCATGGTCCTTAGGGACTCACCTGTAAAATGAGAAGCTTGAACAAGGTAGATTCAACAGTCCCTTCCAGCTCCTCCTCCCCTTTTCCCTATCCAGTCTCAAAGAAAGAAAGGTTTCTTCTCATTTCCACCTGTGCTCTTAATCCCATCCTCTCCTAGCATACTTGAGTGTTCTCTTCCTTTAATTATTGCCCCACCCCCTTCTCTTCCATCTTCCACCTTCACTGGCTTCTTTCCCTCTATTTACAAGCATGGTCAGGTCTCTATTATGTGGAGAAAAAAATCTAACTTTCAATATGTCTTGTCCTTTCAGGCTATTGCAAACTCCTTGACATTGGTGATCATCTCATTCCTCTTGGTATCCTTCCACAGGACCTAGCACACCACTTTGCAGCTAATCAGCCAACAAGCAATAAATCTTGATGAAGTTTGATATAGTCTTCTTTATTCCCTAATTGTTGTGAACATCATAGACCGTAGATTGTAAACCCCTGGAAGGCAATGATTGTGTTTTGTACTTAAAATTTTTTTTTCTCCATCTTTAGCAAAAGACTGGACACATTGTAGGCAAATAAACACTTCAAAAACCAATTAGCACCTGGGGACTAAACATGAGTTCAGGAACTGTTTGATTCTTCAGGTCAAAAGCAAAAGAAGACCTTTACTGCCTAATTCTCATTCATCTATTCATTCATTCATTCCTTCATCTACTGAACATTTACTGAGCACCCACGATGTGCAAAAGTACTGCACTAAGTGTGTTCATTATATATTATATTTCTTCTGGACTACTATGCTGAATGACTATCCTTTCCTCCATCTCAAAGAAGAGATTCTGCTTCTTAGGGTACCTCCTGAAGGTCCAGGCTGGTACCAAACACCCCTGTCTTGGTGCTTTTAAATAGAAGCTTGTTAGGAATATTGTAGAGATGCTTATGTTTTGGGTGACAGCTAGATGACCTATGACTTCTCTTCCAACTCTGAGATTTTACTATTCCCATAAGTCTTTAGTAGAAAGAATATCAAATTGGGTGTTAAGAGAATCTGGGTTCAGATGTAAAGTTTCTGCTTACTCTCTGATTTGATCTTGGGAAAATTGTTTTCTTCTCTCTGGGCCTTAATTTCATCATCTGTAAACTCAGTGCATTGGACTCCGTGATTTACAAGGTCCCTTTTAGTTCTAAATCCTAGGGTTCTATGAGTTCCCTGGAAAAGGCCCCACCTAAACATAGACTGAATGTCTCCTCTTTGCTGTAGGAAACCTCACTAAACCCCCCAAACCCAACTTTGTATGGATAAGCTGCTTCTAAGTCCCCATAGAAATGGATGATTGGAAAAAATTAATAGGAGTGCTTGATGGAAGTCAGTTTAGTTACCAGTGGCCATTTCTTTCTTTCTTTTTTATTTTTTTAAAGCAATTAGGGTTAAGTAACTTGCTCAAGGTTACATGGCCAGTTATTTTATGTGGGTGCCAAGTATCTGAGGCTGGAACCGATCCCGGATCCCGATGCTGGGGCTGGCGCTCTTACTCACTGCGCCACCTGGCCTCCCCACCCCCTCCCCCCAGTGGCCATTTCTGTTTTTCTTTTTGGATAAAATTAAAAATCAAAATCCCCCAAATATTCAGATATGGTTTGAGATATCACCTAGTCCAGCCCTTGGTCTTTGAGGGACTTCTCATAAACAATTCTAGCCATTTGCCATCCATCCTGTTTCTCATAGACTTCCAAAGAAAGAAATCCTCTAGTCTTCCCTTTGACCTTAAGCAGGGTTTCACAAGTCTCAGTTTTTTAATACCACTGTTCTTTTAATTAATGCCTTTGTTTTTTAGCCCAGCAAAAATTAAAATTTGAAAAGAAAGAGAAGAAAACAAAACCAAATAACATATGGACCATGTCTAATAGTATACATAATTTTCCACGCCCATAGCCCCTCACATTTCCACTGAAGGGAGGGAGTTAACATTTTCTCAGATCTTTTTTGGGGCCAAACTTGGCCACTATAATTACATACCCTTCAGTTTGATTTTTATTGTTCTTTCCCCTGATATTGTTGTAGTCTCTCTCTCTCTCTCTCTCTCTCTCTCTCTCTCTCTCTGTCTCTGTCTCTGTCTGTCTGTCTCTCTTTTCCACTCTGGTTCTATGTACTTTGTATCGGTTCATATGCATCTTTTCCTATTTCTCTGTAATTCTTCATATTCTCGTTTAAGAAATGCCATATTAATAATTTGTTCTATTACATATGCCACAATTTGTTTAGCCATACTCCAATCAATAGGCACCTAGTTTCCAATTCTTTACTCCCACAAAAAGTGGTACTACAAATATTATGGTATGTATAAGGACCTGTGGAAACTCCTTGAGACATATGCCTAGCAGTGTGATCTTTGGGTCATTTTTCCTTAAAGCATAATTCTTTCCATAATGGGTCAACCAATTCTAAGCTCCACTAATAGTTAGATTAGTGTGCCTATCTTTTCACAGGATATGATATTTCCATTTTTCTTCCTTCCAGAATGACCTATTTTCATATTTTGTCATCTTTGCCCATTTTTGGGATGCAAGGTAAAATCTCAGGGTTGTTTTGATTTGCATTCCTCATTGTTAATGATTTGGAGTAATCTTTCATATGGTTGTTAATAATTTCCAATTCTTCTTTTAAGAACTGTTTATTCACATGCTTTGACCACTTGTCCTTTGGGGAATGGTATAAACCTCCATGTTAACCACTCAAGCTATAACATGAGTAATTTTCATATTTGGTTCTCCTTGTGCAACAGCTGGTCACCATCTCTATCACTCAGGCTTAACAATAAAATCTTCCTGATTTCCCACTTTTGTTTCATATGCTTTCTTAATATATGTTGGATAGGTACAATCAGCTCCCCCAAACTCCTTTTGCTATATGGGAAAAAAAGTGACTCCTTTAAGATGTGATTGCCCCTGGTCACATGAATGTCTTAAGCTATACATACTTGGTACCAGACCAAATGGGACTTTTTCATCGGTGTGTTGCCTCCATGATCCAAATGAAAGATTTGCTATATCCTGTTTTCACAGAACCATAGAACTTCAGAGTTGGAAGAGAATTTGGGGGTCATTTAGTCTAATTCATACCTTAAAAAAATTCCTACTAAAACAAATCTGACAAATTGTCATCTGGCTTTTGCATGACAACCCCCAGTAAAGGGGAATCCATTACCTCTGGAGGTTGTACATTCCATTTTGGGATATTGAATGGTTAGGAAAATTTTTCCTTATATCAGATCTAAATCTGTCTCTCTACAAATTGTTACTACTTTTGCCCTCTGTGACAACAGTACAAGTCTAATACATTTTCCAAATGAAAGCCTTTCAGGCACTGAAGACAGCTATCATGCCCCACCCCTTTACTCTGTACAGGCAAAGCATCCCCAGTTCCTTCAACCATCCTTGATGTGGGATGGACTTGAGTATCAAACTTCGCTATTCTGGGTGACTCTCTGCACATATTCTCTAACTTATTAGGGTCCTTCCTAGCCTGTAGGATTTTGGAACCAAAACTAATGTTCTAGTTATGGTCTGAAAAAGTAAGAATAATAGTTGTCCTCATTTACATGATACTTAATGGTCTATAAAGTGCTTTAAATACTTAATCTCATCTGATCGATGAAACAAACCTATGAAGTAGCTCCTATTCTTAGCCTAATTTTATTTTATTTTTTAAAGCAATAGGGGTTAAGTAACTTGCTCAAGGTTACATGGCCAGTTATTTCTGGGTGTGGTACTGAGTATCTGAGCCCAGATTTGATCCAGGTCATCCCGACACTGGAGCCGGTGCTCTTACTCGCTGAGCCACCTGGCCGCCCCTAAGCAATTGGGGTTAAGTAACTTGCTCAAGGTTACATGGCCAGGTGTTTCTGGGTGGGTGCTAAGTGTCTGAGCCCAGGATTCGATCTCCAGGTCTTCTTAACACTAGAGCTGGTGCTCTTACTCGCTGTCTTAGCCTAATTTTACCTGTGAAGAAATTGAGTCTCAGAGAAGTTATAGGCTTTGCCCAGGGTCACATGGCCAGTGAACATCTGCAATAGGATTTGACCCCCAAATCACTCTGACTCCAAGTTTCTTATTCTCTCCACAACTGCCCTGCCACCTCCTAAGAAGTCAGCTGCATCTCAGATTACTTGCTCTAGGTAGATGGCAATAATCATTTCCTTCCAAAACCCATTTTTCCACACACACACAAAAAAAAAAACCAGTTTGAAAACTGCCCATCATAATTGAGAAAGAGGGCCCATTTCATACCAGCTAGATGCATGGAATGAATAGTCCCAAGGAAACTAGCCATGTTTAAATGGAAGATAAATTATTTGTCAGTTTGGCACTTTTAAAATCATAATAATCTGGGACAGTTAGGTGGTGTAGTGAATAGAGCACTGGCCCTGGAGTCAGGAAGACCTGAGTTCAAATCTGGCCTCAGACACTTAACACTTACTAGCTGTGTGGCCTTGGGTAAGTCACTTAACCCCAATTGCCCAGCCTTACCCCCTCCAAAAAAGCAAAAAACAAACAAATAAAAACCCAACAACTAAAAAAACCCTGAAAAACAAACCAAAAAAATCATAATAATCCTTTCTGCATTAACAGAAGCTATGAAAAAAGGGCTTTCTTCTTCCTTTGGACCCATAGCTTTTCACTATGAAAAGTGCGATCTCCTGGGATAAAAAATATATGCATTTGTAAAAGGGTATTAAAGTATTCAAAAGTATCCTTTGCACCTTCCTCCCTCCCCACACCATGTGTTACCTATCCTACCTAACTCTAGTCCTGGTCTAGTTTTGATAGATTTAACTAGTATTTTCTTTCATACCTTGCATACTTAATACACATTCACATGCATGTGCAAATACATGTCTACCTATAACCTGGATCAAAGCTATCTACTTTTAACACTAATGCAATATTGGTAGAGTTGTGAACTGATCCAACAATTCTGGAGAACATTTTGGAACTATGCCTAAAGGGCTATAAAACTGTGCATACTGTTTGATGCAGCAATAGTACTACTAGGTCTGTATCCCAAAGAAATCATAAAAAAGGGGAAAGGACCCACATGTACAAAAATATTTGTAGCAGTTTTCTTGTGGTAGCTAAGAATTGGAAGTTGAAGGAATGCCCACCAATTGTGGAATGGCTGAATGAGTTGTGGTATATAATTGTAATGGAATACTATTGTGCTGTAAGAAATGATGAACAGGATGATTTCAGAAAAACCTGGAAAGATTTATATAAACTGATGCTGAGTGAAGTGAGCAGAACTAGGAGAACACTGGACATAGTACCAGTCACATTATGTGATGACTAACTTTGATAGACTTAGTTCTTCAATTCTCTAGCTTATTAATATCCTCACAATGGAAAATGCTTTTCACATTCAGAGAAAGAACTATGGAGTCTTAATGCAGATTGATGCATACTATTTTCTCTCTCTCTTTTTTTTTCATTCTTGTGACTTTTTCCTTTTGTTCTGATTCTTCTTTCACAACATGACTAATGTGGAAATATGTTTAATATGATTATACATGTATAGCCTATATCAGCTTGCATGCTGTCTTGGGGTGGGGGGAGTAGAGGAAGGGAAGGAGAAAAAAAATTTGGAACTCAAAATCTTAAAAAAAGTGAATATTGAAAACTATTTTTACATGTAATTGGAAAAATGAAATACTATTTAGTGTGTGTGGGGGAAGCTATCTACTTTTGTCATAAATAATTGTAATGGGAATGTAAATTTTAAAGATCTTCCCTGCCCCTAGGCTAAAGTACACCTGGAGCCTGGGGTGGGAGGCTTGTTTTTTCAGTAGATACTTTTTGATTGGCCAGTGGGTCAATAAGGTTGTTACATTCTCTGAGCCAGGAGAAGGCTATATAAGCCCTGATGTGTAGCTTTGTTTTGGGGCTCACTTTGAGAAGTGTTCTGTGATTTGATCAGATGAAACTCTGGGAAGCCGTTGTACAGAGCCCCCTGGCTTGGAAACCCAGATGTTAATTTGGTATGGATGTAATGGTTGGACAGTTTGTAAAACTGTCTACTTGATCTGTTTCTCTGTCTTGATAATTCTGTCTGTATATTCTGAAGTTTGGGGTGCTGACCCTTTTCCCCTGAACTAGGTAAACGATACATATTTGACTGATTAAAGTAAGCTTGTTAACCCATTTTGAGTTGCTTTCCTTTATCAAAGCAGATCCAAGAACCTGTATTGGCAGCCACCTTGGGGACGCTGGGGTGCTTGCTGCTACAATAATGAAACAGGACCTACCTACTATGATGACAATAATAGCTAATATTTGAATACCACTTGAAAGTTTGCAAATCACTTTACATATATATCCTCACTTGATCTCCTAATGAGTTGGTAACTGTGCTAGGACCAGGATTCAATATGCTTCTGTCTGTTGAGTTCTTAATTTTATGGCTAGAATATAGTGCCACCCCTTCCCTGTTAATCCTCAAGTGGCCAGGGTGGGACTGTTAGGACTAATTTATATGATACCTAACCACTTGGGTAAAGTTTTCTGGGACAACATCCTCATATTCCTTCTTTTAAAAGATCTGATAGGACAGGGTGAGGGACAAATTAAGCCAGAGGGGAAACATTCAAAGTTGCTTATTATAATAATTATACTTATTATAATAATTACAATTATTATACTTTTGTGAATTTCCTCTTATGGAAATTGGTAGTCTTTTAACATAA
Organism: Petaurus breviceps papuanus; assembly: GCF_028583685.1. Lineage (NCBI taxonomy): Eukaryota > Metazoa > Chordata > Mammalia > Diprotodontia > Petauridae > Petaurus > Petaurus breviceps. The sequence continues at coordinate 11,058,507 of NW_027186473.1, forward strand.
TATTGTAGATCCTCTCTTTGCCTCCTAGATCCTACATACTTTTAAACCCCAATTTACATTCCATTTCTTCAGTGAAGCCTTTGGTGATCCCTTACTCCCATTCCTCATCAATAATAAGTTTCTTCTGGGCTCTTGTGTAGCAGGTTGTTTTAAAACATTTCTCTACTACACTTCTCTTGTATAATTTTTTTCTTATAATTTTTGTGTGTGTTAGGCATTAGAGCAATGGCTGTATGTGTTGTAAGGTGAGGATATCCAGAGACATTGATCCCCCTCTACTGCCATTCCCAACATTTACGCCTAGATTGGCTCCTAGTTCTGCTATAGTTCTCTTTCTCTGACTCTAATTTTTTTTTTCGTAGACACAGTACAAAGGGGTTGGCTCCAGTAATGTGCTGCTAAAGTTCTTTGAGAAAAAAGTATATGCATGACATGCTTTTAAGTTGAATTTGAGTTATTCACATTTTCTCCATCCCTTTATTATTCTAGATAACCAACAAAACAATACAATCAAGCATTGATTTGTAGCATTTGTCAGTTTCTGATATGTAAATGTTCATACTGACCATTTAAAAACCAACTTTCTAGAGTCCTGTTTGAGCTGGCTCTATCCACAATAGTTTGTAGCATTCAACTCTTCCCAGCAGATCTTAGACTCAATCATCCCAATGAGGTTCAGAATGCCCCCACAAATACGTAGGCACAGAAGATGTCCCCAGTGCTCTCAATGAGGTGCTAATGAGGACGTCGACACTCTGCATGGGGAAATGTACAAATTGATAGCTCTTTTCTCAGTTAAGCCCATAAAGTTGACCAGGATCCCTTGTTCAACTTCCTACAAGTGTATAGTCAAATTCACTTGTTTAACTGTCAGTTCTATGAGGGCAGGGTCTGGATCTCCTCTAAACTTTGTATCTCTTATAGCTCCTAGTACAGCATTCTGCAGAAAGTGGTACTTAATAAATACGTCTTGTTGCTTCCTTCTCCCTCATCCCTTTGCCCCCACATATGTAAAGTAACATTGTTGAAATTAGAATAATGTTAAATTTGGTGCTAATAGACTTAGATGACTTTTTATATTTTTCTTTTTGCTAAGTATCTAGAGATGGTTACTCATTTTTCCTTTTTTCACCCTTAGCTATCACCAGAACGAACCAAGTTAGGCACAAAGTGCTGGCCTCAAAAGCAAGTGAGTCAAAGACCAGAATCACAGACTTTGATTGAAGAGCTGGAAAGGATTTGAGTGGCCATTGTGTCCAACTCATTTTACAGAAGGAATCCCTACTATAATATATACAACATTTGGTCAACCAACCTCTTCTTGAAGACCACCAGGGAGGACCTGTTACCTCTCAACAAGGTTCTTCTATTTTCATATAACTGATTTTTAGTCAGCTAGGAGCCGCAGTGCATAGAGTGTTGGGCCTGGAGTCAGAAAGAACTGAGTTCAAATCCAGCCTCAGACACTTACTAGCTGTGTGACCCTGGGAAAGTCATGTAACCCTTTTTGCCTCAATTTCCTCATCTGTAAAATGAGCTGGAGGAGGAAATGGCAAACCACTCAAGTATCTTTGCCAAGATGATCCCAAATGGGGTCACAAAGAGTTAGAAATGTCTAAACAACAACAATTTTAAGGAAAATTTTCTTAATATCAAGCTTAAATTTGGATCTTTGGAACTTCTGCACATTGCTTCTGGTTCTGCCCTTTGGGGCCAAGTTGAAGAAGTCTGCTCCATCCTCCTCATGACAGCCCTTTAAATAATTGAAGACAAATATTATGTCTCTCCTCCCCCTTAGTTTTTCTTTCTCTAAGTCCAACATCCCAATTTCTTCAACCAGTCCTCGTATGACATAGATCAAGTCTCTTTGCCATCCTGGATATTCTTGAGTTCATTAATGTCCCTCTTAATGGTGGCCCTTAGGACAGAACATGATATTTCAGAATGAGGTCTGTTGAGACCAGATACAGGGGACCATCTTCTCTTTGGTCATCGAGATTGTGCCCCCTTAATGCAGCCCAGCATTGTCTTACCTATTTTGACCGCTGCATCACACTGCTGACTCACAGTGAGTTCCAAACCACTAAATCCTCCTAGATCATAAAGCTCTTTGCCTTGAATATATGGCCTCTGGTACATTGGGAGGATTTTTTATGAAGGATTTATGGGAAGATATGGAAAGGAAAGTTTAATCCCTACCCCAAATTCCCAGGTTGTGTGACTGGGGAGGTCCTTTCACAGCTCAGTATACCCTGGGTGTCCTTTCTAAAACTGTGAATTGTAGATGGGAATTAGTGGTTGGAGTTTCCAGACTGGGAATTCCTCCCTCCAACCCCCCAAGTTCCCTACCTCTGATGAAATCACAAGTCAGAACCATCCCACAAGTCCCATCAACCAGTCAACTAGCCTTTAATTACTTACTATATGCCCAGTAGTGCCCCAAGGACCAAAGAAAGAAAGGCAAAGAACAGTTCCTGACCTCAAGGATGGTATGCTCTAATGAGGCAGACATAGAAAGAACTAGGTCTATTGATGATATGTACAGAGTAGATGAAAGTAGTCTGAAATGGGAAGGAATTAGCATCTGGGGAGACCGAGAAAAGCCTTCTGTAGAAGGTGGAACTTGAACTAAGTCTTGAAGGAAGCCAGGGAATCATACTGAGGTGGAAGAGGAGAGGGCAGAACATTCTAGGCATGAGGGACTCCAGGTAAAAGGCATAGAGGTGGGAGATGAGGTCCTGTGCTCAAGGAACTACAAGTATGCCCTGTAGCTGACTGAAATGAATGAGAAGAGTTTAGATAAGAAGGCAAAAAGGGTTTGTGATCTTTTCCAAGGGAATCCTCATATCCCGAGGACTGATGCACCAAAGAAATCATTGTAAAATCAGAAAGCAAATAACCAACTGCCTGCCATGCAGACAGCAGAGATATAGTTGATAGGGGCTATGCCGGGAAATGATAATTAGGTATGCCCATCAGCAAACGGCCAGCTTTCTTCCACATAACTCTAATCATATTCATTCAGCAGCTGTCTTATTGGACTTCTATTAGGCAACCTTTTATGAATCTACAGCCAGATCTCAATTAGTACGAATAAGGAATGTCCCCCCCAAGGGATCACGTTATTTGAATTGGCACTGTATATTTCCACTGGTCTGAAACCAGTGGCCATATGTTACATAAATATAATTTCAAATTGTGAGAATATGAGGCTTTACCATGATCTCATTTTAGAGATGGGTAATCAAGTTGGTCCAAGAGTTTGGCAAAGGTTGAAGAGGAACATCAGAGCCTTAGTGCTGACTGGATACTATGTTTCCTCTGAGTATTGGTGCAATTTCTACAGAGGTCAGTGGCATCACATCTGAGTCAAATTCTTCTGCAACATATTCCCCAGGTTTCTTTGGCTAGTTCCATGACTGATTTTTTCTCTGTACCTAGAATTAATGACTTTTCTCTTTCAAAACTTCTGCCTATGAAACATTTTCAAGTCAAAAGAAATTAAAAAAACCCTCTCATTTAATTTTACTCTCAACTAATTAAAACCAATTAAGTATTTTTCTTTTCATACAGTTATATTGGCATATATTAACAAAAACAACTTATGAATAAATGAAATGTGCCTCAAAGAAAAGAGGCCAGTCTCAAGTGGTATTTCAAGGAAAGAACATGCCATCAAATGTGTCTCATTTATCCCTGAGTTTTCCTGAATTGGAAGTTCAGTACCTCAAAGACAAGTCTCTGAACAAAGCATGTTATAAAATTCTCCTGGCGTGTTTTTCACTTATCTTTTTCTTTCCAGAGAAAAACTCCTAAATGAAAACCATTTATCCAATGACATGAAAGGATCATCAATGACTCGCTGTGGAAACTGAGGCGGTGGATGAGAAACAACTGCCATGAGGCAACTGGCCAATGGTGTTGAACAGGACAATACACCTTTGAACAATACAGGCCTCTCATTCAAGCCCTCTTCAAGACAAGCTCAAAGGTTGAGCCGTGGGATCATCATACGTTTCAGTAGAAGGTGAAAAGACTCACGAGGGACTGCTTCTTTTAGACCTGCGTTCTGAGGTCAAGACTAAAGGATTTGAGGGTAAAATGAAGGGTTATGCTGGTAAAATCAAACTCAGCCATTTGTAGAGAATGAATTTGAAAAATCTCCAAGCCTTCCTTTACCGCAAATGGCACTTACAAAGCCACTCTGAGTTTTTTTTTTAAACATAAATGAACCAGAGACATATGGATTACATTTTCCCAGAAACACAGATGGTTTTAAAAATGAAGGAAAACTGCTAAGAAAAAACACACACTAGAGGGTACTGCAGATCCCAAATCCTCTGGGAGGTACTTTGAGATGTTTTGCTAACCCTAAATACTATTGTGTTTTCTGATCCCTAATAATAAGTAATAGTCTCCTGGATAGAATCAAATGCTTCTATGCTAATTTACCTCCGCAAAGAGCCCAGGAAAATGTCCAGAATGACAGAGTTTGGAAGCATAGGCAACTGCGTCTTTCTCTCCCCTAATGTTAGTATTTATAAAGTACTTTGAGATTTGTAAGCACTTTACAAACATCATCTCAGTTGATTGTCTCAACGACCCTGGGAGGTAGGTGCTATTATTATCTTCATTTTCCAGATGAGCAGACAGTGGTTAGGGTCATACAGTTAGAAAATGTCGGAGGCTGGATTTGAACTCAGGTTTTCTTGACTCTCTGTTCATTTCTCTGTCCACTGGGCTATCTATCTATCTTCCTCACTTTGGTCCCCAGGTCTGGAAGGTGGCACCACCCTGTGGTGGTCTGTTTGAATTGCTTGAATTGTCCAGGTACCTGCCATACAATCTATAATTCTTACCTGTAGTGTTCAGGACACCTTCTCCTCTCAATAGCATTGAAGACATAAATTCTTACCCTGCAATGCTCCCTTTTGGAAATTCCAACAGGAACCACCAGTATTCTGTTTGCAATTGTCAAATTACCATCTTTTATTTCACAGCATGCTTAGAGAACATGTTACAATTCCAACTGTATATATAGGCAAAGGGACCATGTACGGTGGAGGAGGGGGTAGTTCAGGTTCCATTCTGGGATGAAGCAAGACACCCACAGGGTCATTGAACAGTTGACAAAAAGTGGTTTCCGTAGTTATAGCATAGAAAGTGTATCAGGAAGGAAACACTAGAATTGACTTTGGTAGACACAGCCTCCCTTACCTTCTTAGGGAAATGCATCTGGTCATCAAACATACATGGTGACTCTTGGGATGTTCACACAGCCTGAGATACCTGGCCTTCCCCTGGATGGGACTTTTAAAAACTTTTGGATGATAAGGAAGGTATGATAATATGGTCAGACTCTACCAGGAAGCTGTATCAAGGGAGAGTCTAGGTGAACCAGGTCCCGGGGACAACTTTGTCCCTTTTAAGTAAAATTAATATGAACCATGTTGGGAGAAGCGGGAGGGAAGAATTCTGGGGAAACACTAGTAGATAATTAGTTGTATTACAAAGGTGGGTCAGGGAAGTCTCTGATCTGTGATGAGTCCTCAATTAATTTGATAAGATTGCAGGGTGTGGTTCTTTGCAGACATCTGAGATGGACCTCCCCATGGGGGAGGGCATGTCCCTGGTGCCTACCTGAGTGGGTTGCAGAGACTGGACCTACTTCCTGAAGACTGACTGACTGAAGTTGAAGAGGATGAATTTGCCACGTGCTCCCCTTTCTTCCCCTTAACCCCACACCCTGTGATTTATAAAAAAAAAAAAAAAAAGAGATAACAGACAAGCTAGTGAATGCTCTTGCTTTCACATTTTGAGAAGACAGATCAGCATAAAGTTCAAGGGACCAGTGGTGAAGGGAGAACCTGTGCCCATTCCCAGTTTCTTTCTCTTTTGGAGTAGGTAGCGGCATAAGTAGATAGGAGATTCGTGTGCATGCCCAAATGTCTGTCTTGAGAGGGGAATTCCTGCTGGGCTTCAGGCTCATGGTTTCCTTTTGTCTTTCTCTTTCCCTTTATGAGCATAATTTCAGAGTCTGTAGGCCTGAGATCTGAAAGGGAACTTTTCAAGCTCAGGAGCCAGTAGCAATCAGGGCAGTGAGAAATTTCTTGCAAGAGCAAATCCATACATCCCCCCTCCCACCCCCCGCCCCCCAAGCCTAACAGGAGAAGAACTAACTAGTCTGGGTGTTACTTCATAGGTAACCTCAAGTTTGAAAAGTACTCAGTTTGAGTTCAGACCTTCCAGAGAGGGATTGTTCTTTGTCCTGCATTCTCAAAAAGGACCAAGACATCAGGAAGGTGATGAAGTGGGTTTCCAAAGGTGCTCCTTTAGAGGAAGGAGAGTGTTGCATCCTTGAAGAGCAAAGCTAGTGAGTTGTTCAGACAGAATGATTGAGAGATGGATTTAACAGCCTTCAAGATATATTTACCTCCCAGGGGGACTCTAAACCGCAGAGTAGTACTATGAGTCTTAGGGAGACTGAATGTGATTGTGGCAAGGAGGACTCTCTGGAATGTCCAAGTGTTATTCTTTGCCCTCTAGGCTGTGCCGTGGTTAGAGAGCTGGGATTAGAGTCAGGAAGACCTGAGTTCAAATATGGCCTTGTTGTGTGACCCTGGGCAAGTCACCTAATTGCTATCTTACTGTGTTTCCCCGATAATAAGACACTGTCTTATTAAATTTTTTGGAAAGAAAAACACCAGAGGGCTTATTTTCAGGGGAGGGCTTATGTTGTCCTGCCTCAGCTCTCCTCCGAGGCACTGCTCTCAATGGCGCCAGCAAGCAAATCACTGGGGAAGAACAGGATGACGCTCTCACTGCTGCAGCTCTGATTGGATGCAGCTCGGAGCACGGCATGCGTTTCACCCGGGGGGGGGGGGGGGGGTGCATACAGAGGGTACCG
>NW_027186473.1:11065513-11088125 GCF_028583685.1 Petaurus breviceps papuanus
CCAGGTTCAAAATACCAGCATAGGTGCTCTCTATTTTATTTCAGTAACAAACCCAGAACAGAGAAGATCAAAACATGACACCATTCAAAATACAGCATTTACTAAGTGTGATTAAATCATCTCCAAGGCCTACCCCACCCCAGGACTTTCCAATCATTCAATCAATTACAAAGTCTCTGTTCCAAATACTTCTCCACCCCTAGGCTATACCTTAATTAAGTCCACCACAAAGCCCCTCTTCTCAAATGGAGATTAGTTTCCAAACATAAGTAAAATACATTCATTTGCTCAACCATAGAACACAAAAAGGTCAAAAGTTCCCCACCCCTGGATCACAATTGAATCTACCCCAGAGTTACATCAAGTTTAAACACAGCACTTAATACCCAAATGGAGGTCTTTTCTTCATCTTGACACGAGGCAAGTTCTCAGCAATCTTAGTTCCTGGAGAGACAAGGCTTAGCAAGGCCATAAGATACATTGCCAGTCCCTTCATGAATTTATCCTCTGTCTGTAGAACAGTCCTAGAACCCCTGAACACATTAGCAAAGCCCTCTCCCAGGATTTCTGTAAACATACAACAAGAAAATCCTTCTTCAGGGCTTCTGAACCAACAGAAAGGCTCCCAGACCCCTGCAACAACAGCACTGTCCTTCACCAGTGGACAGTATTCATTCTGTCTGCCAGACAGTCTCCAGACCCCTGCAACAACAGTACTGTCCCTCACCAGTGGACAGTATTCACTCTCAGTACTGTCCCTCACCAGTGGACAGTATTCACTCTCTGTCTGCAGGACAGTCTCAGGCCTTCTTAACCAAATGCCAGGTTCCAGGACTTCTTCAACAGGACAGTCTTTCACCAGTGGACAAATCTGGCAAAATAACATCAAAACAGACAGACAAAGTACCAGCAAAACAGCCATGTCTCCTCAGTCCTTGGCAGCTCAGGGGGCAGGTCTCAAAAGTCCAGGGCAATTCAAAGCGGCCACCAGCAATCTCTTAGTCTCTCCCTCTTCACGAGGTGCTGCTTCCAAAAAGAACTTCCGCCTCTCTCTTGTCTCTCCAAATCTACGTCACCAGCTGCTCCCAGTCAGGACTTTCTTTTCACATCAAAAAGTCCATCCCACAGGTGGGATTAACAAGCTCTGGGTTTTAATACAATCAATTTGAAAACCAAGCCCAATACAGGGGAATCTCCACATTCCATTACTATCACAGGGGGACACGGGGGACGGTGCATACAGAGGGTACCGTAATGTAGCGTGTAGCGCAGGGGATCACCTTCACTACAGTAGCAATCTCAATAGGGCTTATTTTCGGGGGAGGGCTTATTTTAGAGGAATCTTACATGGTAAGGGGAGGGCTTATTTTTGGGATAGGTCTTATTATCGGGGAAACATGGTAGTTCCCTCAAATGGGGATAATAATGGCACCTACCTCTCAGGGTTGTTGTGAGGATGAAATAAGATAATATTTGTAAAGTGTTTGGCACAGTGGCTAGTACATAGTGGCTTCTTAATATATGTTGTTTTCCCTTCCTTGTTCAGTTTCCTATGTAGGGGGTGGCTAGGCAGTGCAGTGAATAGGGCATTGGCCCTGGAGTCAGGAGGACCTGAGTTCAAATCCAACCTCAGACTCTTAACACATACTAGCTGTGTGACCTTGGGCAAGTCACCTAACCCCAATTGCCCTGCCCTCCCCGCTCCAAAAAGCAAAAAAAAAAAAAAGAAGTTTCCTATGTAGGGGAGCTAATGAATGATTTCTGTGTCTGGTTGTGAGTTCCTGTCAGTCCTTTGTACCTTTTACATTTTCTGTAAGGTAAAGTAAAAATTATCCTATGCCCAATATCTGTTACCTTGACAGGGGAGCTGGGGACCCTATTACCAACCTTTGGAGAGACCTGGACATGAATTATATCATGATTAATTAGGAGACTTTTCTGGAGCAAATTTAGGTGGGGGCAATGAGCCAAGAAAAGAAACTTATCATGTTTGCAGTATTGGACCTGGCTCATGTGAGTCCAGAGTTTAGTGAGGCTGTGGTCCACAGGTTACATATGTGTGTGTGTGTGTGTGTGTGTATAATTTTTCTTGAAATTATAGACTTAACAAATTTATAAGAATATGTAATTCCCCAATTGATAAATGATCAAAGGATAAGAACAGGCACTTTTCAGATGAAGAAATCAAATCTATCTATAGTCATAAGAAAAAATGTTCTAAATCACTATTGTTTAGAGAAATGCAAATAAAAACAACTCAGGTACCACCGCACACTTGTCAGTTTAGCTAATATGACCAAAAAGGAAAATAATAAATGTTGGAGGGAATATGGGAAAAGTGGGACACTAGTGCATTGTTGGTAGAGTTGTAAACTGATTCAACTGTTCTAAAGAGCAATTTGGAACTATGCCCAAAGGATCCTCAAACTATGCATACCCTTTGATCCAGCAATAACACTACTAGGTCTGTATCCCAAAGAGATAAGGGGAAAAAAGAGAAAAAAAAACTATTCAAACAAAAATATTTAGAGGAACTCTTCTTGTGGTGACTAAGAATTGGAAATTGTTGGGGAATGACTGAACAAGTATAGAATATTGTTGTGCTATAAGAAGTGACAAGTAAGATGATTTCAGAAAAACCTGGACTTATACGAACTGATACAAGATGAAGTGTGCAGAGCCAGAACACTGTATACAGTAACAGTAATATTATATGATGAGCAACTGTGAATGACTTAGCTCTTCTCATCAATACAATGATCCAAGATAATTCCAAAGGACTTATCATGAAAAATGCTATGTTCCTCCAGAGGAAGAACTGATTGGTCTGAATACAGACTGAAGCATATTATTTTTCACTTCTTTTTGCTCCTGAGTTTTCTTACACAAAATAACTAGTATGGAAATGTTTTACATTACTGAACGTGTATAACCTAAATCAAATTACTTACTGTCTCAGGGAACTGGGAAGGGAGGGAGGTAGGAATAGAATTTGAAACTGAAAATTTACAAAAAACAATGAATGTTAAAAATTGCTTTTACATATATTTGGGGGAAAATGAAATATTTAAAAATCTGATATAGGGAAAAAAAGAAATTTTATCCTCAGTGGAAGTGTCTTTAGGTTGTCTAATCCAACTTTGTACCCAGTGTAGGAGTAGAGTCTTTGCCCAAATACTTCCGTCTAGTGATGGGGAACTCAATTCTTTGAGAAAGATTTATCTTTTATCTTCTCATAATTCCATTATGGAATGTTTGTCTGCTTCCTAATGACACTCAGAGAGGCACCTTGAACTCTTCATTAAACTACCTTATTGCAGGATGGAGAAAGCTCACTCTGGTATATAGCCTTGGTATAAGTTTTCATGCTAGTTTCCATTACTGAATTGTACTTCTAAACTTTACCCCTATGTTTGGGGGCCATGAAATGCCATCAAAGAAAAAAAGAAAATGAGTTGGTGATGTAGTGAGAGTGAGAACAAAAGATAACTATTGATATCCTCATGAAAGTCAAGAGGACATAAGGAATGTCTCCAACATGTTGAGGTCACTTCTGCTGGTGAACTTAGTGAAAGCCACAGACCGGGTTTGCACAGGATAGAAAGGTATGGATGATTTGTGATCTGCACCATTAGACAGTATACCCAAATCAATGATCTCATAGACACATTGAAGCTTTGCTTCAACTCACTAGAATTTATTTTTTATTTTATTTTTTTTTTGCCTTTTTTTTAGAGGGCAATTGAGGTTAAGTGACTTGCCCAAGGTCACATGGCTAGTTTTTGTGTTAAGTGTCTGAGGCTGGATTTGAACTCAGGTCCTCCTGACTCCAGGGCCGGTGCTCTATTCATTGTGCCACCTAGCCGCCCCTAGAATTTTTAAAAAATTTTTTTCTCACTATAATTTTTTAATTGTCCAGCTTTAGTCAATAGCAATTCAACTTTCTTCATATGATCATATGATCAAAGAGCAGGAACTTTCTAGCAGTGTGGAAACCAATATTATTTGTTTCTCTGTGGCTAGATTTTGGGGGTGATTTTGTTTCCAATGGCAAATTTTGTTTTCTTTCTTCTAATTAAATGGCCCTTGGGCCACATTCCCAGGACAGAGTGGGTGTTTGCAATGGGGCCAATGCAACCAAATTCTGATTGTGAAATTGTTTTTAGAAATACCTTCAGGCGGCTCATTTTAGATATGATTTAAAAGCAAACAAATGATCAAAGAAAACAAAACTAGAAAAAACTTACTTCCCAAGCATTTTATTTTATTTTACTTTTTGCTTTTTGGAGGAGGAAAGTCAGGGCAGTTGGGGTTAAGTGACTTGCCCAAGGTCACACAGCTAGTAAGTGTTAAGTGTCTGAGGCCATCTTTGAACTCAGGTCCTCCTGACTCCAGAGTCAGTGCTCTATTCACTTCACCACCCAGCCACGCCATCCAGAGCATTTTAGAACATTGGCCTGGACCTATTGTAAATTAGGGCTTTCTTTGGAAGTCCAGGTTCAATCCAATCCAACAAGAATATATTCAGTCCCTGCTATGCAAAATGAACAACAAGTTTCTACAATGTAAAAACAGAATGTAAGCTCACTGAGGGCAGGTACTATTTAATTTTTGTCTTTGTATATCATTAGCACATAGCACAGTGCCAGGCATGTATATGCTAGGTGACATGCAAAGACAAAATGAAAACAATTCCCTGCTTGAAGCACACGAATCTCTGTTCATTGCTATAGTTGAAACAGCACCAGCTTGAGAGTCAGAGAATTTGGGTTGAAATCCCAGTTCTGTTACTCCACTGCCCCTTTGACCTTGGATAAGTCTCTCTGTAAAATGAGGAGGTTGGACACATAACTTCCTAGGTCACTTCCAGTTCTAAATCTATGATTGCAGCCAAAATCCATCCTATTTCTAATTCAAGGATAAGGATAGAGATCAGACCTATGATTTTACTGTTGTTTATGACTCCTTGAAGAGAAACTCTCCACTAACGCAGGACTTACAAAGTGAAGGAGCAAATAGCTTCGGTGTAGCTCAGATTGTTGTTCAAGGCATTGGCCCAGGGTTGCACAGCAAGTAGGATGTCTCAGAAGCTGAACTTGGTCTTGGCTTCTCCTGGATCCAGAATGGAGCTCTCACCTCCAAATAACGGGACATCGAAATATAAACAAGCCAACAGCTCTGAAATAACATTTGGAGCAGTTAATTACAAGGATTTGTAAACATGTGGAGTACATTTTTCCTTAATGATTCAAAAGGATTAAAAAATACATTTATTTATTTATATTTAATTTTTAGGCTTGGGAATTTTTTTTTTAATAAGGAAAAAAGTCACTGGTAGACCTGGACTTGGGCTGTGTAAAATCTCAGACCTGTTGAAAAAGAATTTTGTGTGAGATATTTGTCAAAGCCAAATGCAGCCACACTGGCCAATCTCTGCAACGGACTGTGCCCTCTTCCCAGTCTAGTATCCAGGGAAGCACAAATCCTTTCAGAGGGATAATAAGATCTGGGCTTTTTCACACCAGCCAGAGGAGAATGGAGCTCACCTCTGTAGGAAGCTTTACTCAGTCCTCCCAACAGGCTCTCCTACCTCTCTGGCCCTGTGAACCCTTTTAGAAAGCCTGTCTAGGCAAGAACAATATAATATTCAAATAAAGCAGAATCCAAAGGCTACCCTGGTAGTTATAATCTGTGGGCCAAGATTTAGCTAATGTGAAACAGAGCAAAGACTTTGTTTAATAAAGTGAATTATGTATTCTCATCCACGAACACCTAGGCCTGGTGTGAGCCCTTTGGCCCCAGGCAGTCCCATAATGAATGCCACCTCAGACCCAGCCCGATAGCCCAGCTCTCTATAGCACCTTTGTCCCAGGAAAAAGCCCATGAACCCTGAAGGGTTTCATGAAAATCAGAACAGCAGGTCCCTGCATAAGAGGGCTGATTGCAATTATTGGCAAAACAAAACTGGATGGTTGATCCTGCCTTTGTACACAGGTGGTTCCTTGACCATTAGTGAGTGTTTAAATAGAATTAATTGGCTACTAGTGGGATCATTTCAACAACATTCCTAATAGAGACGGGGAACTTCCAGCATCTATAATGAATAGGGCATATTAGCATATCTATGCTCAGATGAGCAACACATGAAAGCTTAAGCTATTGCTTAGGCCATTACTAACCTCCCATCAACCTTTCTAAAGGACCTCCCCTTACTATGTTGGATGAGACTTGGTGGCTCTTTTGTAACATTCAGTCATCTTAATTGGGCTCTTTTCCTGGGATGCAGGATAACTAAGCCTTGGTGGACAATGGGAAAAGATTACTTTGGGTGATTCTGTGAAAATTCTTATTTTATCAACAGCAAAGTATTTCTTCCTCTCCTTGGAAGAGATATATAATGATATATAATGAAGCATACATCCTCAGATATTGTCAACGTTTTGGTTTGTTTTTCTTTAATTATACACCCTAATTACAAGAATCATAAATTTAGATGTGTAGTGGCAACCGCACTGGTATACCTAGGATGGTTGCTAGCCCAGGTTCTTAGATCTGCTTTACTAGGAAAGATAGCTGTTTAAAGGGTCAATGAATTTTTAGATTATATTCATTAGTTCAGAGGAAAAGTCAAGACCCTGAACTTCAGAGAAAATCCAAACGAAGGAAATAGAGAAAATACAAGCAGAGAAATAACAACTAACTGTTTGAAAAATTAGCACAGATCAACAGACAGATCCAAATGTCTGACCAAGGCAGTATATACATAGTTACCAGACAGAGAAGCACCAACATCTGGGTTTTTGAAAGCTGGGGGACTCCTTACCAGCTACCCAGAGTCTCATCTAGTCAAATCACAAGAACACTCTTCCAGTGAGTGAGCCCCAAAGCAAAATGCTAACCTCAGAGTATATATACCCTTTTTAGAGCCAGAGGGCATCACAACCCTTGTGACCCAGTGTCTAATTAGAAATTAGCAAAAGGTGTGAGAGCCTTCCTACAAGCAAGCCTCCTTTAAGCAAGCTTCCCTTAATGGGCTCCAGGTGAAGCCTATTAATGTCCTGGAAGATCTTATATCCCATCAACATTACAAAAGGGACCTCAGATGTCATCTAGTCCTGCCTCTTCATTTTACAGATGAGGAAATTAAGACCCAGAGTGGTAAAGTGTTGTTTCCACATTGACACAGGTAGTAAATAGCAGTCAGGATTGAAATCTAGGTCTTATAACTCTAGATCTAATGAGGTTTTTTTTTTTTTTTTTACCATACTATGATACTCCCATGGAGGAGTCTATGAGAGTGGGAGGACAATAGTTGGGAAGTAATTGTATTTTTTTTTTAAAAAAAGCTCTAAAATGCTTACCTTTTAAAAACAATATTTCCTTTTTTATCTTAAAGCAAATTTCAGTTACCTGATCTTAGTCTTGACTTTTGAGGTTATTTTAGCATCCTGCTAATGTAAAAAGGAATTTACAAACTACAGGCATTGAACCAATGATTTCATTGGCATAGAGAACTTCTGGGCAAGGAAACTGTCTCTACCAATGCTTCTGGCCAGTTCAGTCTTTGAGCAGGGGTCCTTGAACTCAGGTGGGAAAATAAGGATACATCTTTTTTTTTGCTCATCCCTAACTGAAACATAGCATTTCCTTCCATTGATTTTATGCATTAAGAACATGATTCTGAGAAAAAGTCCATAGGCTTTGCCAGATTGTCAAAGTACACATGCAAAAAAACCAAAACAAAACCAGTTAAGGACCATTGTCTAATAAAGGTTCTTTAGAACTGGAGAGGTTAAATGAGTTGCCTAAGGTCATATAAACAATATGGGTCAGAGGAAGGATTTGAGCATGATTCTTCCTGTCTCTGAGTCAACCTCACTATCTTCTAGTGACACAATGCCTCTCAACCCCAGGAAATATCAGAATCCAGCTCTAAAATACCTTCTAGCCAAAATGAAATACTCTGAATGAGAGCTCTGGATAATCTCTAGTTATATTGAAAATATAACAAAGTGACCTAGCAATAGAAAGTTCAATACATATACAGGGCTCTCCCCTTGGTAAATGGAGAAACGTAGACTGAATGATAAAATAGTCACAGTGATTCAGAACTGTTGGCTATAGAGGACAGAACTGGAGACCATGTTGAGCTAGATTTTGTATTAATATAGGGAAAATGTACCATAGTTTTCTAAAAGTAGAAGGAACTGTATTGGAAGGGAGTGAGCTCCCTATCACCGGGGATCTTTAAGAAGAAGTCTAGGCCATCACCAGTCATCTTGACCTATGTCTTGCCACTGGAATCCAATGACTCTGTAGGAGAAAATGAGGCTGACTTTGCACAGCTCTGCCCCACTTAAGTCCAATTCATCAGCAAGTCAAGACTTCACCCTCTTGATGTCCTGGAGGTTCTCTTCAAGAACAAAAGATGAACAACAAGCAGAGGTTGGATGACCATTTGATGATGTTGTAAAGAGCGGTCCTATTTGGGGAAGGGTTGATTCAGAAGCATAGTAGAGGGGAATAAATTGTTCTACTTGAAGGTAGAAATATTTTCTCTCAAATCTTGCCTTGGACATTTTCTAGATGTATGGGGGGGGGGGGGGCAGAGGGGAAGAGTTAAACCTTCAGTTTTCTCACCTGTAAAATGGGGGATTATAATATCTACTTTAATTGGTTGTTCAATGAGATAATATACATAAAGTATTTTGCAAACCTTAGAGTGACTATTACTTCTGAGGTTTTCTTAACACACAGTGTTTAGTTCAGTGAACCTGGGCCATGGGCAGCTATGGGCAAACAATCCAACCCAATTCCTTAAGTTCAATACCAAATTATACATGTGTTTGTCTTTAAAGAGACTTCTCAGTGTCATAGTAAATAGAGCCCCAGGTCTAGAGTTAAGAAGACCGAAGTTCAAATCTAACCCAGATCCTAGCTGTGGGATCCTGGGAAAGTCACTTAACCTCTGTTTGCCTCAGTTTCCTCATCTGTTAAATGAAGATAATAAAAACACTAACCTCGGAGGGTTGTTATGAGGGTCAAAGTTGTCAAGAGTACCTCGAACATAATAAGTACTATGTAAATGTTATCTATTATTATCATTTAAATTAGTTGAGGAAACAAAAATACAAAGTATATGTTTTATATAAACTCTTTCCAAGCAACTTCAAGTAAATAGACAATAAAAGTGCTAAAATTAAAAAAAAAAAACAACATTGAGAGGCAATATGGTGTGGTTGATAGAAACCAGAAAAAACTCTGTCACTTTCTGGGTGTATCACCCTGGGCACATGATTTAACCTTTCAGTGCTCTAGGCAATTCTCTAAGGCAAGTTGCAGAGAAGAGGCTGCCTTGCAGTGGTAGAAGGAATTTCCTCACCTGGGAGTTCCCTGTACTAAATAAATCAGAGGTCCAGTCCCTATCCCTAATTCCCTAAAATCATTTAATCTTTTGTAATGCCAAACGTGTATATAGACTGTGAAATTTCTTATTATACACTTATAAAGGCTAGATACATATGTACACATGCACAAATATATATGCACACATATATGTATATATATGTGCACACACATGCATGCATATATACATACACACATATACGTAAATGCATACTCATATACAGCTTTAGTAAAACCTGTTAAGGTAATAATGTTCCAAAGTAGCAGTTGTTATTACCTAGAAAACTAGATGTGCTATTGTTCTTTAATAAAAATAGCCGATAGTCCAAACGTGGTTATTTTCCCCCCTAGACCTTTATGTTCCCAAGTAACAGGGCTGTCCTGTATATGAGACCCCATCTATGAGCCTGAGGTCATGGGATCTCCATTACTTAGATCTCTACCCACCGTGGTAGAGAGAGAGAGAGATGTGATAAAGTCATTCTCAAGTTTCAATGATTATTTTAATTTGGTCTCTAAAGGGGAGGATAATCTAATTCTGCCCTTTTGGGTTGGTCTGCAGCTACAGACACTCATAAGAACTAAATACCAGAAAGCAATTGAAAGAGAAATTGGGTTTTTTTTTTTGCCTTTATATAATAATAATTAAAGCCATAACTTAAGTGGGGACACTGGAATTTTGCCCCAACATACCCAGATTTAGAGGGGGCTGACACAGCTTTAGTTGGACTTAGCTCTGAGCTCACAAGAATCATTAGCTCAAACAGGCCACCAGATGCTTCTTCCTCCAAGATGCTACATTTCTGCTGCACTCCTTCCCAGATCAGCTGCTCTGAGCCCTGATGCCTCTGCCTCCCCAGTTCTCGCCATTGAATTTGTTCTGAAAAGTTGACTTGAGGGTGGGTTTCACATTCCTTGCCTTGGTTTATTTTTGTAAAGCTTTCCCTGGTTGTGAAAAACCCTAGTCTCAGTTATGATAAGAACAAAAGCTATAACTGACATTTTTATGGCATTTTTTAAAGTTTTCAAAATGTCTTCCATCTGATCCATACAACAGTCCTATGAGGCCTACAGGTATTATGATCTATAATTGATAGGCTCAGAGAGATTCAGTGACTTGGCTATAGACATTTAGCTAATAAGTGTCAGAGCACTGAAACCAAGGCCTTTCTGAGTCTGAGCCAATGCTCTATCCACTAGTCTGCACTTTTGTTCAGTCATTGTCAGTTCTGATTCTGTGTTTTCTTGGCAAAGATACTGGAGTGGTTTGCCGTTTCTTTCTCTAGTGCGTCCCCATTTTACAGATGAGGAACTGAGGCAAATAGGGGTTAAGTGACTTGCCCAGGGTCATACAGCTAGTATGTGATTGAACTCGGATCTTTCTGACTCCAAGCCTGGTGCTCTATCCACTGTACCACCTAGCTACCCTAGTCTACCCTTAGAAACAGCATTTTTAAAAGTGTGAATGTTAAAAATAATAAAGGCTCTGTGATTGAAGGCCTTGGCAGCTCCTGAGAGGTAACCTGAGGTATCGGCAAAGTACTGGCCAGGGGCTCCAGGCTGACCAGTGAGCAGTCAGCCCTTGGAGAATCAGAACTGCACCCCAGATATTTTCTGACCCTCAAGGAATGACAGATAGCCCGCCCAGCTCTCCCAGAGCACAGGGACTAAGGACTGCTATCTCCAGAGAAGTCTCCTGACCCACCCTGGCCTCTTATGAAGGGAGCTAAAAGGAGGGAGAGGGAAAGGAGGTGGCCAGCATGAAAACAGCTACAAAAGAGGAGTCACAACAACAGTGTCGGTGTAGGAGCCAAGAACAACAGGAAACCCAGGCACGCACACCCAGCACACACTGCGACAGCAGGGCCTGGACACTGGAGGTGATTTGCTCTGCAGAGTCTTCTGCAGATGTTATATAAACAAAACCTCCATTGAAATGAGTTCTTGGCCTGGCCTAAAATAGCCCCGGGGCTTTTCTCTTGACTCTATGAGGTTTTTTTCTTTTTTTTTTCCCCCCAATCCCACATGGCCCCAAGTGTGTAAGAGAAGCCAGCCTACTTTTCTTCATTGACCACATGTGTGGGCATCATTCCACAAGGTCCCGGAGGAGCCCCAGTGACTCCCTCTAATGGTAAGTGGGGCCTCATCAGCTTTCACTGGCGCAGTTGTGAGTCACAAACCGCCCCTGTCTCCAGGGCTTTGGATGACTGACGCTGTTCTGAGACATCCATGAGACATTTCATTAACAAAAAGAGGAAAAAAGAGGTTAAAAAGGAAGTGTGGCCATCAGTTACGTATTCTTTCACAAACATTATACCTGGACACTGGGCTTTATACATACATCAGTAAGAGCCTAATCTTGCCCTGAACTAGTTTATATCAGGAAACAAGCAATTATCAAACCCTTGGGGGCCATCTCCAGTCATCCTGATCTGTATCTCACCACTGGACCCTCCTGGGTTCCGAGAAGAAAGTGAGGCTGGTGACCCTGCACAGCCCTCTCTCACTTAAATCCCATTCACTTGCAAGTCATGGGGTCATCTTCCTGATGTCATGGTCCTCTTCGAGAACAAAGGACAAACAACATTCAACCCTTACTATGTGCAGGTACTGTTCTAAGTTTTGAGAATGCAAAGGCAAAAGCAGAGTCCCTGCCATCAAAGGGCTCACAGTCTAATGAGAGAGACAACATGTAAACAATTACAAACAACCTATAGGCAGTGTAAATGGAAGGCTGAAGATACTAGCAGTAAGGGATGGGGGTAGGAATGGAGGGATTAGAGCCAAGTCTTGAAGGAAGCCAGGAAGCAGAGGTGAGGAGGGGGAGCATTCCATTTTGGTTCGGATAGCTTGGGCAAAGGCAGAGAGTCTGAAGATGTATTAGGAACAGCAAGGCTGAAACAGAGGATGAGGAATCTGGGAATCAAGTAAGAAGACTCGGAGGAGGGCAGCATGAACTCCAAATTTTAAGATGGTGGCTGGAACCATATAAATGGATAGAACATTTGTTCAAAACTTAGCACATGTGCCGGGAACACAACTAAAACAACTGTCCCTGCCCTCCAAGAATTTAGATTCTCATGGGGGAAGGCAACACCTAAAAGAGAGTTGGAAAATGGGATGGGGGAGTGGGGACTTACTCCATCTATCACTTGCACTCATATATTCAGTCCCTTCTTAGGTATTTTCTTTACTTCCTACAAGCATGTTCGGGTCTCACCTGCCACAAAAAAACAAAAAACAAGCAAAAACCTGACCCTTCAATCACCTCAAACTGAGGTCCTATATTTCTCCCCATTTTGCTGCTCAATTACCAAAAAGAGGAATTAAGCCCGATGTCTTCACTCCTTCATATATTCCTTTCTTACCCTTATCTGGCTTTAAATTGTACCACCCTACTGAGATGACTCCCCAAAGACCACCAATAATCTACTCATTTCTAAATCTGATAGTTTCTTAGTCCTTGTCCTCGATGATCATTGATCATCAGGTAGCTTTAACCATTGTTGACCTCTCAATCCTCCTGGGTACTGCCCTCCCCCCCACCCCCTTCTTTTACTCCCGTGACATTTTTATCTTGGTTTTCTTCTATCTATTGCTTTTCTTTCACCTTTATTGCTTCATCCTCCCCCTCCCCTCATTAAATGTGGGTATCTTCCAAAGTTCTGTTTTGCGCCCTCTTTTCATCTTTCTTTGCAATGTTTCTCTTACTGGTTTCATCCATTCTAATAGGCAAAGCTGGCCTCTGTGTCTCTGGAGCTGTCCTTTTATGAAGTGGTGATCCAGGAAACTTTAGGATTTACCACAGCCAAGGGGAAGATAGGGAAATGGATCCAGATTGAAAACAATGATCTCATTCATTTGATGGTGTCAGGTAAAGGGGATCTAAGGTATAGTTTAAGACTAAGAGGCATATATTACTTAGTAAACTAATAAAAGCCTACTGTGAATGACAGGGTTTATTAATGAGGCTGATTGAAGTTCAAGTTGATTGGCAGCCAATCAGTGAAATGGATACAGTTGCACAATTGAAAGTGGAGGAGAAAGAAATAATTCTGGTGTTTCGGTAGCAGGTAGGAGCCATTTCATAAAAAGGGAACTCATTACTTTACTCCAGATCTGTGTTCCTCAGGAAAAGAATGCACCCAAGACTTGGTTCATCCACATCCTAATGCTATGTCCTGTATTATATATAGTATAGCTTTCTCATTTCTTTGATTCCTAATTCTCTCAAAATCTCTCTGCCAAGAGGCTAACTCTCAAAGCATGACTTCAACCAGTCTAATTTAATGCCTACTTCAAAAACTTTTTTTCTAACCACCAATACCCTTCCTGGACTCATTGTTCAATGGTAACTATACTGCCATCCCCATATACCTACACCATCCCAATGATCCCAGGGCACCCTGGGGTGCCCATGTACCCACACTGTTCCCCATTCTCAACTAACCACTTCCTCATTCCCACCTATCTCAACTTTACCCATCACTGTTCTGTTTCAGCTCTGCCAGACCTTTCCACTGTGTTCTCTGGAATGTCTACTTCATAATTAGCAAACTTCCTTTCATTCTAAACCATCTTTTAAAAAAATAATTTATTATTTATATTTAACATTATTTTATTTTAAAATTTTGAGTTCCAAATTTTCTCCCTCCTTTCACCCCTCCTTTACCCACTGAGAAGGCAAGCAATATGATATCAGTAATAGATGTGAAATCTTGCAAAACACATTTTCATATTAGCCATACTGAAAAAAAAACAAAGGAAGAAAGGAAGGAAAAGAAAGGAAGAAAACGAGGGAGGAAAAGGAAAAAAAAGAAAGGAAGAAAGAGAGCTCATCAGTTATCTTTCTGGAGCTAGATAGCACTTTTCATCATGAGTCCTTTGGTAGTGTCTTGGATCATTGTACTGATCAGAGCAGCCAAATCTTTCACAGTTGATCATTGTTACAATATTGCTGTTACTATACACAATGATGTTCCATTTCTTCTTACTTCACTTTGCATCAATTCATATAGATCTAAACCACTTAAAGAAAAACCCTGTTGTTTTTTTTAAATTGTCTGTCCCTCACTGAGACGTGGGGTTCTCTTCTGATGCTTCCTTGACAAACCTTTCCATAGTGGATACACTTTCCCTCATGTGTCCAACTAACTGGTTAAGGTAGAGGATTTGGAGTTCTCCTAGTTCCCCACTGACACTTCCAGATCCACTTTTGACCATCTTCACTGAGCTACCTTTCTTCTTTTGATGTTATTCTATCCAAATGAATTGTTCAATGCAGATCCCAATGCTGTTTTCTATCAATCCCTAGGACACTCATCTTCCTCCTTCAATGAATTCAGTTCCTGGACCACACTCTCCTCTCTATCTCCTACTTTCAGACTAGGTGACTTCAACATAAATATTCCCTTTTAAATACTCTCTGTCCCATTTCCTAAATATACAGAATTCCCATGACCTATTCCACCTCAGCTCACTCACCCACATATTCAAACTATTGAGAAATCTTGTTTTTTCCTTCCCAACATCTTTCTTATATGGTTCCTCTTCACTTATACAGCCATCACCTCTCACCTGGTCTATTGCAATTGCCTTCCAACTGGTCTCCCTACCTCAAGTCTCTCCCTGCTCTAGTCCATTCTCCACTTAGCTGCCAAGGTGATGTTTCTAAAATGAAGGTCTGATGAAGTCACTCCCTGCTCCCCCACCCTGCTCATTGAGCTCCAATGGCTCCCTATTCCTACCAGGATCAAGTTCTTTATAAGTCAGTTCCTTCCTATTTTATAGCCTTCCACAAACACTACAATTCATCTACCTTACCCTACTTCCAGTTCCTCTAACATGAACTGCCTTATTAAAATGACTGTCCCCACCCCATCACTGCAGCACTCTGTCCTCTCACCTCTGCCTTTTACTTCCTCTTGCTTGCTTCCAGACTCAGGTTAAATCTCATCTCCATCCAGAGACCTTTCCTGGTTTCCCCAGTCACTAACACCTTTCCCTTTCAAACTACCTTCTATTCACTCTTTGCAAAGTCAAGGACAGTTTTATGACTTTTTCTAGTATTACCAAGTGTTTTTCCTGCTTTTCCCTGTATCCCCAGTGATTAATACAGTGCCTGGCAAAAATAGGTGCTTAATGAACACTTGTTATTGACTGACTCCTAACAACCCCTTTCCCTTTCTTGTACATAAGGTAACTGCTGTATTTGCCCAGGCATAAGGTGATGTGTCTCTATTTTTTTTATTCCCTAAATGGTCAGTGGTATGTTTTGATCAACATTAAATCAATATGAAGTGGGGAAAAAAAACAAGCTGGCTTTGTGAAAATTCCCCCTTTCTCCATTAGTGAGGTGTTCCTGTGACTTTTATCTTTATATGTCCAACACATTACTTTCTTTTCAGCATTTCACGACAAGAAGAGTAACAGCAAAACCCACAAAAAATCCTTGCATGCCTATTTGATTGCATGATTTCAATGTTTTTCTTTTATCATTGCAAAACCAAGGATAATTTTATAACATTTTATTTTGTAGCTATTGTATGTAAGGTGATCCCTGTCTTTAAGTAGGGATAAATGACTCTACGGAAATTGATCCTAGTTTTCTTACAAGTCAAACATCTTGTTGTTTAAATAAACTTCTTGCTTAAAATGTAAACAAGGTGGATATTTGGGGATGAGACACCATTTTCTGGAATTCTCACTGTTTGGTGAGATACCATTAGGCAATTCCTTTGAGGTTTCTGCTCGGGCACAGGAGCAGAGGGGGAAAAAATTAGCAGACTAAATGAAAGTAGAGATCTGAATGGTTTGATTTTTTAAAAATTGGTGACAAGTCTACAAAGTTCATATACTACCCTTGGTCTGGAACTTGAGTGCCAATTAATGTCACAGAAAGGATTTCCAGGATGGTTGCCAGGTTTCCTTTCTGTATATTTCTTTACTTTGGAAAGCTGCAAATCAAATATACTTTATTTTTTCTTTCCCAAAAACTTTGCTCTAATTTCCCCCCCTCCTCCTTGTAGGATCTACACTTCTAAGGAGTTTTACTTGTGGGTCATATTTTGCCCCCAAAAAAGCATCTTTCATCTACAGGTCTTAAAAGATTAAGTTGATCCATACTTCCTAAATGGTAGGTCAGAATCACCGTCCTCTTTTCTCAGATGAAGAGAAATTAGGACTCAAAATCAGACTGTTACTTGCTTGGGACAATTGGGAAGCAGTGGTGAAAACCAGGAGTTAGATGCATGGGCTCTCCTAACTGGGCTCAGTGCTCTCAACACTGCACAATTTTGTCTCATTTCATTCCATTGGCCTACTTCCTCAATCAAATTATTGGCTTGACTTTTGAATGACCCCTGTCCTCTACTTGGGTCCTATCAAGAGCCAAATGCTTCACAATTCCTATGATCATAGCACCAAGACCTGGAGTCAAACTAGTCACCCAAGCTGGGACTCAGAGGCCCAGCTGTTGGTCAGAGCAGGTGGCTTTGTGTGTACTTTGGAACCTCTCTCTGTTAATGGAACTGCTCACTTCAAATGCTTATGTAACCCTCTTAAAAGCATTAAGTTAAAGAAAAAAGCTTTTGCAAGGTGGGTGTCTTGGTTTCTGTGGGCTGCCTGGATTGGTACATCTTGCTTCCATCAGCAGAAATGGGTTTTGGCTACACATGATAGCTGCCATAGTTAGACAAGATTGTTGGTTTCTTGAGGAAGGGCATAGCTCCAAAAGGACTGAGGGAGATGAGAATTCAGCTGATCTTGCACCCTGGCCCTGTGCAGGCTGGGTACAGTGTCTATAACTTATATTTTATGGAAGGGAAACCTCTAACTAAAGGAAATGCCAAGGAACAGACTGGGAAGTGATGGTAAGAACAGAGCCATGAAAAAGTATTTTCGAGTCTGTGGTAGGTAGAAACTATATATTCATTATTCTGTTCTTCCTCAATCCCACTGGTGACAACATAATTTAAACCAAGTAACACCTTTCCCACCCCCAGCCTACCCTTACCCCTGAGGGGACCCTAGGCCACATTCCCAGTAGACTCTGGATAAGAAGTACAAGAGAAATTAAAAGAGGATTGCTGTTTGTGGCCACTAATACCCACAAATAACAACAACAGAAAAGCAAGAAACCACTTGTAAAATGAGGAGGTTGACCAAGATAATCTTCATGGTACCTTTTAGCTCTGACATTCAGTGACTGCATGATTCACTTGTTAATATGTCATACAAATCTGGTCTTTAGTTCAGTTCAAAGCACTTCTACATTCAGCCAACCAATGTTTAGCTTAGTATATAAATACCAAGGTATTTATATACTGAGTGCTTAAAATTCCAATTGGAGGTGGATTGTTGTGATGCAGAGATTCTGAGGACAACTTCAGAGTTTGAGGCAATATCAAGTGTTTTGGGGCAAACATCTGACTCACTTAGTTTTTCCTGAAAAAAAAAATAGGAGAACAGTTAGTATCCATACTATTGGATCCATACTATTTTATGATTTATGGAGTGAAAAAGGATATTGGAATTATTGGAATAATCCTTTTACTGGACATCTTAATAATGACAAGCAAACATTCAGGCAAGCAAAATGATGTCAATTATACGTGTGGAAATCATGCAGAATATATTTCCATATTAGCCATATTGCAAAAAAAGCAAAAATAAAGCAAGAAAATTATACTTCAATATGCACTCAGAGTTCATCAGTTCTATCTCTGGAGGTGGATTACATTTTCTCATCATGAGTCCTTTGAATTGTCTTGTATCATTGTATAGATCAAAGTAGCCAACTCTTGATCATCATGATAACATTGCTGTTGCTGTCCACAATAATCTCCCAGTTCATCTCACCTCACTTAGCATCAGTTCATATAGGTCTCGCCATTTTTTTCTGAAACACTCCCCTTGTCATTTCTTATAGCACAACAGTATTTAGTCACAATCATATGCCACAATTTGTTCAGTCATTCCCCAGTTGACAAACATCCCCTCAATTTCCACTTTTTTGTCACCACAAAAGAGCTGCTATAAATATTTTTGTACATAGAGGTTTTTTTTTTCTTTTTCTTTGATCTCTTTGGGATGCAGACCTATTTGTGGTATTGCTGGGTCAAAGGGCATGCACAGTTTTACAGCCCTTTGGGCATTGCTCCAAATTGTTCCCCAGAATGGTTGGAACACTTCACAACTCAAGTAATGGTTTATTAGTATATGTGCTTTCCCTCATCCCCTAGCATTTGTCATTTCTGATAGGTATGAAGTTGTACCTTAGAGTTGTTTTAATGTGCATTTCTCTAATCAGTAGTGATTTAGAACATTTTTCATATGATTATAGATAACTTTTATTTATTAACTTTTATTTATTTTCCTGAAAACTGCCTGTTTTTATTTTTTGACCATTTATCAATTGGGAAATCGCTCTTTTTTTTTTTTTTATAAATTTGACTCAGTTCCTTATATATTATTTAATTTTCTATGGTACTTTTTATTAAAATATAATTTCTCTGATTATCTCTTATATTTAAGTTTATTTTTGCTTTTTCTTTGTCTGAGATCAAGATTACCACCCCTGCCTTTTTTTTTTTTACTTCAGCTGAAGCATATTAGATTCTGCTCTAGGCTTTTTTTTTTTTTTTTTAACTCTGTGTGTGTTTTTCTGTTTCAAGTGTCTCTCTTGTAAACAATGTATTTTTGTATTCTGGTTTCTAATTTTGTTTTCTAAAAATTTCTAATTTGTTTTCTAATTTCTGCTTCCATTTTGAAGATGAGCTCATCCCATTCACATTCATATTTATTATTACAAACTGTGTGTTACCCTCTATCCTATTTTCTTTTGTTTATCCATCTCTCTCTCTTTTCCCTTTCAAAAGTCTGTTTTGCCTCTGACCACTGCCTTCCTCAATCCACTTTCCTTTTTATCATCTATCACCCCAACAAATGTCTTATGTCCTGTGTGTGTGTGTGTGTGTGTGTGTGTGTGTGTGTGTGTAGTCTTCCCTCTTTCAACCAATTCTGATGAGATTGAGGTCTAAGCATTGCCCATCCCTCATTTACCCCTCCGCTATAAAAATTCTTCCTTGCACACCTCTTTTATGTAAGAAGATTTCCCCCTTCTATTTCTCCCTTCCCCCTTCTCCCAGTGCATCCTCTTTTCTCACCCCTTCAATTTTTTTGAGATCATCCCAACATAATGGAATTACATTCATACCCTTGCTTTATGTAGATTCCTTCTAACTGCCCTCATAATTATAAAGTTCTTAGGATTTACAAGTATCTTTTCATGTAGGAATGCAAATAGTTTTGCTTTATTGAGTTTCTTATGATTACTCTTTCATGTTTACATTTTTATGCTTCTATTGAGTTTTGTCTTTGAATGTCAGATTTTCTATTCAGCATTGGTCCTTTCATTTGGAATGCTTCAAAATCTTATATTTCATTAAATATCACTTTTTTTCCTCTGAAGGATTATAATCAGTTTTACTGAGTGTGTGATTCTTGGTTGTAATCCTAACTCCTTTGCCTCCCAGAGTATCAAATTCCAAGCACTCCACTCCTTTAAGTGGAAGCTGTTAAATCTATCATGATCCTGATTATGGCTCCATGATATTTATATTGTTTCTCTATAGCTACTTGCAATATTTTCTCCTTGACCTAGAACTCTGAAACTTGGTTATAATATTCCTGGGAGTTGTTATTTTGGGATCTCTTTTAGGGGATCATCGGTGGATTATTTCTATTTCTATTTTACCTTCTGAATCTTAGATATTGGGACAGTTTTCCTTGAGAATTTCCTGAAATATGATGTGTAGGCTATTTTTTTAATCATAGTTTTCAAGTGGTTCAATAATTCTTAAGTTATCTCTTCTCTATCTATTTTCCAGGTCAGTTATTTTTCCAGTGAGATATTTCACATTTTCATTTATTTTTCCCCATTCTTTTATTGTTTATGATGTCTCATGGAGTCATTAGCTTCCACTTACCCAATTCTAATTTTTAAGGAATTATTTTCTTCAGTAAGCTTTTGTGCTTTGTTTTCCATTTGGCCAATTCTACTTTTTAAGGAGTTCTTTTCTTCAGTGAATTTTTGTGTCCCTTTCATACCAACATGTTAATTCTCTTTTCATAAGTTTCTTGCATCACTATCATTTATTTTCCCATTTTTTTTCCTCTACCACTCCCATCTCTTTCTTTAAGTCTTCCAAGAATTCTTTTGGGGTTTGGGTCCAATTATGGGGTTTTCTAACAGTGAGTAGCTTAGCCATCTATAATAGAAAAGCAAAGCATATAAGAAGGAATGCATATGACCCACATAATGACATGTAGTTGGATGGGACCCCTTTGAGTTCTACAGATGTCAGAAAGACACAGTGAGCCAGCACCAGAATTAAAGAAGAGAGGAAGTCATATCATATTTGGGGAAACTGAGCAACACTTTTAATACCAGGCTATTTTCTGCCACAAAAGCCCTTTTGACATTAATGTGCTCTGAGAGAGATGCAATTTGGCTGAGAATCATGGAATGTTATGGTCTCAGTAGAAGCCCAATTGCAGATAAAACAAAGATGCAAAGATGCACAGTGGGTATAAAAAGACTCCAGAAAATGATGAATGGTGATTTGCTTATAAGAAGTGAAGTCAAAGATATAACTTGAGACTGGAAAAAGAGGTGAGCCAGTCATGAAATAAGATGAAGGCTTAATCTACAGTCCAAGGGTTGCACCAAAATTATGCACATATTAAAGGAAGTAGAGGGCAGCCTTCAGTGCTTTGGATGAGTTCTCCTTTGAAGACCAATAGAAAGACATAGACAAGATCAGCACCGTGTGAGAGGATCTGGATGGATTGCAATTTGCTCCAAGGAGCTCCTCACATTGATGAGGTCACAGATCCCTTGAACCCCTGAGGGAAGCCCAGAGTCCACCAATGCCTCTTCCCAGTCCTGCTGAAGACCAGCTTTTTCTCTTCAATAACGTAATACAATTCTTACTTTTCAGGAAGTGACATGAAGTAATTGTGCAGCACAAAAGTTAATTGGAGAAATCTTTATTATTATTAAGATTTTTGAAAACACAAGAATAACTTCCAGGATAATATCCAAAAAGCCCGTTGTCATTTCCTTTCTCCTTTTTTTTCTGTAAATATGGGAATGCTTAACCACACAGGAAGAAGTTGGTGGATTTGGAAACTTGCTGAATTCCCTTGCTTGAATCAAGGCACATTAAACATAAGCAATTGTTTTACTGGCAAATGGAGGAGAAACATATTATATTTTGGGTGGAAAGTGAAAGAAACCTCTTTTTCCCTTTTCTCTTGAGAATACAATCAAGCTGGATAGCAAAGGGAGACTGAAACATAGTGCCAAGTGTGCTAAGACCTGCTTTCAGGAAGACCTGAGGTTAAATCTTCCCTCCAGAGCTGGGTGCCCAAAGAATCTGAGGTTCAACTTTCTCATCTGTGAAATGGAGACAATAATGCTTGTAGTACTGACCTCATAGAGTGTTGTGAGTTTCAAATGAGATCGTGTATGTAAAGTGTTTTTGTACATCTTAAAATTCTATGTATAGTGATGATGATTATTATTACAAATATACCAGAGTGAAAGCTTCTTGGAGAGTAGGCCCTTTGCAAGGTTTTTTTCTGATGGTCAGAACAAAGAGTAGGCAAATAATTCTCTTTCAATATATTCAGAAGGGTAGGTTTTTTATACTTCTTATAAATAATACTTAAATTACCTGATGATGAGGAACTACATATCAAAGATAGCTTTCATTACCCCTCATTTTTATCAGACTTCCCTCAATAATATCTATGTTTTTGCATTAAAAAATGAGGTAATACTTCTTTAAGATTTACATAGAAGAAATTGGTCAAAAGAAGTCAACCTTGCCCTTTCACCTCCCAGAAAACTCAGGCACAGCACAATTAAATGCTGGCCCAGATTCATACAGAGCTGGAGACAGCGGGAGAGATAGCTAGCGCCAGAACCTCCCAGCAGAGAGAAGGCAGGATGATGGTCTCGGCTCTCCTTTAAAGGATTCAAACCAAGTTTAATATCATGATGTGAATGCTTTATTGGTCTGTGGATGATTCTGTCGTCCTGAGAGTTGTGAGGCTGCTGGCTTTATTTCACTCATGTTCCTGATCATTTGTCATCATTTCAAGCCCATTTCCTGTGCACCTGCAAAATGGTGCAGCAGTT
>NW_027186473.1:11088135-11168980 GCF_028583685.1 Petaurus breviceps papuanus
TGTCCATGGTTTTAATTATAACTGATATCACATCATCTGGAAGGAACATAAAAGTCCGCAGACTTTACACTGACCTCAGCTGAAAGGGTGCCTCTCTCCTGGAAAAATCTTTACAAAACAGGACAGATTCCCATCTCTGTATTCTCAGAATGGAATCCTGTCTTGAGGGTATAGTAATCTTCCAGAGATTGCAGAGATGGGTCTCACAGAATATATTTTGTACCTTAAAGATTTTTCAAAGAGAGGCACCCTCTTCTTTCTGGGATCAGGATGTAGCCCCTTATATCAATTAGGTGACACTTAACGTTTCTATTTCTTTTGGTGTATTTGACAAATATTTAATGGCCTCAGCTGTTAGCAACTATTTGTCAAGATGCATAAATATAAAAAATAGCTAGAAGTACCTGGAACATCTCATCAGAGCTGTTAAGGAATATTTGAAAGGTATATCTTCATTTTTCTTTATTAAGAAGATGTTATCTTAACCATGGCCATAACTAATGAACTAACTTCTCTTCGGACACTTAGAGCTCAAAGTAGGCAAAATTCTTAAATTTTCCTTTGTACTTCCAGTGTGTAAGCCCCACATGAGGGTAAGCAGAATTAGCTGCAGGGAATATTCCAAAAAGATCCCATGCTTCCTGATGTCCTTTGATGTTCTACTCACTGACCCCCTGTATGGCAGCCAAAGCACTCCCATCTAGTCCAACCCCTAAGGGAACCCCTCCTCACTCTTGAGTCCTAACTACCACTGGAATACCCTTCCTCCTGGTTCAAGAAGAGGCTGGGCTGAAGCACTGAAAAGGGACGCAATGTTAAAGGTGATAACTAAAAAAGCTGAAGTTGAAAGGATAATAAACAAAGGATAGTGTAGAACTATCTATGAAAAGTTCCTAGTGCTGAGGTCTTCAAACAAGATCTTCCTGACACCAAATCCAGCACTATGACCACCATGAAACACTATCCAAAAGTTTAAGTGGACCATTCACCTTCCTCCTATTACCCCAACTCCCATCTAACTGTGCAGTTAAAACTCAGGTTCCCCTAACCCAGATTATTTACTGGGATATTTCTTCTCTAGCTATAGGAGAATAAGCTACTAATTTCTCAGAAAACTGAAGCTCTCTCTGGGTAAAGCATTTAGGATTATGAATTACTGTTCAATAGAGGCCAAAGAATAGCACTTTTTTGTATTGATGGGAATTAGTTACACCAAATTATCCTGGCATTCTAGTAAAGATGGCTGAGGAATGAGAGGATTATGGGGCATACAGTGCCATACACCAACCAGAAGTCCAGCTGAACACATCCTGGAGATGTTCCATGTGTGAGAGAGATGTCTTCCAGGTTACATGGGACGGAAAAATGGAGTCAGGGTATGGAAATGTCCATTATTTTAAGATGGGCGAATATTCTGTGAATTTGTGTGTGTGTGTGTGTGTGTTTGTGTGATTCATTAAAGTGAGTGCAAAATGAAACACTCTAAGTAGGTGGGGTGGGGTGCTTTGGTATGATTCAGTGTATACTGAAAAACCTGGAGTGGATTAATTTCTGGATTCTACTATGCACATTCAACTTCCATCTTATAATTAAAACAATATACAGCATTTCAAAATTCACATTTCAAATGGGGTTGTCAGCATTGCTTAGAGCAACCGTTTCATTTTGCATGGATGAGGTTATAGGATTTTGATAAAATTATTTTTTTCACTGTTTGGAATGTCTAAATAGATTTGTGGTCTTTCATTTTGCTAAAATATGATTAAATATGCTTCAAACAATCAAAGTCCTGTTCTGGCTGTTGAATATCCTCCAGATTTGTAGCTGGTTGGTATTATGCATGTCATACCAGTGCTGGTTGGGGCTCTATTGTTTGGTTCATTTAAAGTCAACTGAAATTTAAGAAAAAGTTTATAGAAGTAAGGAACCATTTGTACTCCCTATGTCAAGGAATTGGTTAAAATTGTTATCAGGAATTTTTAAAATGTCAAATTCTATTAATAGCTTGCAGGAGGATTTGAAATATGATTTTCCAAAAGGCTTTTTAAATGAGATTAGAACTAAGTATGGTGGTAAGGTAGGTAAGAATGGGAATGGTATTCAATAAAGGGCCTCATACTAAGATATCAAAGAGAAAGGTTCAAGGTCTGGTTCTAGAACTTAGTAGCTGTGGGATTTGGGATACATCACTTTGTCTCTCTGTGCTTCAGATTCTTCAACTTTAAAATGGGATTAGTAACACTTATACTACCTATGTCATGGGGGTAGGTAGTTGTGAGGGTCAAGTGATATGTATGTAAAGGGCTTTTTAAATTGCAAAGCCCTCTAAGTTATTTGTATGGGTTATCTTTGCCCTACAGATTGCCAGGTACTTTCTTTTACTTTTTTTTTTAAAAATTAAACTTTATTTTCAACCAAAGATTCACCTTCTTATCACTGAATCTTCACTATCACTCTACTCCTCACCCCCACTGAGAAATAGGGAACAACAAAATCCCTGTTACAACACAAGTGTGGTCAAACAAATTCCCACACTGACCATGTACAACAAATTACATCTCAGTCTGCACTCTGAGTCCATTGCCTCTCTGTCAGGAGGTGAGCCACGTCATACATCCTCTGGAATTGCGGGTGACAATCGCATTGATCAGAGTTGCCAAATCTTTCTAAGTTGTTTGTCTTTGCAATATTGTTATTGTATAGTTCTGCTCACCTCAATCTGAATCAATTCATATAAATCTCTATAGGTTTCTCTGAATCTGTCATCTTTATTTCTTACAGCACAGTAGTATTCCATTACATTCATATAACACAACTTGTTCAGTCATTAACCAATCAATTGATGGACACTCTCTCAGCTTGCAATTTTTTGCTGCTACAAAAAGAGCTGCTATAAATATTTTTCATTTATAGATCCTCATCTTCTTTCTTTGCTCTCTTTGGGTATAGATCTAATAGTGGTATTTCTGGGTTAGAGGGCATACACAATTCATTAACTTTTGGGGTGTCATAATTCCAAATTACTTTCTAGACAAGCAGACCATACTACCTTGTAAATTCCTTCCTTCCTTCCTTCCTTCCTTCCTTCCTTCCTTCCTTCCTTCCTTCCTTCTTCCCCTCCTTTCCTTTCTTTTCTTTTCTTTTTGATTGGGTCACCCAGGGTGGAAGTGTAGGGGCTACTTATAGGCCTATTCGTACTCTGATCAGCAAAGGAGCTTTGACCTGCTCTGTTTCCAATCTAGATTTGTTTACCTTCCTTAGGCAATCTAGTGGCCACACAACTCCCAGGGGCTCAGCATATTAATGCCTAGCTTCATGGGGTCACATGACTAGCTTAGCCCACAATAGCTCAGAACTCCTGAGCTCTACAGATCTGTCAGCTTCAGTCCCCCAGGTAGAAAGGATTACAGTTAGGCAAAACTATGCCTTTCTTTCTTTTTTTTTAAGCAATTGGGGTTAAGTAACTCGCTCAAGGTTACACGGCCAGGTGTTTCTGGGTGGGTGCTAAGTGTCTGAGCCCAGATTCTATTCCAGGTCATCTTGACTCTGGGGCTGGTGCTCTTACGTACTGTGCTACCTGGCCACCCCTTTCTTTTAAAAAATTTTATTGACTTTTTTTGTTTTGTTTTCATATCATCTGCACTTCCCAATATAGCACTCCCCATCCTTCCTCTTAGTCTCAGGAAATCATCTCTTATAACACAGTATGTAAAGGAAAAGAGAGAAAAAAAAACAGTTCAGCAAAACTAAGCAACCCATGACTATGTCTAATACTATATGCAGTTTTCCACACCCATGCTATCCTACTTCTGCAAAGAGAGGGAAGTATAATCATTCTCTCTTTTTTACAACCAGACTCTCTTCTTTACCACTATAGTTACATAGTAATCAACTTGAAATTTTTTTTGTTTAATGTTGTTTCCATTTGCTTTGTTGTAGTCACTATGTATACAGAATTCTTGATCCTTACTTACCTTAACATCAATTCATGTAAACCTTTTATTATTATTAATAATATTATTATTGCCTTTTGGAGGGCAATTGGGGTTAAGTAACTTGTCCAAGTTTACACAGCTAGTATTTTGTGTGGGTGTTAAGTATCTGAGGTCGGAACCGAACTCCCAACACCGGGGCCAGCACTTTACTCCCTGGCCACCTAGCTGCCCCTCACGTAAACCCTTTAATGCTTATGTGTAGTCTTCATTTTCATAATATGTTTTCATCTTACAATCTGCCTTACAGCAGTAGGGCAGTATACATTACTCCTTATCTGGACCAGATCACCAGAAAAAGTGCTCTCAATACCTGGAGTAATCAACTTGGTTTTGTATTTTCTACTTTATACCTTATTAGTGAAAATGTGAGCACAGATGCAGCTAGCTCATCTAAGTGTTATAGCTGACAATTCTAGCACCGTATTGAAGAGTAATGGTAATAATGTCAATGCTCACTTTACCCCTGATCTTATTGGAAAGGGGTCTAGTAAAGACAGTGCTGGCTTTTTGGTTTAGATAGCTATTATATATCACATTAAACAAATGCCTAAACCAGGCATCTTCTGAGAACTATTTGTTTGCTTCTTTATTCATTTATCTTTACTACTTATAAGTTGAAAAATGGCTTTTGGCCTTATATATGTGTTAATTTCCTTTGCATCTGATCCTTGTCAGAGATTTGATGAAAAGATCTTTTGGTTGACTACTTTTCTTCTTATCTTAGTCATGACCATTTTGTTTATGCAAAAGCTTTTGATTTTCTCATAATCAAAATTTTGTATTTTACCTTCTATGGAGGCCTCTGTGCCTAGTTTGATTAAGAATTCTCCCTCTAGCCATAGCTGTAAAAGGTATCTGAAATGGTTTTCTTCTCATTTAAAAAATCATGTACCTTAAATATTCCAGTCATACATGTGCTTTGAGCTTTTCTAATACATGTTATAACTTGTTGTTGTCATCAAACTGCTTTTCAATTTTCCCAGAAATTCTTTTTTTTGCCATTTTGGAGGGCAATTGGGGTTAAGTAACTTGCCCAAGGTTACATGGCTAGTTTTTTTTTTGTGTGGGTGTTAAGTGTCTGAGGCCGGAACAGAACTCAGGTCCTCCCGACTCTGGGGCTAGCGCTTTACTCACTGCACCACCTAGCCGCCCCTTCTCAGAGATTCTTGTCAAATAGGAAATTCTCTGTGTATTTATATTATTGCATTTATTGAATACTGAACTACTGAGCTTAATAGAAGATGGTAGATATATGGATGGTAATGGGGTATGTCTTTCTTATCTAGTCTCTTTGACCGTTCACTTTTCTAATTTTAGCCAGTATTACATAGTTTTAATGATTATTGTTTTATAGTATATTTTGAAGTTTAGAAGTATAATTTGAGATCAGGAATTCCTCCTCAATTCTTACTTAAAAAAATTATTTCCCTTGAGATGCTAAGCCTTTATCAAAATCAATTTTTTTTGTTATTTTGTCTAACTTTATAAATTATCCCCTTTGTAGTTCGTTTTTAACATTAAAACCATAAATTCGTTTAGATGGCATCATTACAGGTGTGTCCCAACCATAACTATCAAGTATCCTTCCAGTTATTTAAATAACTTCCTATTTCTTTAAAGAGTTATTTATAATTTTATCTCCCAAATCTTGAGTATTCATTGGTCTTTATTCTCTCAGATATTTTATGTCTATTTTTTTTAAGCAATTGGGGTTAAGTAACTTGAATAGTATTTCCCTTTCTCTTATTTCCACTGAGATTTCAAGGGTTTATTTTGGATCTTGCTACTTGATTGACACTTAATTATTTAAATTAGTATTGCTTCTGAAGAAGTCTCTAAGTAAACCATCATATTAAGAGCATATAGGGATTATTTTGTTTCATTTTTAACTTTTGTGTCTAATTTATTTCTCTTACCATTGCAATTAGCAACATGCTATTTAGAACTATGTAAAATAACTGTGGGCAAATGGGATATTATTGTTTTACTCTTGTATTTATTGGGAAAACTTTTAGTATTTTCTCAGTGTATATGATGCTAGTTTTGGATTTTAAATACATACTATTGCATCTCATGCATTAAACTGAATTGAAGCACACTGTTTTCTACAAAGTTACCAATGAACTTTTTCTTGTCAAATCTGATGGTCTTTTATCAGATCTCATTCTATGTGATCTCTTGGATGAATCTGACACTAGTTATAGCCCCTCTCTACTAGGATATTCTCTGGGATTTTGTTACACTACTTTATCCTGGTTTTCCTCCTACTAACTGTTCCTTCTCAGTTTCCTTGGCTTCTCATCCATATCACACTTCCTAACCATAGGATGTTCTACAAGACTCTGTCTGTCCTAGACACTTCTTTCTGGATGACCTCATCAACTCTCATGGGTTTGATTGTCATATCTATGCAGAAGACTCACAGATCTATATAGCCATCCCCAGCTTCTTTCTATTGGACATTTCTAAATGCATATCTCAGTGGCATTTTAACATGAACAAGTTCAAAACAGAACTTCTTATTCCCACAAATCCATTGAGCTTCCATACTTCCTATTATATGTCAGAGGTCCTGCCATTCTTCCCACCTCTCAGGTTCATAACCTCAGTTTCATCCTCAATCCATACTCTCTGTCACATATTCAAATCAGTTACTAAATCTTGTCTCTTCTACCTCCCAGCATCTTTTGCATTCAGTTGCTTTTCTCTGCTCACAAGCCACAATTTTAGCTCACACCCTCATCATTTCTCACCTTAATTATTGCAATAGTCTCTTAATTGCTATACTGTCCTTAAGTCTCTCCCTATTCCAGGTTATGCTCTACACAGATGC
The DNA here is from genome assembly GCF_028583685.1 of Petaurus breviceps papuanus. Lineage (NCBI taxonomy): Eukaryota > Metazoa > Chordata > Mammalia > Diprotodontia > Petauridae > Petaurus > Petaurus breviceps. The sequence goes on from NW_027186473.1 coordinate 11,094,964, forward strand.
TAAATTTGTTTATCTTAGGCACAACTCTGGCTATTTCACCCCACTATTCCATTATGCCTCCAGGAACTTCATCTTCAGAAATGTTAGCATCCTGCTGCAAGGTCACATCAGTGACCCTGGCTTTCTTGGAACTCACACCTCAGCAGTACCCTTTGCCTCGATGATTGGACAGTGGAATGAAGAGCTCCTACCCAAATCTCCATTTAAGGAGGATAGCCAGGACAGTTATTTCTTCATTTCTCACTCAGCTGCCCTCCTTTGGACTTCTCCATCATGTTCCACTAAATCATCCACATCATCCTCTCCCACTCACAACCCCCCAAATCTTGGCTTTTAAGCTTCCTTTTGTATGTTGGCCTCCCTAGTTATATTGTCATCTCCTTGAGAGCAGGCTATGTCTTTCTTTTCTGTATTTGTATCCCCAGCACTTAGCACACAGTGTTGTTGTTGTTGTTGAGTCATTTTTCAGTCATGTCCATCTCTTTGTGACCCCTTTTGGGATACAGTGAGGATATTGAAGTGGTTTGCCATTTCCTTATCCAGTTCATTTTCCAGATGAGAAAACTGAGGCAAACAGGTTAAGTGACTTGCTCAGGGTCATACAGCTAATACATATCTGAGACTGAATTTGAACTCATGAAGATAAGTCTTCCTGACACCAGACTTGGCACTCTATTCACTATGCCACCTAGCTGCCATGTTAAAAAAGTTAGCTGTGCTGACTTGGGTACACAGAAAGCTCACTTATGTGTCTACATAATTACTGTCCCTGGCACGATTCTATCTGTGTGCCAGGCTAATGGTCTGTTCCCTAAACATCTCTCCTATCCCTCTTTCTGTCTAGGTGGGCTGTTGTGTACATTGATGACATTAATGCTTCTGTTTTTATCTCTATTTATCTTCAACCAAATGTTCCCCCTCCATCTTTCCCTTGCTCTGGTTCCTGGCTTCCTTCATGTGAGTGTATCTTCTTTATCTACAGAACTATCCCCATACCTCTTACCTCTTCTATTTCTTTTTAAATGAGATACTGTTTGTAAAGCACTTAGCACCGTGCCTTGCAGGAAGCAGGAACCGCAGAAATGCTTATTCCCTTACCTTTTGAATACGGAACCTACAGTAATTGTTTAGACATGAGTTTTATCCTGCCAAGTTTCCCTCATGCTCTGTGGACACTGGCTATCTCCGGGTACAGTAGAGTATTTGGGGGGCCATTCAGTTAATCAAACCAAACCACAAGCCCTCATTCAGTGAACTGTTAACTCATTGACCCTGCTAGAACCCCAAATAGAGTGGCAGGGTATTTGACTAAGACAGAATAACATGGCAACATAAAGGAAAATAAACTGGCAACAAAATCATTCTTGTTCTGTCCTTTGCTTACTGCCCGTGCTATGTCCTACACGTATGGATAAGGGAGTAAGTTCTGAGGAAACTTAATCTCTGTGTGTGTGTGTCTCTCTGTCTCTGTCCATCTCTCTTCCCCCCTTTCTTTCTCTCTCTGTCTTGTCCTTCCCTCACCCCTGCCCCTCTTTCTCTCCTCTTCTCTCTATCCCTCCCTCTCTTCTCCTATCCTCCCCTTCCTCCTCTATCTTTTCTTCTCTCCTCCTCCTCTTCTTTTTCTCCTTCTCCTCCTCCTCCTCTCTCTGTCTCTGCCTCTGTCTCTCTCTTTCTCTGTCTTTATCCCTCTCTGTCTCTCTCTGCTCTGTCTCTGTCTCTCTCTGACTCCTTCTTTCTCTTTCTGATGGTATAAGGAAAGACCCAATCAGGTTTACCTTATTAGCCAGCTTTGTCTTACTAGCAAGCTTGGAAATTTGGCAGATGACTCTCCAGGGCAGAGATCTGCTTTACTAATTCATCAGGGTTATGTTGGAACTCCTAGGTTCCAAGATGCTCTTTATAGATGCATCCACTTGGCCTCTCCTCTTCCCTCTGTCCAAAGGCCTTCTTCCTCTTCAACATCATCTCTGTGGCCAATAAGGAGATTATGTGACCTCCTCCCCAAAGTTCCCATTTTTAACCCGATCCTTTATTTCTTTATACATTATCTGTGTCCAGGCACAAGTCTCATTGAATTCTTGACCTCCTAGAGCTTCTTCCAATGTATGTTACTTTTTTTTAACCTCAATTATTATTGACCCTTGAAGTTTGTCAAAAGTCTTCCATTACAAATATTCTAATGTACCCTTATTAAATACACTTTCTAGATTCCTTCCAACAGTATTAGTTATGTCTACATGAATTGTGAGAAGTGAGTAGTAACCATATAGTTTGACAGTACAAGTCCTGCATACAAATCCTGGGGAAGGTAACAATTCTCTCTATAGTTATCAAGTTGACAAATAGCTGTCTCAGTACCCCTCAGTACCCCTCACCAACCACTACTTGCTATCTCTTCTTCTTTTCCAACCTTGCTTAATGGGCAATCTGTTACCTAACAGCACCTCCACACATCATCATTCTCAGGGGATAAGCAGTATCTTCCCTCTCAGAGAGTCCAGCCTCTTGAGGAAGAGTCTTACATCTATCCCTTTGCATCAGCTAAGTGGTAGAGTCTTTTCCTATTTTCTTGAGAGGAAGTGTGTATTTTTTCTCCATCTCTGACACTACTTGTATGACCTTGATGATTTAACTTTCCTGGACCTTGGTTTCCTCTTCTGTAAATGAAATAGTTAGACTATATGACCTTTAAGGTCATTTACAATTTTAGATCTAGGTTCCTATGATTTCTTTTCCAGGGGCACTGCAGTAAGAGTCATGAGTACCATATAAAAGTTATCTATACAAGGAAGATTCCCATCCCATCCATTGATTCTCAAAATGTTGTCACATGTCACATTTAAGTTTTAAGAAGGCTCAATTATTCTTCCTTTCCATCCTACTTTTGCAGTTCTATTTACAGGTTGAGAGGAGACCCTGTGACCTGACTTATGGGAACAAAATTAGATTTCTAAAGGCTGAGGAAAAAAAGTAAGAAGTAGATTCTAGTGAATGATACAAAGTGATCTGTCTTCTAGAGAAATCTGGAAGCAGTTGCTTTGATTTCCTGTTTTTGCGTGCTGACCTTCATTGTGCCAGCTTATTGTCTAGATAAATTTATTTTCAGTAAAAAGGGACATATGCTTATAATTTTATTAGAGGGTGACACGAAATAGAAATTGCCACTGAGTATAAGCCAAAATGAAGTTATTCCCTGGTCTCCAGCCTTCAGGATGTATTTGTTATCCTTTAGAAAGTTCCTGAGTAAACAAAATCGATCCAGAGGTTTGTGCAACCTGACCCAGCTTGTCTTTTAAAGTATATCCATAAATACCCACTTCCTATCCCTTCTCCTTAAGAATCCCAACTGCCACAACCTGGCAACAGCCACAGCTAATATGCTTCTTATAAAAAATGAGAACAGCCAAAACATGTCTAGTGTAGGATGAAGGTGGGATTAATAAAAGCTTGGACAAAAGTAAAAAAGGTAATCATGCAATGACTTTCTCACCCAGCACATCTGCTCTCGTATGTTCTCATGTTACCCAGAGCATCTCCATCTATCAGAAGGAGGTAGGACCAAAGGCTGTAAAGAATGACAGTTCTATTTCACCATAGGATAATCACCATGAACTTAAACAGGCCCTCTTATTATGATGCCATTCAAAAATGACCTCTCAGATTTATAGTTAGTCCTGGAGATATGGTCTTCCTGTTAATAGAATTTAATCTTTAACTTCCATCCTCACAGGATTCAACTAACTAGATGTTCAGGTAGTCTACTAATTCACAAGATTGGGTTCTTGGCCCCAAACAAAGGCGACCCTAAAAGAAGACAAAAGAAATGTCACAGCATATAAAACCTCAATTCCAAGTCAGTGTTGGCATACCTGAGCACAAAATCTGAAGGTTAACCTATGATGCCTTCTCAAAATGCAAATGAAAAATGTTTCTAACTCTGTAAGAAATTTGATTAAGTTGCTCATACCTGTTGACCTAATGATGCTGCGATTGGGCATGTACACCAAGGAAATCAAAGTCAGAGAGAAATGTTTAATATTTAAAAATATTGATACATTTACTTTTTGTGAGAAGAAAAAAAATAACTAGAAATGACAAGTGGCCACTGCTAGTTCCTTCCCACTAAAATTCTTTTCTTTACTCTCTAGATATCTTCTACATTCTTTGTGATTTCTATGTTGTCTTCCCCATTAGAATGTAATGTCCATGACAGCAGGAATTGTGTTTTTGCCTTTTTATTGTAGCCTCAGTAGTTATCACAGAGCCTAGAACATAGAAAGGGCTTAATAAGTATTTGTTGACTGACTGAGGTATTATGGAGCCATGAAAAAGAAAATGACAGATAGGAGGAATTCGGAGAAACTTAAAAAGACTTATCTGAGTTGATACAGAACAAAGTAAGCAGAACTAAGGGAACAATATATACAATAGGTATAATAATATAAAGGAAAATAACACTAAAAGACATCAGCATTCAGATCAGTGTGATAACCAGTGTTGCCTCCAGAAGACCAATGGTAAAAAATACTCCCCTTTAAAAACAAGAAATAAGAATAAATACTTCCTTCCTCCCAGAAGTGAAGTGGTGGAATAGAGGTGTTTAACAAGACATACATTGTCAGACATGATGTTTTGATTAAAGATAGTTATTTGTTATAAGGCAGGGTTCCATGACTGAGAGGGGTACACCTGAGAAGCAATAGCAATAGAAAAGAGTAGCAAAGGGATAAATTAAACATAAACAAAGGTTCCTCAAGGGACATTGGGGAAAACAACTCAGTGATGAGTATGAAGAACCATTCATAGAATACTAGAGGTGGAAGTCATTTTAGTGATCATTCAGCTCAATCTATTCTTTTTATAGCTGAAAAAAATGAGAGACCCAAAGAGATGAAGTAATTTGCTCATAGTCACACTGCTAGTAACTGGCAGAAGTGGGGCTAGAACCTGGCTGTTCTGTCTTTTAGTCCATGGATCTTTTATCTAGCAATGTTGCCTGTGCTATTAGGTCTTTGAGAATAGAGACCATATCATATTTATTTTTATATCTCCACTGGTGCTTATCATAATCCATTACCCATAGTAGTAAGCACTTAATAGGTGTTTGTTGAATAAATGAATGTATTATTTGGAGTTTTTCAAAGTTAATCTGCATAATACTAAGGAGAGAAGAGAGCAAAATCCCTGCTAAGAGGAGATGGAAAAAAATTAAAGATAAAAGGAAGATTAAGAACCTCAAGTTGTCTGTTTAAAAACCCAAGAGAGAATGATCATAATTATTAATTTTTATCAAATGTCTAATGGTTAAATACTACACAGAAGGGCAGAGTCAATATGGTAGAGAAAAGGCAGGACGTTTTTTGAGTTCTCCCAAATTCCCCTCCAAATAACTTTAAATAATGCCTCAAAACAAATTTTGGGGGAGTAGAACCCACAAAAGGACTTGGTGAAACAATTTTCTAGCCCCAAACAACTTAGAAGGTTAAAAGGAAAAATCTGTCACATGGGTGTGAGAGTGGAGCAGGCTGTGCCCTAGCAGACCAGCAGTTGCCTTGGGGGTAACTGAGTCAAAGCTGTGCCTTCTGGAGCTCCCAGCTCACAGATGGTAAGGGAGCTAGATGACTGTCCAGAAGGAGATCACAAGGGTCCTTTTGCTGGCACTGGGCACAGAACTGTTTCATTGTCCATATGCAAATTGGGGGTGCCATCCCAGGGTGAGGAGGAGGAGCACTAGTACCCCAGGTCTTGTGGCTACAAGGGAGCAGGGACGATAGTCACAGTTCCAGGGTGGAACTCTTGTGGTCATTCCCAGACCAGATCATAGGCCAGGAGAGCAGTAAATATACCTCTCAAACCATCTTGGAAGAACTGAAAACTTACTTATCCCCCAATCTAGCTCTGAAAACAGTTGCACCAAAACCTTGAAGCTTGGGACAGTGGCCCCCTCCACCCTGGTAACAGAGTCCAACTTTAACATAAAGTTAAAAGCCAAGAAATAGGATAGAAAAATAAGCAAAAAAAAAAAAAAGATCCTAACCATAGGAAGTTACTATGGTGACAGGGAAGATCAAAACACAAAGTCAGAAGAAGACAACAAAGTCAAAACTGCTACATTCAAAGCCTCAAAGAAAAATATGAATTGGTCTCAGACCCAAAAAGAATTTCTAGAAGAGCTCAAAAAGGATTTTAAAAATCAAATAAGAGATATAGAGGAAAAATTGAAAAAAGCAATTAGAGGCATCCTAGAAAATCATGAAAAAAGGTCAACAGCTTGGTAAAGGAGGCACAAAAATGCTGAAGAAAATAACAGTTTAAAAAAACAGAATAGGTGAAATGGTAAAAGAAGCACAAAAATCCAATTAAGAGAATAATTCCTTAAAAATCAGAATTGGGTGAATGGAAAGAAATGTACAAAAATTCACTGAAGAAAAGAATTCCTTAGAAAGCAGAATCAGCCAAATAGATATGGAGGTACAAAAGCTCACTGAAGAAACTAAGTCCTGGAAAATTAGAATTGGGCAAGCAGAAGCAGATTCCATGAGACAACAAGAAACAATACAACAAAATCAAAAGAATTTTTAAAAATTGAAGAAAATGTGCAATATCTCATTGGAAAAACAACTGACCTGGAATACAGATCAAGAAGAAATAATTTAAGAATTATTGGACTACTTGAAAGCTATGATAAAAAAAGCCTAGACTTCATTTTTTTTTCCAAGAAATTATCAAGGACAACTGCCCTGATATTCTAAAACCAAAGGGTAAAACAGAAATAATCTGCCAACTCCAAAATGAAAATCCCCAGGAATATTATAGTAAAATTCCAGTACCCAGGTCCAAGAGAAAATATTGGAAGCAACCAGAAAGAAACAATTCAAGTATCACGAACCCACACTTAGGATAAACAACTCTAAGGTACCATCCCACATCTATTAGATTGGATAATATGACAAAAAAAGAAAATGATAAATATTGGAGGGGATGTGAGAAAATTGGGACACTAATGCACTATTGGTGGAGCTTTGAACTGATTCCATCATTCTGTAGAGCAATTTGGAACAAAAGGCTATAAATCTATGCATACCTTTTGACCCAACAATACCACTATTAGGACTGTACTCCAAAGAGATAAAAAAAGGAAAAGGATCTATACATACAAAAATATTTATAATAACTCTTCTAGTTGTGGCAGAGAATTGGAAATTGAGGGAATGCCCATAATTTGGGAGATTTTTTTTTTGGTTTGTGTTTTCTTTCACAGCATTACTAATATGATAGTATGACTGCATATGCATAACCTATATTAAAATGCTTGCCTTCTCTATGGGGGATCAGGGATGAAGGGAAAAATTTGGAACTCAAAATTTTAAAAAAATGAATGTTAAAAATTGTTTTATATGTAATTTAAGAAAAATTAAAATATTTAATGAAACAAATACTATACAAAGTTAATTAGACTCTTCTCTAGGATCTGACAGTATCTAATAATTGGCAATGGGAAAAAATGTCCTAATTATAATTTATAGGGGCAGCTAGGTTGCACAGTGAATAAAACACTGACCTTGTAATCAGGAGGACCTGAGTTCAAATCCAGTCTCAGACACTTAACACTTACTAGCTGTGTGGTCTTGGGCAAGTCACTTAATCCCAATCACCCTACCTTCCCCCCTCCAAAAAAACAAAGAAAAAATAATTATGATTTATAAAAATATTAGGCATTTTTATAATTTTATAATTAATGTATTCAATATACTTTATCCTGGTTAGTTGACAGTCAACTTAATTTTTCCCAAATTGAGCACTGTTATTCACAGCATAACTATCTCATTAAACTGCTTTTTATTTCCTTTAAGCTGTTGTTTGTTTTCAGTTGTGTCCGACTCTTTGTGACCCCTTTTAGAGCTTTCTTGGCAAAGATACTGAAGTGGTTTGCCATTTCCTTCTCCTGCTCATTTTACAAATGAGGGAACTGAGGCAAACAGGATTAAGTGACTTGCCCAGGGTCATACAGTTAGTAAGCATCTGAGGTTGGGTTTGAACTTCCTTTAAGAGCCTCTTCTAATTTCTTTCTTTTATTTTCCTTATCAACCAGAAAGGCAGTGTGCTTTTGTTGATAGAGGTCTGGTCTTGCAATTGAAACAAATCGTGTTCAAATCCTGCCTCTGACACTAAAGGTTTATGTAACCCTGGACAAGTCAGTCAATCTCTGAATGGCCCATTTAAGATTACAAGTTGCAGAACAGTTGACCATTTGTATTGGTAGAGAATGTTTCCTTCCTGGGAGCCCTAAAGCAATAGAATCCCAGGCCCCCATTAAATATATTAAAAAGCCAGACATATCCCATAGAAGAGAAGAATTGTTCTTCCATTTGCTAGAGTCATCTGTTTACAATAACTGACTCTTGCCAATTCTACCCTCCTACTATCTTGTGAAAGCAACTGGAAGAGGTTCTTTCCCCCTAACTATCCAGAATCATTTCAGCTTAAAGAGATTAATTTGGATATACAACTCAGATTTTTTAATGAGGATGAGTATAAAAAATGAGCATGGTCCTAGAAGAGTTATGTTACATGAGCACTAAAGTCTGAGATGAGCTGAGGGTTTCTGTGAATGCTAAGGACATAAAAAAAGTGATTTTTTAAAGCTATGTGTGAAGAAGAAGAGAAACAAAGAAGGAATATGAGAGAATTTTGATTGGAAAAACTAGAGGATTGTAGCAGCAAGCACCCCAGCGTCCCAGGGTGGCTGCCAACACAGGTTCTTAGATCTGCTTTTCTAAAGGAAAGCAACTAAAAATGGGTTAACAATCTTGCTTTAATCAATGAAATATATCATTTACCTAGTTCAGGGGGAAAAGGTCAGCACCCCAAACTTCAGAATATACAGACAGAAACATTTCAAGCAGACAGGCCTCCAACTGTCCAACCATTACATCCATACCAAATCATAGTTACCAGAGAGGGAAGCATCAACATCTGGGTTTTTCAAAGCCGGGGAGCTCTCAACGGCTGCCCAGAGTCTCATCTGGTCAAATCACACAACACTTCTCAAAGTGAGTCCCAAAACAAAGTCTCACATCAGGGATTATATAGCCTTCTCCTGGGTCAGAGAATGCAACAACCTTCTTGAGCAACTGCCCGATCACAAAGCACCAAGGTGTGGGTGTTCCTGAAAAACAAGCCTCCCACAACAGGCTCCAGGTGCACTTAACCTAGGGGCAGGGAAGATCTTAAAAATTTACATTCCTATAACAAGGATAAAAGTGTTTATTAGGGAAAGATGAACAATAGTACATGGTCTGAAACCATCTAGCTGCCTTTAGTGGGCTTAGGCCTAGGAGAGATGAGATTGTCACCATTAGCAATCTCTGAAAGACTGGGGAAGGTTTGAGAGGTGCCCCAGGACTAAAGAAGAGCATGTATTGTCCCAATCATCAAAAATGGCAGGAGTATGGAGTTTAAATACCACAGACTGGTGGACTTGACTCTTATGCCTGGAAAAACTTTAAAACACATTACTAAAAGAATGGCTTGTAGATACCTAGAAAGGGAAAGAATGGCCACTAAAAAGCAACATGACTTTTTCAAGAACAGGTCATAACCAGACTAACTTCATTTCCTTTTCTAATAAAGTCATTACCCTAGTAGACAGGGGGATAGTTAGTGTATTCATATTACCTTAGGTTTCAGCAAAATATTTGACCAAGTTGTAATGGCAGCAAAATAGGATGTTTTGCTGTTTTTCTGGATTGAGTTTCATGCCTTTGAACCTCACATTTGATTATATCAAGTTTTTTTTATTAGAAACAGTATACATTGTATTGCCCTTAATAGACCTAAGGGAGTTTGAAGATAGCCCCTGACCCTTAATAGGCCAAATGTAATCACATGGGTGCCCATGATGGGAGGAACTTGCAAAAAGGGTGGAATAAGGAGCAGATAAGAGCATGAGCAGAGCTGGGAGCAGGCAGAACTGAGAGAGAGAAAATTTGTGATATTGGCACTCTATCTGTGTTGATTTCTCAGACAGAAGCTCTGTCTGTTGGTCTGTGTTGATTTCTCAGACACACGTCCTGTCTGTTGTTTTGTATTTGTTTCTCAGACAGAAAGTGAATTGAGATGATAGCACCAGTAATGTGTGTAAATATTGTTCTAGCCCTATTAAGTGTTGTTTTTCCTAGAAACAGAAATGGTAATTAGCTTGGAGTGGAGCAGTCCTCATGAGCTGAGATATGGAACAGGAGTGGAGAGCTGCCTATGTGTGAATCCAGGAAAGAGCTGGGAGTGGTCAGCCCATAGAGGAGGAGTCATGGGGTTTGTAAGTTATCCTCCAGTTAAGATTAAGGAGGACTTTACTTGGATACTCTGTGTTGACTGATGATATTATAGCTTACTGTGACCCAGGGGTAGATGGTGTTTGTACTTTCTGCTACCCTTTAAGGATGATTGGCTTAAGGATGATTGGAAGCCAGCCTCTAGTCAAGATGAAAGAGTACTTTACTTGAATACTCTGTATTGACTGAGGAGATTGTAACTTACTGAGACCTAGAAGTGGATGGTGTTTGTATTTTCTGTTACCTCTCAAAGATGGCAATAAGATATACTGAATGATATGCTTTGTTTAAGACTATATGGCCATTTTAGTAATAAGTTGTTATGTTATTGTGAATGTTATGTTTTAACTTCTTGAATGTTATGCTTTAATTTATTGTTGAATAAGTAGAGAGTTCATTATACCATCAATTAGAACCTTAAAGTTATTCATAGCAGCAGTCCTCAGGAGAGCTGCTTATGATTGGCTTTACACAAGTCTCTCATATTTTGCTTGTGGACAAGATGGAAAGCTATAGAAGAGGTTGGCATATATAGTTAAATCAACTGGATATTGGATGAAGGACCAAACCCAAATTGCCATGTTTTCATTTTGGAGAAGAGTCTTTAGTAGAGTTAAGACTGTGCCTTTGTGCCATCTCCTATAAGTCCTTGTTTTGCACCCACCCCTCAGTGTTCTATGTTCCAAAATCCCATTTCCTTGCTCTGTACCCAGAGTCCCTTTTTCTCAGTCTCCTGTGTACAGGGGTATGCTGGAACCAGCTGAGCCATCTCCTGTGACTGTATAGTTACATTTTCAATATGAGCATTTATATCTCAGAAAAATGACAAAAGCTATAAATCTGAGCTTGATTGTTCTGTTAATTGTCAATAGTTAAGAAAGTGAGGGAAAAATCATAAATAATGCAGATTAAACTTAAAAGTGTACACATTTTTCAGAGATGGGTGTTAAACATTTACACTAATACTGTTGTCTTTATCTCCTCTATCTGTTAGTGGGAAAACAATCTGATGAACTAATTCCTTACTAAGGTCTATAATGTGGACAACTTCTTTCTAGTGGTAATTGCTTTGAAGCAAATGATCTTCATTAATACAAAGGAATGAATGCATGAAATAACCTTTATTAAGTACTTACTATATGCCACACACAGTGCTAAGGACTGAGCATATAAATACTAAATTCCTCTGGCTCTCAAGCTTTCATTCCAGTAGGAGCAGACAATATACATGGCAGCCAGCAGAAAGGAGTTTTGGTTTGGGATAGTTAGTTTGTCCATATGACAGAAGGAATGATAATATTGATTGGATTATTGTATGCAGAACAAGATGCTGAAGTCTGAGATGAAGGGAATGTGAAAGATACATTCACAGTGGCAAGGTAGATGGCAAGATGGCCTAGGATGGTTGAATAGGATGTGAGTAATGGACTGGAGTTAACTAGATACAGTGTGTTAAATAAATTTGCACTCAGTTACCAATCTAGGTGGTTTAGCCCTAGGGCTGAAAATTCCAAAACTAATTGGACTAACTTCCTCTGGGACTGGAGCAGTTTTATCTAGTCCAGTTGAAAAGAAGCAGGATAGATGGCAAGATGACCTAGACAGAAGATGATTGACTGGTAAGTGAAGTATTAAAATGAATGACCAATGGTGAAACTTCAGGCAGTATGGCAGGCAAGGCCTATATGCTGGAGGCCCAGCTTCTCTTTGTCCCCCCAAGTTTCCCCATTTATAAGGCTGGTCCTGGATGTCATCACTTGAGCCAGGGGTGGGGATTTTGGGTTCAGTCAAAAGATGGTATTTAAGAACCTAGAAGGTCACAAGTGACCTTAAGACTGCAGGTTCCCCACCCATGACTTAAACCATACTGCTCTCCTTTAAGATGATGCCATCTCTTTTCAGAGAATCATGCTGCAATTTTCTTTAAGGACAAGTACTTGGCATTTTCTGCTTTGAGGGTGAGGGCCATGTATTAATGCCAATTCCATACCCCAAATTTTCAAAAACAAAATTCAATTTCAAGAAATAGAAACATTATGATTATAATATTTATCACGAAGTAGGTGAAAAATAGCAGTATGTTCCCCCTGGGGCCTGAATAGGAGGGGAAGAAAAGTATCCATGAGGAGCCCACAAGTCCTCTCAGCAGGTCTCATATAGCTTTACATCTTTATTTTTGAATGCAAGAGACAGAATAAAGTATATGACAATGTCATTTGTAGTTGGAACTTCTGAGAAATCCTGGGAACACCAGTATGGGTATGCAAATAAACCCTGAAAAAATATTAGAAACCTGGAGAGGTAATCCCAAAGTGATCCTAATTGTTGACACTTGTAGATTAAGACATTTGGGGTACCAACAACAAAAAAAGCCCACCCTGAAATTTAGTGGATAAAGTAAAGATGGAAAAGCATAATGTTGGATGGGTCTCTAGAAGAAAATGGACACAGTTTGATTATTGTTTACAGGATAATATGACAATAAGGAAGAAATGGCGCTTAAGGAGGTATCAGCTTGTTGAGAGAAGAGGGATAGCAGCGACCTCATTTATCTTCTCCCCCTCATCTGCTTCAATTAGTCACTCAACCAGAAAGCATTTATTAAGCACTTACTGTGTACCAGTCACAAGGGATTCCAAAACAAAAGGAGCTTACATCCTACCTATGAATCTCAGAGTGCGAGTGTTTCCCCAAACACTCTAACCCTGTGAATTTATATCCACTTTCTAAAGAAACTAAACTGAAGAATGACCTAAATCAATGAGGAAATAGAAAAAAAGGTTTCTAAGGTATAAGGAATGCACAAGTCGGGATGGATCCCAGGATGGTGATACTCATTAATCAACAGGTAGGAAAAGTGTGAGTGGAACCAGGGCATGACTTGACCTACATACAGTGTGACTATAATGTAATGAAACTAGTTTCACATTCCCCCTTGCCTCCCCCCAACCATCTCATGCCTCCCCAGTCACACCTGGCACCCAGATATCTGAGTGAGAGTAATGTGATGGAAATGAGAGGTGGGGGTGGGGGAGCAAATGGAGGGAGGATATCAGGAAATCTGACAGCCAAAGTGCTTGGATCGCAGCCCAGCCTACCCAAGTCTGGCGGAGCAGCACAATCATTTATAGGACTGAGAATAAGCCAGAACCAAACACCCAAAGGTGGACTCTGGGGAGCTGCCTTTGAGCGCGGCTGAATGAGAGCCTGGGTCTGCGCCAGCTCCTGTTTCTATGATTGTCAATCATCCCTTACACTTTAGAAAGAAGGGGGAAAAAGGTGGGGGGATGACATGGCCAAGCAGAAGCAGCTGAGGCAGGTGTTCTTAGCCCATCCAGAAGACTGTTATTTGATTCAGTTTTCATTTTTATTGATGGCAAAACTCCTGCAGAGGGAAGGGTGGACTAAGTAAGAAGGGCTGAATTTGTATAGTATCATTAGTTGGCATTGCGGTACAGTGGAAAGGAACAGAGGCTTTATAATGAGTTGACTTGAATTCTCATCTCACCTTTGATACTTATTACCTGTCTGACCTTGAGGAAGGCACTTTTCCTCTATGGGTCTCAGTTTCTTTACTGTAAAACCAGGTAGGCTAGAACAGTTGACCTCTGAGGTTCCTTCCAGCTCTTGACCCACCATCTTGGAGAGGACCTAACTGTGAGGGAGTTAGAGTTAATATCCCTTTTTCCAGATGAGGGAACTGAGGCCTGGGAAGGGGAAGTAATTTTCTCAGGGTCACACAGATAGCTAGCTTTGGAGATAGGACTAGAACCAAGATTTCTTGAATCCCAGCCCAGTGTTCTCTCCTAATAGCTCCCCTTTGAACAGGACAAATGAAACTTATGAAACCAGAATACTTTATAGCTACATGTCAATCATTTTGGGCTGGATTGTCCCATTGGGAGATGGTTCAGGGTATCTTGGGAGGGTTAGAATCCTTTCTTAAAATGTTGAATTTTTTTGTGGATGCAACTAGGTTGGGATTCATGCCAACAAACCTGCCAACAACAGCACATCATGGCACAAAAAAGGGGGCTCAGCAATTTTTGGGGTCCATGTCTTGTTTGATTCTTAAATGCTTTGTTCAGGCGGAAGGGTTTGGAAGACACAAGAGTTTCTCCATCTACGTTTATTTCAAGGAACCAAATAATCACTATTACCACCATCATGATGACCACCACTACCATCACCCCCCACTTATTAAACACTATATGCTAGGTACTGGGTATTTGAAGCCAAAAATGACACCCTGACCTAACTTAAATGGTGGAAATTGCAAAATCTGGGGCAGAGGGCAAAGGGATTTTCTTTCTTTGCTCTACACATTTTCCTTTCCTGATTAGATGGTTGCAAATATCCTTCACTCAGCAGTACCCCTTCCCCTTCCTTCTCTGTAGCCTTTGAGTATGGCTAAGGCAAGAGACATCAAATATCTACCTGGGAGAAACCATGATATTTTCCACTTGGCAAGATTTACAGGATTTACAAATGATTTTTTCTAGAGGGGACTTCTCATCTCAACTCTACCTAACCAGACCTTCATTTATTTTTCTACTTAAAACCTCAAGATGAATGTGGTGCACTTGTGACCCACTGACAGTAGGCCTGGGAAATAAAGAGCTCTTGAGAATGGATGTAGAAGGAACAGCAGGAAGGTGGGGGAGGACTTGTCAGATCCAGCTATCAGTGCAAACCAGCCTCAGACCATACACAGCTATAAAGAAATGATGCATGGGCCCCAGTGAGCAACTAATGAGTTAGAAACGAATTACTCTAATTAGGGCCGAATGTGGGCTCCAGGCAAAAGTAGTACAGCACAGGATTTGGGGAAGGGTCCAGAAAAGTAGCCTGCCTATGTAAATATAAAGGGAGTTCCTAGGAACCTGCAGATCGTCTGAAGTTTAGCTGACGTAATGGCCCCAGAAAAGAATGATGCTAAGCTGAGGAGAGGATCTTGGTCCTCTGGGGCTAGGCACACTGTCAGGCTGCAAAGGTGAGCTGAGGTCTATCTGCCCATGTAAGTGATCTCATCAGCTGTACCCTGGCAGAAGGAGGAGGGAAGCCATGGAGACAATGGAGGGGAGGCGGTCCTGGGAGGAAGAGAGCCGGGATGGCAGCTGATTGTGATCAGTGAGTGCCTTCTCATGCTGGATTGAGCTCTCCAGAACTTTTTTTTTTGCATAAACACAGCTCAGGGCAAATCTGTTGTGCCCCTACTCTCCACCCCCCTGCTTGCCACATTGCTTGTTCAGCAGACTTTTTGGCACATCATCAGTTCTGTCTATACAAAATCCAGAACCACAAAGGGGGGTTTTGTTGTTTTGTGTGTGTGTGTTTTGTTTCATTTATTTTTTCCCGGAATGTTCGGGTTGGAGGTGGGGGAGAAGAATAAAAAAGAATCAAATCGCCTCTAATTGTGTTGGATTATGACAGACTTGGTCAGGTCCAGGGCACAGACTCAATTTGTTAAATTCCTTACTACAATGAGGCAGAGTGGAGGGGACAGAAACACATTGGAACTGATGCTCAGTGATTTCAATATCATGAATTTAGTGCTAGAAGGAATCTTAGCAGACATCTCTGCTTAACTCACTCCTTTTTTCGAATGAGGAACCCAGAGAAAAGAAGTAACTTATGCAAGGTCACACAGGTTAACAAGTGGGCAGAGTCAGGTTCAAACCCACATCACAGATCCCAAATCTAGCAATCTTTTCCCTGTACCTGTCTTCCTTCCCATCACTTACACTTAGTCAAAAGGTTGAGAAATGATGATCCATTACTAACATCAGATGAATTACGTGTAATATTTTCCCTCAGTGGTCTTTCTAAATTATGATTTGATCAAAATAGTCTCTTTTATTAGCCTTTAATTTAGATTAATTATTATTATTGTTATTAATTCAATGTTAAGCTTTGTAAGGGACCTCAGAATATCCTTAGAATAATTTTGCAGGATTTTGAGCTAGATGGGAACTTAGAGTTCGTCTAGTTCAACTACATTTTACATATTAAGAAATTGAGACCCAGAAAGGTCAGTCATATAGAGAGTAAGTAGCAGAATTAGGATTCAAACCCCAGCTCCTCTGATTCCAAAGCCAACGAATGTGTTTTCCACCCTACTCCGAATTTTGGGAGTCATGTCCTTGGCATTTATGGGCCTCAGTTTTAATGTACTTCATATATTCACATATACTTCTATCTCTTCTCAATAGCAAAATGGCACTAGAAGATCGCTTAAGTACGGAATTGATTCTTTGAATGTTTTTTTTTTGAGTATAATAAAATTCATTCAAATGAAAATACTTCATCTAATTGAAAAAAGACTACAACCAAACCCTGTATTTATTTGGATGGATGTGTCTATTCTTCAGGGAGTTTGGAAGCCCACCCCAGAACAATGTGATCATTAAACAGGCAGCCAAATTAAGTATATAAATAAAATTTTTGGTTCCATCTGAAAGATGAACATAAACTCCCCACTAGTATGCACAATAATGCTGCATATTTCTGTAAGTCAGTACTTAATTCTCTGTTGCCTCCAATAAAGCATAGGATCCCAGGATTGGAAGACACCTTAGCAATGGTCTAATTTACCTTCACTTGATAATGAGCTCATATTTAGAATATCAACAGCTAAATTCATGTTTGTTAACTTTTATTTTGTTGTTCTTCAGTCTTTTCAGTCGTGACTGACTCTTCGTGGCCCTGTTAAGGGGTTTTCTTGGTAAAGAGTGGTTTGCCGTTTCCTTTTCCAGTTCAAAAAAAAATCCATTTTTACAGATGAGGAAACTGAATCAAACAGGGCTAAGTGACTTGCCCAGGGTCACACAGCTAGTGTTTGAGGCTGAATTTGAACTCAGATCTTCCTGACTGCAGGCCGGTTAACATTTACAGATCCTCTAAAAATTATATGATGCTTCATAGCTTTGACCTAGGCCCTCTTTTCTGTCACTCTGACACTTCCATTTCAGAAGGCGAAGGGAGCCTCACAGGACTGAAAGGCACTTTGTATTTTCCTTTGTTTTGTGGGATGTAGTTGCAAGTTGGGCTTGATTCAGGCTCATCTGGTAGTAGTTTAGGTCATTTTGGGACAAAATGAGGCATTCACAGGTTATTCAACAGCTAAAAAAAAGAGATTATATTAGCTATTACAGGAGGAGGATAGTCAATAAAGGTATGTATCACATGTTAATTAAGTTGAGCACAGCACTGCCGTTTCTGAAGTGATCGTGATGGTCTGTGAAATTCCACATGACTTTTTGTAGGCAGGTAACCAGAAGGCAACGATAATGGTCCAAGTCTTTAGTGTCCTGAACCAATTAAGTCTCAAAGATGGTTCCAATGCCTTTTTTTTTTTTAATTATTTAATTCATTGTTTTATTCATTTTTTTGCTTTTTGGAGAGGGTTAAGTGACTTGCCCAAAGTCAAACAGCTAGTAAGTGTGTCAAGTGTCTGAGGCCAGATTTGAACTCAGATCCTCCTGACTCCAGGGCTGGTGCTCTATTCATTGCACCACCTAGCTGCCCCCAAAGGAAGGTGTAGCAGCAAGCACCCCAAGCGACCTCAGGGTTTGCAGCTACCACAGGTTCTTGGATCTGCTTTGTTAAAGGAAAGCAACTCAAAATGGGTTAACAAGCTTACTTTAATCAGTCAGACATATATCGTTTACCTTGTTCAGGAGAAAAGGTCAGCACCCTGAACCTCAAAGTATACAGGCATAATTATCAAGACAGAAACATCAAGTAGACAGATTTCCAAACTGTCCAACCATTACATCCATACCCAGTCAACATCTGGGTTTCCACATTCTGGGTTTTTCAAAGCCGGGGGACTCTCAACAACGGCTTCCCAGAATTCAGATCAAATCACAGAACACTTCTCAAAGTGAGTCCCAAAACAAAGCTACACATCAGGGCTTATATAGCCTTCTCCTGGCTCAGAGAATGTAACAACCTTATTGACCCACTGGCCAATCAAAAAGTATCTACTGAAAAACAAGCCTCCCTCCCCAGGCTTCTGGTGCACTTTAGCCTAGGGGCAGGGAAGATCTTTAAAATTTACATTCGCATTACAGAAGGGGAGTCATTGAAGCATTTTTTTTTTGCTTTTTGGAGAGCAATTGGGGTTAAGTGACTTGCCCAAGGTCACAGGCTAGTTTTTTGTGTTAAGTATCTGAGGCTGGATTTGAACTCAGGTCCTCCTGACTCCAGGGCCGGTGCTCTGTTTACTGCGCCACCTAGCTGCCCCCTCCAATGCCTTTTAAGGACAGGAACTAACCCTGCCTACAAGGTGGGGGGCTCTAGTAGACATTCCTTCTGCCATAGACAGCATGATGAGGGAATTTGGCATTATATATCCAGTCTATTTATGATGGATATCTCTACTTTGCCAGAAGACAGCTTATGGCACAGTGCATAGAATACTGCAAGTACAGTCCAGAAGTCAAGAGTTCAAATCTGGGCTCAGATACTTTACCGACTATGTGACCCTGGAAAAGTCACTAAACCTCTGTCTCAGTTTCCTTAATTGTAAAATGGGTATCATAAAATCATTCTATGATTGTAAGTACATACAAACAACCTTCCTTAAGCTAATTGTATACTGTCTAATAGAATTCTTTTTGACAACTTGACTTTGTTAGTCTCAGAGATCTAATCTCAGGGACCTCAGAGATCATCTGGTCCAACATTCTGACTCTGTAGATTGATCAATAAGTAAATGTTCAGAACTTCCTATGTGCCAGGCATTGCTATGTGCCACCACTGTGCACAGGGTTGGGGTAGCTGAGGGGCATGGAAGTTGTGACTTATCTAAGGCCGCAGAAATAGTAAGTGTTAGTAACAGGATTTGGACTTAATCCCTCTGAATTCAAGTTGGTTCTTTTTCCAGTGCCTCCCTTAACATTTGAATTTCTCATAAGTAAATTGGTATTTCTTAAGTTGTTGTTAAGTCGTTTCAGTCATGTCCAAATCTTTGTGACCCCATTTGGGGTTTTCTTGGCAGAGATACTGGAGGAGTTTGCCATTTTCTTCTCCAGCTCATTTTACAGATGAGGAAACTGAAGCAAATGGAATTAAGTGACTTTCCCAGGGTCGGACAGCCAGTAAGTATCTGAGGCCAAATTTGAACTCATGAAGATGAGTCTTTTTGACTCCAGGCCCAGCACTCTATCCAATGGAAAGTTTGTTCTTTTACTAGTTTTTGTAACAGTGGATCACTGAGGTTTTGACTCTTCTTCTGAGCCTAATCTCAGTGTTACATGATGAATCAGAAAATACTGTCTTATTAATCATCAACCTATATATAACACCAGCTTCCTTGTGGGCTGCCTATCAGTGGTTTGTTTTTTTTAATATAGAGATTTCCTGGTAGGTGGATTCACCTCTGCTCTCTCACCCTCACAGACAAAAAGAGTTCCACAAAAGGGCTCTCTTTGCTCTCCTGTTCTCCCAGGAAACACCAAGGACATAATACTTCCCAGAACTGTTCATGTACCTTCTGGGGCAGTGCACAACAATAAATAAGAGGGTAATTTTTTTTACTCACAAATCACAGAATCTTAGAGCTGGAAGGGACTTCAAAGGTCATCAAGTCCAACCTACTGTAGCTAGGTGGCTCAATGGATAGAGGAAAGGACTTGGAATCCAGAAAATCTCAGTGCAAATCCTGTCTCAGACACTTGCCATCTTCATGACTCTGGACAAGTTACTTAACCACTACCTGCCTCAGTTTTTCATCTGTAAAATGGAAGTAATAATAGTACCTTTCTCCTGGGATTATTATGAGGATAAAATGAGATAGTATTTGTAAAGTATTTTGCAACCTTAAAGCATTATATAAATGCTAGCTGTTATTACTATATATGATACCTAAAAGCAAGGTCTTCTTCACTTTCTTCAATATACCAAATGAATGATCACCCAACCTTTTTTTTTGCCCCAAGATTTCTGCTGATGGAAAATTCATTACTCCTGAAGAAGACTATCACACTTTGGGTTAGCTTTAATTGTTACGAGTTTTTTTTCTGAGGTCAAGCCTAAATATACCTAAATTCTACCTATGACTCCTGGTTTGGTCCTTGGGAGTCAAACAGAATGTCTAATCCTTCTTTCTCATATCAGTCCTTTACATAGTTGAGGACAGTTATTATGCCCTTTCTAAACCTCTTCTTCAAGCTAAACATGTCTATTTCTTCAACAGTCATCATTTACCCATAATCTTTTAAAAATATTTATTTATTTAGTTTTAGTTTTCAACATTCACTTTTATAAGATTTTGAATTTAAAATTTTCTCTTCCTCCTCCTTTCTCCCCTCTCCAATGCACAATTATATTAAACACATTTCCACATTAGCCATGTTGGAAAAAAGAATTAGAACCAAAGGGAAAAAAAAAATTATAGAAAAAAGTGAAAATAGTATGCTTTAATCTTCATTCAGACTCCATAGTTCTTTCTCTGGATAACATTCTGTCATGAGTCTTTTGGAATTGTCTTAGTTCATTGCATTGCTGAGAAGAGCCAAGTCTATCAACACTGGTCATCACACAGTGTTGCTGTTACCATGTACAATGTTCTCCTGGTTCTGCTCACTTCACTCAGCATCAGTTGATGTAAGTCTTTCCAGGTTTTTCTGAAATCCACCTGCTCATCATTTCTTATGGAGCAATAGTATTCCATTACATTCATATACCACAAACTTGTTCAGTCATTCCCCAGCTGATGGGCATCCTCTCAATTTCCAATTCTTGGCCACCACAAAAAGAGCTGCTATAAATATTTTTGTAAATGTGGATTACCCATGATCTTGAGACTCCTCACTGTCCTGGCTCACCTCACCTGGATGTTCTCCCCCTTATTAATGTATGGTTCAGATTCTCTCCTCATCTTTCATCTCTGTGAAGATTCCAGCACCCAGAAAACATAATACAAGAGAAAGAATCACAGAGGAATTCCTGGTGATCATGGAATTAGAATTTTTTTTCCTCCCCCTTCATCTGGGTCAAGATAATCCTCTCTTTTTTGTTGTTATTATTTGGTTTGCTTTGTCTTGTTACAGGGGCTTACTCTGTAGACCAAGAGAAATACTATTTGTGTGTCTCTATTTTCTCTGTGCTCTCTCTCTTCTCTCTGCCTTATCATGTGAACTCTGAGAGTCAGGAAGAGGGTAGCCTCACAGAGAAGTGCAGATACCATGAACGTCAAAGCTCAGCAGCATTGTGTGACTTTAATGGAGGGAATAGTGGTCCAGAAGAGAACTTATTTGGGAGTAAAAGGGCTCTAAAAAAGTTCTTTTTATCATAAACTTAAACATCAACCAATATAAACATCCCCATATGTAAAGAACAGAAAAGAGTACTATCTATGAAACTGTACTTCTGGCACATAGTTTTGTTTTGTTTTTTAAAGGAGTACATATTAAACTTAACACGGTAGTAACAAAAATACCCTGCTATCTGAATCACTTCATTATCCAGTATTGAATAAGGTGTGTTTGCTCAGGAGGACAGTTTTCCCTCAATCACGACATTAATAAAATTTCTTTCCAGTATGAATTCCCAGATGTTGTGTAAGCTGTGATCGCTGGCTGAAGATCTTTCCACATTGATCTCATTCATAAGGTTTCTCACCAGTATGAATTCTCTGATGTAGCCTTATTCCTGTCCCCTGGCTGAAAAGTCTGGCCGCATTCATCCATAACTGTGAACTTTCAACACTGAATTGTCTGAAGTCTGGCAAGTTCTGACCTATAGCTGAGAGCCTTCCCATGTTACATTAACAAGGTTTCTCCCCAGGATGAACTGTCTAATGTCAATTAAGTTGTGACCTCTGTCTTAAGGTCTCCCCACTTTCATTACATTCATAAGATTTCTTTCAAGTATGAATTTTCTAATATATATTAAGATTTTCCATGTATATTAAGACCTCTCTTCCTTCATTACAATCATAAAGCTTTTCTCCATTATAAGCTCTCTAAAGTCATATAAGCCACATAAGAATGATACCTCATATTCTTGTAGCAAAGCAGTTTCTATTCATGATTTCATTTGGTTCTTACCACAGTCCTTTGAGATGAGTAATACAGTATTATATTGGATAATGAAAGAACCCAGACAATAAGGCAGGAATATTATTATTCCTATTTTATGTATGGAGGAAAAGAAGGCTCAGAAACACTATGATTTGCCCATGGTGGCATTACTAAATGAAGATGCCAACGATTCATTCTAAATCCTCTAAATCCAAATTGCAAGTTATTTTCTTACTACCATCCTAGAACAAACGAACAAAAAAAGCAGGGTCACACTAAAAATAAATCCATGCAGCAAAAATCCCACCTTCCACAAGAATTTTTTTCCTGATTTCTTTTACCACTAGTGCTTCCTTCTGAGATTATCTCCACTTTGTCCTGTATATATCTTGTTTGTACATAATTGTTTACTCATAGTCTTTCTTTGTATCCCAGCACTTAACATAGTACCTAGTAGGTGCGTAATAAATGCTTTTCGACTTAATTGCTGCCACATGGAAAAACCATTTCTAAATACCTTTTAGGCATGGCTCAGTGTTTAACCCTAATTAGCATTACTTAGTTTTATAGCTCCCTTTGTTCATGACTTATTTTTAAAATATAACTTATTATTTATTTTTATCATTCATTTAAAAAATTTTGAGTTCCACATTCTCTCCCCACTCTTGCCCCTTTTCCACCCATCGAGAAGGTAAAAATGTGATATTAATTATACATGTGAAATCATGTAAAACATATTTCGATTTTAACTATGTTGTCAAAAAAAGCAAGAAAGTTAAAGAAATTGAAAAAAAGTATGCTTCAAACTGCACTCAGACATCATCAATTCTGTTCACAACTTATTAGATAACATCTGGGTTCTTCCAAATATCAATTCCACCTTTTACATTTTCATAGATTTCTTTAAAAATGTATATAGGCTCTGAATGCAGTTATATGAGGGGCATTCCAGAAGTAGTCTGGGCAAGGGTAACACCACTCGTATGGCCATTTGGGTATATAAACTCTGGTATCTTTGTTTAAAAAAAAGAAGAAAATCACATTTCTGCTAGCATATGTATACTCACATAGAGAGCTAAGACACAAATACATGAGCACGACTGCTGCTAGGCAACTCCAGAGGAAGCATGTGGCAGAAGCGGGGTCTGATTGAGGACTGTCCCTCCACTCTTCGGGAGTGTCCCCGAATCCCTTCTGCCTGTGCTTTGGACTTCTTGATACATGTATGTGCAGTCCTCCTGTGGTCACCCATCACCCTCCTTAAGAAGGGTTAGGGACTGAATCCTCTGTGCGTGGTTACCAGGATAACTGACAAGCCTCTCCTTGAGCTCTCCCCCTCCTGATAAGGGCTGCTCGTGGGGCCATCTTTCTGAATTTTCTGGTTGTGCAGACATGTGTTTGCCTGCGTGACAAATGCATGTTCCATTATTAATTTAGATTAAGAGGGGGTGCTGCAGCTGTTGTTCATCACTTTGCAAGATCTCAGGAACTTCCATTAGACACATGCTGCCACAGTATGAGAGGTGCTGCCGAACACCAATTCTGCCCAGTTGAGTTTCTTCCATGGAAACAGGGGAAATTGATGGATATGTAAGAGTGAAAGCTGGAGGCTGATGCTGATGCTTTGGTCAGGAGACTTCAGACCAGAGTTCTTTATTGGGGGGGTGGAGGGTAGCCATGATATAGGGATATATTTCAGAAGACTGTGAACTTAGATGGGAAGAAAAATTACATCTTTAATTCAACACAACTGGTTTTCTTTATAATCTTATGTATTTTTTTTTATGAATTTAAAAACACTATTCTGGGGAGCAGCTAGGTGGTGCAGTGGGTGAGTACAGGCCCGGAGTCTAGAGGACCTGAGTTTAAATCCAACCCCAGGAACTTCACACTTATTAGCAGTCAAAACAAAACAACACTGTTCTGAGAAGGGGCCCATAGACTTTATCAGATCGGCAAAAGAGGCCATGATACAGAGAAAGGTTAAGATCCTGCTTTGGACCAAAAAAGAAATTGTGATCCTTCCTAAAATCACAGAATTTTGGAGCTAGAAGCTAACATTTTACAGGTAAGAAAATTCAAGTACTGAAAGGGGAAATACTTTTCCCAAGGTCACACAACTAGCTGGAGGCAAGTTAGACTAGGAGAGGCATTTTATTTTATTTTATTTTTAAAGCAATTGGGGTTAAGTAACTTGCTCAAGGTTACACAGCCAGTTATTATTTCTGGGTGTGGTGCTGAGTATCTGAGCCCGGGATTCGATCTCCAGGTGTTCTCAACACTGGAGCCGGTGCTCTTACTCGCTGTGCTACCTGGCGGCCCCCCTCCCTTTTTTTTTTTAAGCAATTGGGGTTAAGTAACTTGCTCAAGGTTACCCGGCCAGTTATTTCTGGGTGTGGTGCTGAGTGTCTGAGCCCGGGATTCGATCAACTGAAACCGAAACCGGTGCTCTTACTCGCTAAGCCACCTGGCCGCCCCTAAGGAGAGGCATTTTAACGCCTAAACTAATGTATGGATAGGATGTTAAACCAAGTAAGCATTCGTTATGAGTCAAAATGGCACCATGGTATGATTTTATGGAAGATAACTGAAAAATTCCTTTAATAGTAAAAATGGCTTTAAATTTCATAGGTTTTGTTCTCAGTTCCATCCATCTATCCATCCATTCATCCATGCATCCAACATGCATTCTAATTTTTAATTGAACCCTGGATCTCTTTTAAAAACCATAGAGAGAATTTTCAATATGCTGCCAGTTCTAACTAAAAAATACCCACTAAACCAGTTAAATCTTAAATTGCCACTGACAATCCATCTCAGCCCTTTCTGGTTCCTGGATGTGGTGAGTCCTGGACACTCTCTTCCCGGGGGAGGAACAGGCATTAAATCACAGCTACTGGTCGGACATGTGGAAGATGTTACTGTTCCAAGTTGTTTAGAAATATGGGGATGGATTTAACTTCCACCCGAGTCAGCTTTAAAAGTATCATGTACTTAACTGCAGGCTCCAGGATGTCTAATCTCAAAAAGGTTAAGAAAAAACAGTAAAAAATATTGGGGGGGGGGGAGTGGCCTCCAGCAAAATCATGAAGAAAGTCTATTTTCTGAAGCATCTTCTTCCCTTTCTCCTCTCTTTCCCCCCTTTCCAACAGCTCTCTCTAATCCCCATCTAACAACCCCCCTACACACACACACACACACACACACACCCACTATGCACCCCATTCCAGGCACCCAGCACTCACATACTGTTCTGACCCTCTTCTGCCCCAGGCATAACTTAAAGGCTTTGATTTATCTTCATATCTTCCCACAGCAGGTAGCCCATAGTAAGTGATCTGTAAATATTTGATTCAGGTGACTCTTGTCCTAGCATCCTAGAGCTGACAGACACTTAGTACTGCAATATTGTAAATGTCTTAGTTCCTCAGTGCTCCTTCCACCAAAGTAGGTCAAAACTTCTTCCATGCTTTAGGAGATGGGTTTTCTGGCTTTCTGTGATCAAAAAAACTATCATCCTGTGGCCAATCCATTAATGAATCTCTTCAAGCAGTAGCTAAGATGGATAGATTGTCCCTAGTTAGTGAATTAATGGCTTTCCTCCTTCCAGGGTTATTCATCATCATATTTCAATTATCGATTAAGGTTTTGCTGGTGCTTCTTGTTAGTACTTGCTTGTTTCCCAATAAATATCTCCCTTTCTTTAAACAACAAAAACAATAGCCAACCAGCACAGGCCTCAGGTTACACCCATTATCTACCTCCTGTTTTCCATAAGGTGAGAAATGTGTTTCATCAATCATTTTTCTGAATTATGGTTAGATGTTGTGTAAAATCTATATTATTTTGTATTTTAGTGTTGGTTTTCTTTTTATGATCGTAGACATATATATTGTATTATTCATTCTGTGTTCTTCACTTAGCATTGGCTCTTATAAGTCTTCCCATGTTTCTCTTATTCCTCATAGCTGTTATTTTTTGCAGTGTAATAATATCACATTGCATTCCTGTACCATTATTTATTCTACCGTTATCCAAACAATGGGTGCCAACTTTGTTGCCATTTTTTTCTGCTAACATAAAAAGTGCTACTGTGAATACTTTGAGCTTTATCTTTCTGTCTTTAATCTTGAGATACATGCTCAATGTCAGGTTTCTTGAGTCAAAGGGATCAAATATTTTAGTAACCCTTCTCTCGTAATTCCAAATTGATTTTCGGAATGTTTGTACCAATTCACAGATCCAACAACACTGTATTGCTGTGTCTATGTGCCCAAAGCTCCTCCAACACTGTCAATCATTTATAACTTTTTCCAGTTTAATTGTTATGAAATCTTAAAGTTATTTTAACTCATATTTCTTTTATTACTGACAAAGCATTTTTCAGTCATTGACATCTGCATTTGTTCTTTTGAAAATATTGTTTATATTTCATAGAACCATAAGCAGGAAAGGGTTTTAAAGACTATCTAAGACATTGGGCTTTATATTACAGATGAGGAAACTGAGGCCCAGAGAAGTTCAGTAACTTTCCCAAGGATGCATAGGCACTAAGTGTCAGAGTTAGGACTGAACCCTGATCCTCT
This sequence comes from Petaurus breviceps papuanus, assembly GCF_028583685.1. NCBI lineage: Eukaryota > Metazoa > Chordata > Mammalia > Diprotodontia > Petauridae > Petaurus > Petaurus breviceps. Next base: position 11,121,913 of record NW_027186473.1, read on the forward strand.
CTAACTTTAATGTCAGTGATCTTAATAGAAGAGAAACAGTATGATTCAAAGGAACAAACTACTAATTATAGGTTTTCAGACTCAGTGATATATGATGTTTGAGGAGTGAGCATGTTATGCAGGGGATGGTTCCCAGAACCTGTCAGATATCATACCTATGTACTGGGCATTGGGCTGGCCCTGAGTGAGTGAACTTGTCCTGTTGGAGTCATTGAAAATACTACACGTTGGAAAAGAAAATGTTGGAATGTTGCCTTAACCTCACTTAACTTTTACTGATCCAGATTAATCTTTAGTATTGCCCAAGGAAAAAAAAATGTTCAGTGACTTTGTAGTAGAGTTATAAATAAAATCCCACCCCCCCAGGCCCATGTAATCAGCTAATTCTCTTCAGTAGATGCAAAGTATTTCTACCCCTCACATGCTTCTCTCTCTGTGTTTCTTTCTCTGTGTCTTTGAGCTGTCTCTGTCTTTGTCTCTGTCTCTCTGCTTCTGTGTCTTTCTGAGCATGATACAGTGAAAAGAGAGCTGGATTTGGAGTCAGAGGGCATGGGCTTGAATCTTGACTCTGCCATTTACTACTCGTGTTACCTTGGGAAAATCATTAAGTCTCCCCGGGCCTCAGTTCCCTCATCTGTAAAGTGAAGATACTGGGCGGGATGACCTATAAGGTCTAAGTCTATGAGCTCATGTTATGCTAATGATGAGCTTCCAATGACTAGTTTCTTTCCTTATGCACTTTCCACATTCTATTTTGTGGTATAATTACTTATATGCATGTTTATGTCATGATTATATTCTATTTTCCTCTAGGTCAGGGACCTTTGCTTATTTATCTTTACATCGTCCAATGGCCGAGAATAGTCACTTGCATGTAGTGACCATTGATAAATGTTTGTTGAATTAATTAATTAATTAATATCTAAAGACTTCAATCAAAAGCACTTGCATTCTGAGCTGCTGCTTCTACGGAGGTGAAGGAATTGTACTGATCTGTCCACACTCTTTCAGATGATCACCTTTTTCCTTCACCCTGCTCCTCACTCTCACACCAAAGACACATTGTAGATGTCCCACCCGCACTGCCTCGTTTCGAAGTTTTGAATTGTTCAAGAGCCTTGTCTTTTGTATTTTCCAATGCTTACATAAATGAGGTCAGCCAGTCAGTCAATAGACATTCATTAAGCTCTTACTATGTGGCCCCTACTGTTCTAAGCCCTGGGAATACAAAGAATGATAAAAGAAGGTCCCTGCTCTTGAAGAATGTGTCACCATTGAAGGGGGAGACAACATTCAAATGGCTATGTACAAACAAGCTATCTATGGATAAATAGGAAATATTTAACAAAGGGAAGAAAGGAGAATTCAGAGCTCTTGGAAAAGACTTCCTGTAGAAAGCTGGGAGGTGCTGGGAGGCAGCCTGGTACAGTGTGTAGAACACTGGATTTAGAGCCAGGAAGATCTCAGTCTGTATCCCACCTCAGGCACCCTGGACAAGTTACTTAATCAATTTCCTCATCTGTAAGATAAGGGGATTGAACCTGATGACCTCTGAGGTCCCTTCCAGCTCTGAATCTAGAGCTTGAAGTTCCCCTTCCAGTGGTTCATCCAGCATGAATGTTTACCTCTGCCATGGTGCTTCATCCCAATAAAGGATCTTCGAAAGGATGCTGCCCATTTACATAAAAGAATCTCACTAGTGTTCACCTTTTGGGTGCCCTTAGCTAAGAGTGCTGTGCCCGAACAGGACCCATGCAGCTTCCGAAGAACATGTACTCCTCTGGATTACAAAACTCTAGGATCATTTGGAACTATGACCAAAGGGCTGTAAAGCTGTGTATACCCTTTGATTGATACCCTTAGGTCTGTATCCCAAAGAGATCAAAGGAAAAAAGGAAAAGACATATCTACAAAAACATTTATAGCAGCAGCTTTTTGTGGTGGCAAAGAATTGAGTGGCTGCTCATCAATCGGGGAATGGCTAAACAAGTTGTAGTATATGAATGTCATGGAGTACTATTGTTCCATAAGAAATGATGAGCAGGCAGATTTCAGAAAAACCTAGAAAAACTTACATGAACTGATGCTGAGTCAAGTGAGCAGAACCAAGAGAATACTGTACACAGTAATAGCAACACTGTGTGACAATCAACTTTGAGAGGCTTAGCTCTTCTCAGCAATACAATGATCTAAGACAATTCCAAAAGACTCACAATGGAAAAGGCTATCTGCATTCTAAGAAAGCACTGATGGAATCTGAATGCAGACTGAGGTGTACTATTTTCTCTCTTTTTTTTTCTTTCTCATGGCTTTCCCCTTTTGTTCTGGTTATTCTTTCACAATATGACTAATGTGGAAATATGTTTAATATTATTGTACATATATAGCTTATATCAGATTGCCATCTTGAGGAGGAAGAAGGGGAGGGGAGGGAGAAAAAACTGGAATTCAAAATCTTATAAAAGTGAATGTTGAAAATTATCTTGGGGGTGGCTAGGTGGCACAGTGAATACAGCACCAGCTCTGAAGTCAGAAGGACTTGAGTTCAAATCCAGCCTTAGACACTTAACACAGGAAAAAAAAACTAGCCATGTGACCTTGGGCAAGTCACTTAACCCTAAATGCTCCTCCAAAAAAAAAGAAAAAAAGAAAATTATTTTTCATGCAACTGGAAAAAATAAAATACTATTAAGTGGGAAAAATAAAATACATATATTTTTTAAAAATGAAAAAAGTTATAGGATCCTAGACTTATAGGTGCCAGACATCCTACTACATGTATCCTATGGTTTAGGAAAATTATTGGGTAGCCATATGGAGGATGGCTTGGGGAAGGAAGAGGTTGTAACTAAGGACATTGATTAACTGGCTACTGAAATAGTCCAGGTAATTTTCCTTTATGATATAGGTCTTCAATATATTCAAAGTGAAGAAGTAACCTAAAGATCAAATTAAATAATAGATGCAAATCCTCTGAAATGTATAAAATACTAGAGTTTTATACTATAAAAACCAGAGTTAGACTGGCCATGTGAGTGGAGAGAAAGGGACAGATTCAAGAGAAGAGTCAATAAGACTTGGAAGCTGATTGGATGGGGGTGGGGGTGGGGGTGAGGCAGAGGGAAGGGTTAGAGAATGTGAACCCGTGTGATTGGTGATAGCCTTAACTTTTGGTTAAGGAAAGTTTGAAGAAGAGGTGATTTGGGGAAGGAGAAGGATAGAATGAGTTCCTTTTTGTACATGTTGAGTTAGAGATACCTATGTGACATCTAGGTGGAGATGCCTGGCAGTATTATTTATCCTGATGGCATTAAGGTCTTACACTGCTAGGCAGCCAGGTGGTGAAGTGGATTGAGTGTTAGACCCACAGCCAGGAAGACCTCAAACATTACTTCACTGTGTGACCCTGGAGAAGTCACTTAACCTCTGCCTGCCTTAGTTTCCTCAACTGTAAAATGGGGATCATAGTAGCACCTATCTCCCAAGGTTGTTGTGAGGATTAAATGAGATAATATTGGTAAAGAGCTTAGTACAGTGTCTAGCCCATGGCAGGTGCCAAACCATGCTGGAGAACTTTTCAGTGTGGACCAAGGCATGGGCAATATGTCTATTGTCCAAGAAGCAACCAAGTAAAGTTCAGAGAGGCTGCTCACCAGGTTAGCTACAAGTGATTTATTTGTTCCTCCCTAACAACTCTTGAAGAATATTTACTAACTCACAGAGCAGTTGGGATCTGCATTGTCTGAAGGAAAATCTAGACTGATCATTCATTAAAACATTGACTTATTTGATCAAATGTGTCTCTTGTTATCCAGTCTAGAAAGAACATCTACCGAAGGGGTATATCCCAGTGGTGTGTGCATAGGAAGTGCTCAGTAAATATTTAACAGATGGGTAGGTGGATAAGGATATTGGGAATTGTTCTGTTGACTTCATGGAGGGAAGCAGCCCTCCTCTGAGAAGAGACAGAGGGACTTTTCGTATACATTTGGTTTAACAGCTAGGTGGTACTGAGCATAGAATGCTGGACTCAGAGTCAAGAACACCTATGTCTAAATCTGGCTTCAGGCACATACTAGCTGCATAACCCTGGCCAAGTCACAACACCTCTCTTGGCCTCCATTTCCTCATCTGTAAAATGGGATAACAATACCATCTGTCTCTCAGGGTTGTTGTGAAGATCAAAGAAGATACCATGTATGAAGAAGCCCCTTACAAACTCCCGAGCACTCTATCAATCTTAGCTGTTACTGCAATTTTAACATTTAACTCCACAGAGGACAAATAAGACTGTGTCTTAGTTAATTCTGTATCTCCCCTGGTGCCCCTCATGGTGCTTTGCATATAGTAACTTTTCAGCAGGTATTTGGCACGGTGGATAAAGTACTAGTCCTAGAGTCTGGAGGACCAAGTTCACATTTGGTCTCTGATGTGACCCTGGACAAGTCACTTCTCTTAGCCTCAATTTCTTTTTTTTTCTTTTTTTTTTGAGGGCAATTGGGGTTAAGTGACTTGCCCAAAGTCAATGGTTAGTAAGTGTTTAGCCTCAATTTCCCTATCTGTAAAATAGGGGTGATACTTGTCTCTCCCTCCCAGGGTTATTGTGTGCATAAAATCAGAAACATTTTATAAACATTAAAGTGCTATATAAATTAGTAGCAGTTATTTATTTAACAAATTATTGAGTGCTGAATGAATGCTTAGGTGTAATTCCCATTTGAGTGAGGTTCTTCTTCCCCAAAGGTTCTATAACTCTCCAGAAAGTAATCCTTTCTCTATGACAGGCTTTGCAGGAATTGCGATCTCCATGGAGGTACTCTCTCAGAGTACAGAACACAATCAGCTGTACCAGACACCTTCCTTTCTATCCTTTTTAATTCCATGGGAGTCAGGGAAGTCCTCTGGCTTTCTGTTACCCTTTGGTCTTTCTACATGACCAGTCTAACTCCACCTCTCCTCCTTGAAAGGTGTCTTTTGGTTTGTTAAAAATAAAACAAACTTATTTATTTAAAATTTTTATTTTTAAAATGCATTAAATTTCGAAGATAATCATTCTTAAAAATCAATTTGTTTGAAATATTGAAACTTTCATATTCATTTATCATCTGTCCCTCCCATTCCTCCTACCCCTATTTAACAACAACAAAACAAAAATCCTCCCAAAACAAAACCTTCAATATAAGCATGCGTAGTCCAACAAAACAAATTCCTACATTGGCTGTGCTGGAAAATGTACATCTCTTTGAGCATTTTAAGCTCTTCACTCCATGGGAGAAGGTGAGTCAGCCTACCCTTTTTCCACTTCAGACATTCTCTAACATAGATAATGTCCCTTCAACCATGTCTTCACCAGCGCATACCAAAGACAAAAGCCACTTAATTAGAAGTAAACTCAGATAGGATCCTCGGTCTAATAGGACTTTCAAAAATGTTAAACAAATGTGGTGGGTTTTGACAGGCCAAGGGTTGACTAAAAGAGAAAACTCTCTGCAAGAATGTAAGGGAATTCACTCTTTCTTTTCTTAATCATAAAAAGCCAGTTTGGAGAAGTCTCAGGTGTTCTGTATAGGCAGATAAGGTCCTGATGGAAATGACCTAAAGGAGAATGATTTAATCCAGATATGGAAGACTATTTCTTCTCTAAGGCAAAGACAGAGTTGAGTTAGGCTGGGTGGTCCAGATTCACCCTAAAATAGACCCAGCATCTATGAGAGGAGTAGAAGTGACTTTGACTCTGGTGTGGGCTGATGAAAACATGGTATAGGGCACACAGCACAGGAGGTGAATGCTTGGAGAAGGTAACAGGAAGAGAATCAAGGACAGTTTCTGGCTCCTTCAGGGCTTTACTAGGAGTTGACACCATCCCTCAGACTGGTGGCTTGGCTTCTGTTTCAGTCCCATTTCCTCACTGTGACTCATTTGGATGGTATCTCTCAGGAATTCGGACTGTCCAGTTCAAGTCCACGAAGGATCATTGCTGTCTTGTACATGGGTGACAACAGGAACCTCGGATTTAGAGCTGGAAGGAGTATCAGAGGTCATCTCACCCCATGGACATAGTGCAATTTACTATGGGTAGCAATTTGCCCAAGTTGTAAGAAGCAGCCTTACCCATTGCAGGCTGAGTTAGGAGTGAATGATTGTATAGCATCAATGGTAGAGAATAGTTTTTTCCATCTCTTTCTTCTCCAGTTCAGTGTTTTTTGGGTGACTTAGATAAAGCAACAAGCCTGAAGTTTAGAGCAGATCCCTACCATATTCTATCTCCACAATGCCTCTCACATCTCTCCTCTTCTCTTTTACATGACCACTACCTTCATCTCCACCTAACTGGCTTCCCTGACTCCAGTCTGTTTCTTCTCCAATCCATCTTTTACACAGCTGCCAAAATAATCCTCCAAAAACAGCATTGGCCCTGTTAGTGGTACCTACTAAGTATATTGCTTAAGAATCTTCAATGGTTCCCTAATGGCTAGAATAAAATACAAATTTCTCTAGCTGGCATTTAAGGCCCCTCACAATTTAGCTCCTGTCTGACTTATTCACCTCAGTCTCCTTCACTCACTCCACATTCCAGCCAAAATGGCTTGGTTTTTGCTCCCTAAACTCCACATTTTATATTTCTGCACCTCTGCAGTTTGTCCTCCATCCCTGGAACCTGCTCCCTCATGTCTGCCTCCTAGAATCTTTGATTCCTTTCAAGGATCATTGGTCACTTCCAAAAAGAAACCTGTCCTAGTTTCCCTAGGGGGTTACTGATGCTCTCTCTTCCCTTTCAAATAGTTTTGCATGATAGAGCTTGCTATAAAAAGTAAGCTTCTTGAGGACAGGGATTGTTTTTCACTTCTGTCTTTTTATCAACAGCTCTGAGCACAATATTTTGTATACAGTAGGTGCTTAATAAATATCTATAGAATTGAATTATAAGATTTGTCCCTTTGATGCTGTTTCCTGAGGTTAGAACAGGGCAGTTTTCAAGAAGTCTGGTTCTTGTCTTCAGACAGCTCTTAGACCATGTCTTTTAACACATAAGTTGAGTAAATTAGGCTTCTCTTGATAATCAGAGAAAGTCACATTTTAGGGCTGAACAACTCTTCATCTGTCTTTAGTCCAAGACCCCTGTCTGAGCCTTGAAGCTCTACTTGACATTTAGACCCTCAAAATGACTCCAAGCCATCCTGGGAGTGAGCGATGGGGGTGAAGAAAGACACCACCACTTACGCCTGCATTTTAAAAATTCCTTAGTTCTCTCCTTTTAGAAGGTGAGCTTCTCCACTCTCTATTGCCTGGGATCTGGCTGGAGATCAGACTTCAAATGCTCAGAATCTTTCAGATGAAAACAGAGAAGATGGATAAAGCTAACACTTAGCAATAGAAGCTTTCAAAGTTTGCCCTGAGCCAGAATTTTTTACCTATGGAATTTTGGCTTCCCTATCCCCTCCAGTAAAATGTTACATAATTCCAATTCAAGAACAAAGACATTCTTCTTTACAGTCAGAATTAAAGATCCTACCCTCCTTTTGTAGCAGTGGGGAGGACCCAAACGGTCCCCAACTGAATTGATTCTGTGAGAGAGATGCCATTCCATTTAGGAAACTGACTGAAGAAATTAATTCGATCATTGTCTAAAATGCTTGCTATTTACCTGGCTTCTCCATTACCAGTAGGCTAAGGCCTACCACTGAATACCCAGCCATCACCAGTAGTCTTGACCTACATCTCACCACTGGATTCCCATGACTGGAGGAGAGAGTGAGGCTGGTGACTTTGCACTGCCCTGCTTCATTTAAATCCAATTCACTTGCAAGTCATCACCCTTCTGAATCCATCGGTCCTCTTCCAGAAGGAAAGATGGACAAATAAACAAACAAACAACAACAAACAACCATTAAAAGAATATATATTTTTCCTTTCAGGGTTTCCTTAGGGAGACGATGAATGTTCTAGTCTCTCATTTGTCTCTAATTTGCAGTGTGGCCTTGGGCAGGTCCTTTTGCTCCTCTGGGCCTTAGTTGCCTACTACAAAATGAAGTGGACTAGGTGGTCTTAGCTATGATCCCATCTGGGTTTGAAATTTTTCAGCTCTGTGGTTCAGTGACTCAACAAACATGCTCATCTCACCTCATGATATCTCTCTAAGGTCATGTTGTAAACAGTTGGACAGGAAAAGCATCTCTCCCTTCAACCTCAAAAAAATCTTTGTGGAGACTTAGGCCTAAATTTTCAGACCCACAGGGCCCGGCTCAAGATCAGAGATCCCCAAAAGCTCAGCAAGCAGGTTAAATGCTTCCAAACAGAAATACAAGAGAAAACAGAACCGAAGGAAACACTTTGAAAGGCTTCTGAGTCACATCCTTGGGAGGAAAGTCCTACCAAAATATTAGCATAGCAGAAAGCAGAAACTGCTGCTTGTGAGCTGGATAAACTGACTACAGAATTATGAAACAGTTTGGCTGGGTAGAAAGGAAGTAGTGTTCACCAGATTGCCTTCCATGTGAAATGCAGGAAATTATCAATCAGGTGGGAGGGAATAACTGTGATTTCACCCAGATGAGACTCTATCAGAGAACTGAAGGGTTCCTAGTAAAAGAAACTAAAACGAAGGTGGAAGGACGTCTGAGAAATCTGTTCATTCCACAGGTCCCCAGATCTAGAAATATTTCTCTATCATTCCAGCACAATACTCTGCACTTCATTTCTCAAATTCCTTGTGAATGAAGGCAGAGGACAAAGAGACTGGGGCAATCGATCTGGGTGAAAGGCACAATATGTAATTGTCTGGACGATTTCAGTATGACCAGGGCTAGATAAACATAGAGCTTTATCAGCCAGAGATGACAGCCACCTCACCAGCTCCAGGATCTCTCCCTGAAAAGAAGAGAGATACAGACGGGGTATCTTATCGAGCGGTTTTAGGATTCAAAAGAAAGCACATCAAGTCTCAGACTGACAACATCCCTCAAGAGCTGACGGAGAAGACCACTTCAATTAAACTGAACTCCTTTTAAAGGAAGAGTAACCAAGCAGAGAAAAGATGACTTTAAAAGAAAGGAAAAGCGAATATTCCAGTTTTCAAACAGAGCTGAGCCTGGTCTCACACCTCATATTCAACCTCAGGATTGAATGCTTCCTGCTAGCTCACTAGTTTTTCAGACTTGTAGCAGCTCTCCTCAAGCAAAAGGCAAAGCCAGGTACCCAGGTGCAGACACACACACACACATGCATGCATGCACACACACGTCACATAGCCCTGAAGAAGCTCCATTGCTAGGTCATAACTCCATTCCTGTAGAAGATCTGCACTGAATTCCAAGAAATCATGCATTAGGGTTAGGATAGAGAGATTTTCTTTTCCTCATGAAGTTTTTCCAGGAAGGAGGGAGAGAAGGAATGGAAGGCAAAGAGAAATGGAAATCCCCCTGCTTTTGTGAGATTAAGATACTCTATTCATTTTTTTCATTTCCATAGAGAAATATCATATATAAAGGGCAAACAACATTTCTGAAAAACAAAAAATAAAGGGGATGCTTAATGAACATCTAGGAAAGGAAATTGTGATTAGAAAGAGCCAGCATGGTCTCATCATGAACAGGATAAAACTTTGTTTCCTTTAGTGAGCAGGTTACTAAATTGGTATACCAGGGAAATGCATTACATAGAATTTAGCAAAACATTTAATAAAGTCTAATGTGATGGAAAAAAATAGGCAAAGAAGCATAGTAAAAGAAGAAATAAAGCTATTGATTTTTGCAGATGATATGATTAGAGAAGCCTAGAAATTCAATGAAAAATTGAGAAAATTAATAACTTTAGTATAGTAGCAATTTGCTAAAAGCCCATGAAAAACATCAACCATTTTATGTAATGGCACCAAGGCCCAGCAAGAAGAGATACGAAAGGAAATTCTATTCAAAACAACTAAATTAATATATAAAATATCTGACAGTGTACTTGCCAAGACAGATAGAGGAGTTATATCACTACAAAACATTCTTTACAGAAATAAAAAAAGAGTTAAATGATTAGAGAGATTCTAATTATTTATGGCTAGACCATGTTAACATAATAAAAATAGTAATGTTACCAAAATTAATTTATATTTTCTATGCCAAATCAATCAAACTACTCAGGAATTACTTTATGTAACTAGAGAGATATTAATGGAGTTCATCTGAAAGAATAAACGGTCAAGAATCTCAAGGAAAATAATAAAAAAAAAAGTGGGAAGGAAGGGGACCTAGTAGCACCAAATCTCAAATTATACCACAAAACTCCTGGCTTAATATGTTTAAAGAACAGAAGCTGATCAATGGAAGAGATTAAGTACACAAGGTTCTGTGGTGACTGAACACAGAGGACTAGTGTTTGGTAAACTCATGTTCAACCAAGTACTGAGGCAAAGATTCACTGTTTGACAAAACCTGCCTGATCCGATCTCTCTGGGAAGACGTGTATGAACCAATTCAGAATGAAAGGAACACGACCAAGGAGAACAATTTATTTTGTTCAGTCATTTCAGTCATATCTGACTCTTTATGACCTCATTTGAGATTTTCTTGGCTGAGATACTAGAGTGGTTTGCAATTTTCTTCTCCATCTCATTTAACAGATGAGGAAACTGAGGTAAATGGGGTTAAGTGATTTGCCCAGGATCACACAGCCAGTAATTGTGTGAGGCCAGGTTTTAACTAAGGAAGGTGAATTTTCCCAATTCTAAGCTCAATGCTCTATTCACTGTGCCACCTAGCTGCCCTTGAACAATTTACACAATGATTATAATAATCTAACGGGGGAAAATACCTTTAAAGGCCATGACCAATTCTGACTACAGCAAATGGATGATAAGGCACCTTCTCATCTTTTGGCAGAGAGATAAAAAACAAGAAATAAAAAATGAGATATGAGAAAAAAAATTAAAAATAATGTTTTCAGACAGGGCCAATGTGTAGATTTTGGAAGGTTTTTATTTTGAGGAGGAAGAGTCGGGGAAGATAGTGGGTAGGTAGAGATAATAACGTAACCAATTTTTAAAAGAGCATCAAGGAAACATTCAGAAATACACAGAAGAGAACAGGAACACAGGGAAAGGAGACAGAATTGTGTTGGTATAAATTTATTTTAAGAAGTGTTGGTTAAATTTAACACATACTTCTAAAAATCAAGCTGTATGGTAATAGATATTCATGGCTTTATATGCATTCTTCTTTTTCTGTTATTATTTGCAACATAAAGGTTCAAGATCGTTAAATTTGTGATTAAAAAAAGAAACATTTTAAAAGAATCATTAGAGATAAGGGTTAAATGATAGTATAGTAAATCAGATTAAAGGTTAGTTGAATAGCCAAAACCAAAGAATTGTCTTTAGTTATTCAATGTCAACTTGGAAGTAAGTCTACAATGGAATCTAGTCAGTGTTATTTAATCATTTTATCATTTATTTGGATAAAGGTATGGATGGAATGCTTATCTGGTCTGTAGATATCAGATATCTGGAAGTGATAGGTAACATTCTGAATAACAGTGTCAGGATATATGAAAATCTTGAAGGACTAGAACATTGGGTTAAACCTAATAAGACGCAATTTAATAGAGAACAATGTAACATTTTATGTTTGTGTTCAAGAAATCAACTTCACAAGTGCGAAATAGGGGTGGTATGGCTAGATAGAAGTTTCTCTGAAAAAAATCTGGGGATCATAGTGGACTATAAACTCAATGAGTCAAGGGTGTGGGATGGTTGCCAAGACAGCTAATGTAATCCTAGTTTGCATGAAGAGAATCATAGTGTTCAGGACTAGGCGAATAAAATTCTCATCTTTGTCTAGCCTTGTCAGATTATAACATTGTAGGTGCCACATTTTAGGAAGGACATTGCGAAGTTGGAAACAATCCAGAGGAAGACAACCAGGATGCTGTCGGTCCTTGATTTCATGCCACATGAAGAATATTTGAAAGAACTGGAAAAGAGAAGACCAAATATCTTCAAACATGGGATGGCTTTTCAGCTGGACCAGGGATCAGACTTGTTATTCTTGGTATCAGAGGACAGAACTTAAAACAATGTGTAGAATTTTTAAAGAGGCGGGTTTAGAATTTCATGTAAGGAAAAACTTCATAAGAATTAGAGCCACCTCAAAGTAGAATGGCCTGCCTCAGGTAGGAGATAATTATCACCCCTCACTTGAAAAGCTGGATATAGCCTTGTCTATTCAGGCAGGGGTTGCTTAGGGCATGCTCTGAGATACCTTTCAATGCTGGGATCCTATGATTTCTTTTTAAAAATTCCTCAAGTAGAATTAAAATAAAAAGATCTCGAGAAATATGTTATCTGGTCAGAGGATTTAGAGTTGAAAGGGACTGTAGAAATCACCCAGTCTCAGCCAGGCCCATTTTGAAGATGAGGAAACTGAGACCCAGAGATGGGTAATGACTTTCCCATAATCATACAAAGATAGTAAATAGCGGAGTCAGAGTATGAAAAGAGTCCCCTGGTTCCAAATCTAGGCTGTTCTTTCTACCACCTCAGCTGCCTCTGGAAAAACAATACTTAGATCTATGGAATGCTGACAATCAGGGGGTTGTTATTTTAGTAGAGGATATGAAAGTTCCCAAGGGTTGATGTCACCCCCAGAACTCCACCCCTGCCTCCACAGCACGACAATATTATCTGCCTGTTCAAATACTCAAGTTCTCTATGGGTAGGGCTGTTTACCTGATAGACATTTATCTGGTTACTTCACAACTCCTTCCCTTCACCAAGGCATCTGGCAACAACACTACTATGGAGGCTTTGTTCCTTCAATTATTTGAACTGAATGTCTCTAAAGCACTGAGCTGACAAAAGAACTTTTTTTTTTCATGGAAAATTTACCAGTGTATTAAATGGGATTGAGTGTGTTTAAGCCATATGCTGAGTGAACTCATTATCTCTTCTTCATTGAACTCATTATCTCTGCACTGGTAGAAATTTCTAGAAACTGGTTTCTATGAAGCCTGCTGTGAAAGACATGTGCTCTGCATATGGTAGAGAATAGAAAGGGCATCTCACTTACAGTGGAATACTTCTTACAATGCTAATCATCAACACAAAAACCTGACATTTATCCTTTTCAAGGAATCTCATTAGCTGTGTGACCTTGGGCAATCATTTAACCTTTCAGAGTTATGTTTTTCTTGCTCTTATGATAAGTGAGGATGAATCTAAAGGACCTTCCCAACTCTGAAATTCTGAGTCTACACAAATATAGATATTGACAAATAAATATTCTATTATATTCATTCACCATAATTTGTTCAGCAGTCCCCCAATTGATGGGCACCCATTCTGCTACCACAAATGTGCTGCCATAAATATTTTGTGTATGGATGGATCCTTTTTCTCTTTCTTTGACCTCTTTGGGCCATTTGCTGAGTAGTGGTAGTGATCAAAAGTTATATACATTTTAGCTATAATATTTTGTATATAGTCAAAATGTTGGCAAATATACCAAGTCAACTTCAAATTCTGTCATCTACACAATTCAATTCAACGATGAGAGTAAGTGATACTCAATGAGGACCTTTGTCTAGTTGACAAAGAAGTTGGAAACCAAAGCAAAATGGCAGGGATATGCTTTAACAGTCAGACAAAACAAACATTGTCACATTTCAAAAACTCCAGACCTGTGGATTTGGTGTGAGAAGCCCCTCCAATGATGCCATACGTCTGTAACTTGTGACCTTAGAGAACTTCTTAGAATACAGAGCTGGTAAGTAACTTGCCCAGGGTCGTATAGACATATCTTCCTGTCTCTACAGATGGCCATCCATCCATCCATCCATCCATCCATCATACCTTGCTGCCACTCTCATCTTGACAGTATTTCTGACTTTCGCCATCCCTGAGGATCCTGTCAATAATTAATACCTCAATTAAGTAACTCAAGAATTAGTGCACAAGTTAAGTAATTTAAAATTTGACTTAAAAAGTCTTACTCTTCTGATCTGTAATAGTGAACTAAGATTCTATGAAGTACCAGAGGGGATGCTTTTCATGTCACTAGAATAGGGAGAAGGGAAGACAGATAAGGAAGCTTCTGTTTGAGTCAGCTCACAGAGCCAAGCATTTCAGAGATGAAAGAGCCTCAGAAACCATTCAATCTAAGTGATTCATGAACAGGACTCTGCTCTACAACATCCCTGAAGACCTCCAGTGATGGTCAATATACCACCATTGGAAGCAGGCCATTTTACTTTTGGATAAGTCTGAATTTTTCTTTATATGGAGCCTAAATCTTTGCTAGCACTCCTGATCTTATCATCAGCAACTAAGAACATGCCTTATTCATCTTCAAATTAACCACCAGCATTTGACAGAAACAAAGCAGGCCAGGAATGAGGAGGGGGCATCCCAGGTCTGATGGTCTGGGTTACCTATTATGCCACTGGGAGATTGGGAGCAGGAGGTGATGAGGGTATGTGTTAGGTAGGGTAGGATATTGGACCAGCCCACACGGTCTCCAGGTCTGGCTCATAATCATCCTCAGGCACTCCTGGGAGTGATAAGCTTAGTCCTTTGAGAGGACTTCTTCATAACCACTTATATACTACTTTAAGATTTGCATCTTGTCTGATCCTCTCAAAACTCCTGTGAGGCAGGCACTATTCCTTTCTCCATATTTCAGATAAGGAAACTGAACCTAAAGGAGGTTAAACGACTTACTCAGGGTCACACAACTACTGGTATCTGAAGCAACATTTGAATTCAGGTCTTCCTGAATCCAAGTCCAGTACCCTCTCCACTATACCCAATCTCTCCCTGATACTTAAAGTTTTAAAAATTTCAAACACTTTGAACTAACTATATTCAACAGTGAATCTAAAGGCAGCTAAATAAAGGCACTGTGGACAGAGTGCTGGGCCTGGAGTCAAGAAGATATGAGCTCAAATATGACTTTAGACACTTTCTAGCTGTATGACCTTGGACAAGTCATTTGAGCTCAGTTTGCCTCTTCTCTCAAAATGGGAATAATGATAGTGGTTGTTGTGAGGACTAAATTAGATAATATTTGTTGAGTACGATTAGCAGAGTGAGTCAGATCACAGAGCTGACATCGTAAGTGCTATATAAATATTAGTTATATATATATATAAATAATCATTAGCATTATTATAAAAATCCCACGTCAAAACCAGATAGAAATAAATGTGGGTTACCCACCATGTGGGAAGTAGCTTCTCTTGTTTCCCTCCATGCTCACGCTAACAGGTGGCACAAGTCAGTACATACAAAATGTAATAAAGGAAGGGCAGGAAGAGAGGTACACTGGAAGGAGAAATGAAGCCTGAGTAAGTGATGACATCAGGTCCTCTGAGTATCCCAAAGTGGAAATCGTCCAGGATCTTCGGAACAAAAAGAGGCAACAAAGTCACAAGCACCTGCATTCCAACACAACCTCAGGTACTTACTAGCGATGGGAGCCCAGGCAGAGCAGGCCACACCTAAAGCAATTACCTTGCAAAGCCTCTGGGAGGATCAATCGGTATCATGCGTAAAACCCATTTTTTAACCTTTAAGTGCTATAGAAATGCTCATTCTTATCATAAGCAATTTTTTTTGAGAACTAGTCAAGTAATTGTTTTGATTCCAAGAAAAGAGAAGAAGCTGTTAAAGGCAGACTTCATCCATCACCATTTTCTCCCTTTTAACAAGGAAAGTATGAAAGATTTATCTCCTGACTTATTAACGTCAGCCTTCTTCTTCAGTCAGCTCTGCGAAATACAATGGGCCTGGGCCCTGTCTTATGGACATGATGGTTTCTTACCAGATGCTGGTGGGTATTTCA
Organism: Petaurus breviceps papuanus; assembly: GCF_028583685.1. Taxonomy (NCBI): domain Eukaryota; kingdom Metazoa; phylum Chordata; class Mammalia; order Diprotodontia; family Petauridae; genus Petaurus; species Petaurus breviceps. The sequence continues at coordinate 11,137,737 of NW_027186473.1, forward strand.
GTATCATGGCTTTCACCTTTATTACACTCATTTTATCATCTAGAAAGTTTCTTCGTTGTTGCCAAGGAAAAACTGCAGTCTCTTCCTCTGCTTGGCTGAATGAAAGGTTATAGAAGAAAAATGACCTATCAACAGGACCAAAATATCTTTTTAATATTTTTTTAAACTCCTGAGTACCCTATTGGGTTGGATTTCTGAAAAATGACAACACTTCTCATAAGTGGAATGGAAATCCAGTCAACATATGGATGTCAAAGACCATTTTCTCAGCTACTTTTTTTCTTTTTAACTAGGGGCTCAATAATAGGTGTGGCCCCAGGCAGAATTGTGAAATTTATCCCAAGGAAGTAACATTTATCCCAAGCTTCCCTGTTTTGTTTTTTGCCCCTCTCTCCTGATCTGAAACCTTTTCCTTCTCCTCCTAACTAAATTTCCAAAGGTCCCCTGTTTCTACTATTCTGTTACCCCTCTTTTAACTTTCTCACAATTATTTCATTCACCCTAAGGTATAAATATCTGATAACATCCTAAAAGGTTTCCCCCTTTCATTTTTAGACAAGATTTGGACTAAATGAGATAAAACTCTCACGAATGAAATTTCAAGCATCAGTCAGTTTGTGGGGAAGCAGTTAAAAGTGAAGAGGGGGTCTTCAGGTCCCTGAAATTATATACACCACATGCGAGCCAACTCCCCATGGCAGAGATAGCTCTGGTCCAACACACTGCAATTCTTGAAAATCAGGCATTAAACAATCCAGGATCCTGGATGCAGGGGCAGCTAGGTGGTACAGTGGATGGAACACTAGGCTTGGAGTCAGGAAGGCTCATCTTCCTGAATTCAAATCGGGCCTCAGACACTTACTAGCTGTGTGACCCTGGGCAAGTCTCTTAACCATGTTTGCCTCAGTTCCTTCTCTATAAAATGAGTTGAAAACTGCAAACCGCTCCAGTATCTTTGCCAAGAAAACTCCCCAATGGGGGGTCATGAGAAATTGGACATAATTGAACAAACTACTAACCAGCACCAAAACCTGGGCACAGATAGAAGGGAGCCCTAGTGTTTTTTCTACTCATCATGAAAACCATCTACAAATTACAGATTAAATGTTTGCCCACCATGGAACAGGCAGAATGAGCATGAGCACTAGAAGTTTTGCTTTCTACAACACAGTGGTTCTCTAGTATGCTTAGACACATTTCTTTTCCTCACCATCCCCTCGTCCATCTCCCCCCACCCCAGACTCTTCCCTTAACCCTGGCAGGGGGTGGGGGAGGAGTAGCAGGCAGCAGCTCAGTTTAATGTTATTATGCAACCAGATAATACATCCCAGCACTTGAGGAAGTTTGACAAAATGGAATACGTGTTTAGATTTCTAAACTCTGAGACAGTTCAGACCGAAGAGGATCTGGCAAGAATTTTCCAGATGGACTACAAATGGCTTTACTCTTTGGGTACAGTAGGGTTACAGCTGTTGCTGGACTATAGTTATTTACAGAGCAAACGCAAGAGATGTCAGGGGGATTAAAACACTTGGAGCCAGATTCTCCCCCTCTTCCCCTCCATGCAAGGAAAACAGAATAGAGTGCTAACGTGTTCTTGATGCTGGTCAGATTCAAGAAGTATTTACTGAGAGTCTATCAAGAACACAGAGCCTTGGGTCCTCACGTGAACAAGTCTGCTATCAACATGCAAGGGCGTACACTGGGGAGACAGCAGGGTATGCAGGGAAATGCCAGATAAAGACAACAGACTCCAACTAGTGTGGAAATCTAACAGTTCTGCCCACAGTCGTAGCAAATATTTCACACACCTGCAGGCAGTACTTAGTCCAAAGTCTCCCTGTTTTACCATGCTTATGGTCACACAGACAGTTATAGCCATATACTTCCACTCTCCTATAAACCAAGTCCAGGGAGGCAGAGCAACATGGGTACCATGTGTGATGGTGGAGTGAAGGGGAAGAGGAAGATACTGGCCAGTGCTTGAGAAATTTAGTCCTCACCCGGATTCCAGAGTATGTGCAGGTATTCTGTGATTAATTCACCATGTGGTAAAGGGAGAGAATTTTTACTGGCTGTTGAACAAAAGGCTCTAACAGGCCAAAGGTAGTTCTCTTTTTCTTGGATGCCATGGAGGGAAAACATGCTCTGAACTTCTCTACCCCAGACTTCCATGGGGCTTGTGACTATATGGCATCTTTACTTTTCGACTCTTTGGATTTGTTCTTTCTTGCTTTTTACGTGAATTAGTATGGAAGATGACTGTGACCTTGTGAGCTTTGAAGGGTCATAGGAACAGAAAGGAGTACATAACAGAGTTTGCTCCCAGTTGAGAAGGAGAAGGAACCAGCATAACCCTGAAGAATGGAGCAACCAGGAGGCAGCTCAGCAATGGACTGACTGTGAGGCCAACATGCCAGCTCCTATAAGCAAGATAACGACCCTGTCCATCAGTAGTATTGCGTTGAAAAGTGAACTTGTTGCCAAAAATGCTTTGTAGTGCAATAGGGGACTGGTCAGGCACAGCCCTTAGAAGTATGTGAACTTTGTTCGGTTGCCACAGTTCCCGAGGGACCTTCAGAACATGTGCCATTATTCTATAACTATTTCTGGTCCACTAACCAAAGAGATGGATTTTGATTGGCTGCTGACTCAGAATTGGATGTGTATTTGAAAGGCCTTGAAAATAAGCCCTCACCTTCTTCTCTTCTTCCCTCTCTCTTTCTCTCTGTCTCTGTCTCCCGCTTTCCTACCCCTGCCTCTTCTCACTGTGCTAAAAGTTTACCTTCTGCATGTCTTTGGGTGAGGACAGAAGCCTTGGTCCTTAAGCTTATCACCTGGGCCAAACATGATCTCTTTTCTTTGTCTCTATGCAGGTGCTCTTTCCTACGCTTGGGTAAAACAGTATTGGAACACGCTGCAACCTTGTGAATTTTGAAAGGCCAGGGAATTGAGTCACCAGATGTCTGGGAGCAGGGGTCCATGCCAGATTTTGAGATAGGTGAACCTGGTAAGGTGAAAAGTCCTGAGAACTGATTGACCCAGCACAGGAGTAAACTGAAGACAGTCAAGAGGGAGTGACAGCAATTCATCCATAGGCTATACAACTTCCAGAAGTGAATTTGGTAGGGTGCATGATATGTAGCAATTGCTTTAAATGTCAAGCCCACTCTCCTCCAGGACTGAGGTGGCACATGAAAGACTGTATTCCCAGTTCAGGGGAATCATTTTCATTTCTGTTCTTACTCTAGAATCTCAATAAATACCCCTTTGTAAAAGCTAATTGATGTTAATTGGCTAAATAAAACTGATCAGTCATCAATTAGTTATTGGTGATTGACATTGGGGAGAATATATTAGAATGGGGCTCAAGCCAATGGTGTTACAGGAGAATCACCTCAACCTTCAAGAGTGTTGTTGGAAACCAGAGGTGGCAAAATGCCTTGTTCTGGGGAATCCAACTCATCAGAGTGAGTATGAGGATAAGGAACCCAGAGGGCTGCTGTGGCACCTGCTTTATGTATAAGTCCACTCTCCCAAGGACTGAGGTGGTATATGCCTCTACCCGCATTATTGATAAAAATGTGAAATGACATAGGGTCAACCACAAATCCCTGGTATATTCCACTGGAAACACACATGGACATGAAATCTTTACTGACTATTCTTTGGATCTGGCCATCCAACTAGTCCTGAACCCATAATTTAGTATACTCAGTCCCTGACTAAAAGCCCATCATTACTATATCTTATACCATGGTCTAGGAAGATAAACCCCATTTTCTGACAGCATCTCCTTAATCATTACATTCTTGTAACAGGGGTACTATGCAGACCCTATTAGAGGGGACCTCCCCTCCCATATCACTCCCAAATCCTACATTCATTGGCTCATTTGCCTACTAGAAAGTCTCTGTTTCCTCTCCTATCCAACCATGTTAACAAATCACTTAGACTTCATTTAGTAAAAACAAAGGCAATTTGATTAAAATAATAAGTGTGGTACAATAAACACACACACACACACGCAGTGAGTGCTCCCCAAACAGTGACCCAAGTAATAACAGCAACACTAAGAAGTCATTGCTTTAAGGTTTGCAAAGTACTTTACATATGTTGTCTCATTTGATTTACCACAAGCCCAGTCAGTAAGGACTATTTTGTTACTGTGCAGTCGTTTCCATCATGTCTGACTCTTCATGACCCCGTTCTTGGCAAGGATACTGGAGTGGTTTGCCATTTCCTTCTCCAAAGTAAATACTATTAGTATCCCCATTTTCCAGATGAGGAAACTGAAGCTTGACTGAGGTTAAGTAATTTGTCTTGGGTCACATAATTCATAAACATCTGAAGCAGGGTTTGCACTCGGGTCTTCCTGTCTCCAAGCCTAGCATTCTACCTATTATATCACGTAGCTGCTAATTCATAGTGACAGAGGGACCTATTATGAGTGATTGAACTTAATGGACTAAGTAAGCAACCTTGTCACCTCTCAACAAACCTCTCTCCCAAAGAATAGAAGATTGTGATTCCAATCCATCCCAGCCCTGTGGCCCAGAAAGGTCAATCAAGAGGAGATGGAAATATTGTGATTGTAACTGGCCCATTAGCAGAATAAGTTCAGGATGGGAAAGCCGAAGCTATATGATTCAGGAGCTCTGCTCTGGCATGGGAGACATGCTCCACCCAAGGCTCTCCAGAGGCATCCAAACAGTGCTCAGAACTGGCAGAAGGCTTTGGGATACACTCATTATTCTGCTTTGACAGTCACAGTTGCTCTGTGCCTCTCCCTAGCCAGACCACCGGGTTAGGGGCAGTTCACAGACCTCTTAGGACATGGCAACTAGTGTCTCTTTCTCCCCTTCAATCCTCAAGCAAAACAGCTCATCCTGAGGGCTGTGTCACTAGTGGGGAGTGCCCTATTAAATCAGGGCCAAAAATTGTAGCTCCAAAATTCCAGTGCTGCTTCCAAATAGGTGTGTCTTCTGTGTTACTGTTTATGACATCTTGTTCACTATTCTGGTGCTAATATTCACCTCCTCATGTAACCTTGGTACAGGTCCTTTTCTCCCCAAGTAGATGTTTAGTTCCTTAAGTAAAAGGAAAATGTCCCATATTTAAAAAAAAATGCATTGATGACTTCTGTTTTTATAACACAGTAATTTATGAATATAACCTACTCACCCCACCACTGAGCATTGAACTTTCCCTTGTAGCAAAGAAAAAAAGTTAAGCAAAAATGACTGATAAATAAATTTACCTTATCTGACATCTTATACAACATTCTACCCTGGTGCTGCTTTCTCATCTCTCTTCCATGAGGAGGGAAATAGATTGCACTAGTTACTTCCTGAGATCCCAGTTGGTTATTATAATTACTCAGGGTTTGGCTTTCCCTTAAGTGTTCTATCCATAAATCTTCCTATGTTTCCCTATACTTAAAAAAAAATCTCCCAGAGCATGTGATGCATAGTGTCTCACTCATAGTAGAACTCTAAATAATCTTCTAATTAGTAGATGAATTTCATAGCTACAAATGAGAAAAGAACCCAGTTCCTCGGGACTTCATTTTCAGTGCATAACTCATTCATATTACAAAGTCAACATAGCTTATAAGGTACATTACACAGTGATTATATGTTTTGATGTTCACTGGATAGGCGAAGACTTTTGCCAGGGTTGGGCTGCCCCTTCTAATCTCCCCTTCCTGTTCTATGTTTCTAAACAACGCTCAGCAATCATCATCAGAAGTAATAGGTTCTTTGTTATAGGTCCTTTGTTCCCACACTTGAGCAGAACCCCTTAATTCACAGCGACAGAGGGACCCATTGTAAGTGATTGAATTTAATGGGCTAGTGAGCAAGCCAAAAAAAAAAAAGTGATTCAACTAGGGATAATGCAGAAAACAACTGGTAAACTGGAAGGTACCCTCAGGGTAAATAAATACTTTCATATGGGTCATTTCCATAGCCTCACTATGAGCTGGAAAAGGCAGCTAACTGGTGGCTCACCCTAGTTGCAATGGAATCAATCAACAGAAGTTAGAACAATAATTACATTTCCACAGAATGGATCAGATGAGGGAGGATGGAAGAGGCAGGGTTACTTCTCAGAGTAAAATTTGAGAATCCTAAACTATTTCAAAAAGCCACATCCATCCTGTACAAGGACAGTGATTGGATCTTCTTACCACACTACTTTGGTTGCATTTTTACCCACTCACTCATAAGCCTTCAATGGCTCCCTTTGCTTACTAAATAAAATACATATGCCTTAACCTGACGTTGAAAGTTCTCCATAATAAGGCACTAAATTATCTTTCTAGCCTCCCATAAATTTCTAGCACCTTCTATACTTTAGCCGATTTGAACTACCTATAATCTCCCAACTAAGCAGTATTTTTTTTTTAAAGCAATTGGGGTTAAGTAACTTGCCCAAGGTTACTTGGCCAGTTTGTGTGTGTGTGTGTGTGTGTGTGTGTGTGTGTGTGTGGGTGGGTGGGTGTTAAGTATCTGAGGCTGGAACCGATCCTCCGACGGGAGGGTGCTCTTACTCACTGCGACCCCTAGCCGCCCCTAAGCAGTATTCTTTATCTCAGTTCATGAACTCATCTCTTCTACCATTTTTACTTTGATACTTCAGTGGAGGGCTTGTATCCACGTGGATAATCTGGTGCAGCTCACACTACATCCAAGCCTTGTCATCCTATGTATTGCTTATCTATGTCTTCTCATAAATTCTCCATCGCAGAGAATGTGATCAACGTGCTAGAATCCTTCTTTTATATTCTTTTAACATTTAAAAAAGTTTTTAAAATCACTTCTAGCATGCAAGTCATTTTGCTCATGGGGTGACTTTATATCTTCACTCTATCTTTCCATTAGAGGGAAAATATGAAGTCACACCATTAGCAACAATGACTTGCATGCTAGAAGTGACAATAATAATTTGTTTTTTTCTGGTAATACCACTACTAGGTCTATTTTCAAAGATGATTAGGGAAAAAGAAAAAGAATCTATATGTTCTAAAATATTTATAGTAGCACTCTTTGTGGTAACAAAGAACTAGAAAATGCAGGGATGCCCATCAATTGGGGAATGGTTGAACAAATTGTGGTATATGATTGTGATGGAATACTGCTGTGCTATAAGAAATGATGAGCTCAATGATCTTAGGAAAACATGGACTTACACGAAATAATGAAGATTGCAATTGAAAGCAGAACCACAGGAACATTGTATACAGCAACAGCAATATTGTTTTAAGAACAACTTTGAGCAAATAAGCTATTTTTTTTTGTTTTAACTATATAGTTTTAATTTGTTTTCACCAAATTAACTATAAAGGACATATGAAAAAAGATATCTTCATCCAGAGAAAGAACTGATAAATAGAATGCATAGATTAATTTTACTATATATAGATATAGATATATTTGTGTCTAATGGTGGCCATCTCTAGGGTGAAAGGGAGAGGGAAGGAAAAAAAAGAAAAACAAAATAGAAATTTACATGATAACTGTTATATATTTAAAAGGAATAGAAAGTTATACATAGTAGATTTGCAATTTCTTGTGTATTCATCTTTTTTATTATACAATATTAAGGAAATGCTTGTTTTATTTTATAAATTAAAAATAAAATATTTTAAAAGATCTAATAAAGTTATTTACACGGAGGTATAAATGATTGCTATTTTTTAAAAAGCCCATCATCAGGGTCACCGATAAGAAAAGGAGGTGGATTGGTCATGTAGCAAGAGTTAGGCAACCTAAATAATATGATACCTTTGAGATATTAAAATAATATAAATATAATGGCATAACTGTATATCTTCCCTCCATTTGATGGCAGAAAATGAAGAGGAATTAAAAAACCTCTTGATGAGGGTGAAAGAGGAGAGTATAAAAGCTGGTTTGAAGCTTCACATAAAAAAAAAAAACCCAACCCTAAGATCTTGGCATTTGATCCCATTGTCTCCTGAAAAACAGAGGGAAAAGAAATGGAAGTAGTGTCAGATTTCGATATTCTTGGGTTCAAATATCACTGCAAATGGCGACTACAGACATGAAACTTAATTAAAAGACACTTGCTTCTTGAAAGAAAGTTATGGGAAATCTGGACAGCATACAAAAAAGAAGAGACATCACCTTGCCAACAAAGGTCCATCTGGTCAAAACTATGGTTTTTCCAGTAGCAGTGTATGGTTGTGAGAGAGGGAATATAAGGAAAACTGAGCACCACAGAACTGACCATTTTGAATTGTGGTGCTGGACAATTTTGAGAGTCCCTTGGACAGCAAAGAGATCAAATTAGTCAATATTTAAGAAATTGATGGAGACTATTAACTGGAAGGTCAAATACTGAAGCTGAAGAATACTTTAGCTACAGAATGAGAAGATGGGACTCAGGGAAAAGACCCTGATGTTGGGAAAGATTGAAGGAAAAAGGGACCATAGATGATGAAATGGATAGATAGTATCATGGAAACAACAGACATAAACTTGTACAGACTTTGAGAGTAAAGGATAGAAGGGCCTGGCATGCTATGATCCACGGGGTTATAAAGAGTTGGACATGACTGGCTGAACAACATCTTTCCATTGCTTTCTCATTGATTTCTCAGAATCATCTGCAAGTTTTATTCTTTGGAGAAAGCAATGTTCCATGATTTACAGACACAAAGCATTACCTGAAGAACATTGCTGTTGATAAAGACAGGCTTTTGCATTAGAGAGCTGTCTGGGTCTTGGAAAGTGCCACAAACTTCCCAAATGTAGTCCAATCTCCTCTCCTCTCCTTAATCAGTACAGACTCAGTTTCTTGTTTATTTGTAATGCTTGCTGAAGATAAATATGCCAATGGAATAACTTAACAGGTTTTCCATACAGCTCTAGATTGTAAGTTTGGTTCTTCTAGTCTGGACCATTAGGTCAATCCTTTCAAAGGGCTATAAATCTCATTGAGGAGCCCCTTCAATATTCTGGGGCTTGGTTAGTGCAGAAATATCCACAAATATAGACATCTGGAGGATCTCACTATTGATAGAGAATCCCTCTTCATTTGAGCTCTGTCCAGGACATCATTCACAAGTGACAAACACATTTTTGTTAATATGTGTCTTCCCTTTTTATTTTATGTCACCTGCTGGGTGAGTCATTGGCTCCCTGTATATATGTGAGGCATTTTGGAAAGGGAATTCATACTTTCAGGATATGCGGGTGGCATTTTAATAGATGACTGAAACAACTCTCAGGAAGTGATGTCCAGACGTCCTGGAAGTAAGAAGTACCCTTTTCATTCGTTCTGTCAGAGCCTCTTTGAACACCAGCCCAAGATAGCCCTCTCACTTTTTTTTTAAATAAGTAGAATGGATGGACTCAAAATGAAGCTAATAACTATAGATCTAATGTTATGATGGGGCAGTTGCTCTTAGGAATTCCCTAGCTGGTCTCTTGACTATGTGAGCTGAGTTTATTCATGCCTCCAGCCTCAGCTATGGCATATCTGGCAGCCCCTTTTCTCTTCCTTCAATCAGACCTCCCTCTTGGCTTCTGGAGAATGGCCCTTGCTTGGTTTTGGAACCTCTCCACAGCTTCTGGGATTTGTTTTTAGTGGAGGGAAGTGTCTGTATCTACAGCTCTCTACAATCCTTTTTTTTTTGTCTCAATCACCATGCTTCTGGCTATAATTAACACCCTGGGTACTGGATTCTCTTTGGATAATAACACATTCATCTATTCCAGGAATCCATTTGTAGCTGTTTTTGGGAGTGGGAAGCTATGCCTTCCTTTTCCATCTCCTCTATTCTAGGGCTGGTAAGAGTGTAGGGTGATCTGAATGTCTCTACCTGGATGACCTAAAGAAGATTTTTTTTTTTTGAGATTGAGTTTGAGATTTGAGTTACTGAATACCACTCATTTAGATGGGTATGGGGCAGGAGGGGACATCCTTCCCAAGTGTCCAAGACAGAAAAACATCCCATCTGAATGTGATGTTGGGAATCACATCTCTCTTAGAGATAGAAAATTATGATATTCCTGCTCCCTGGACTAAATTTTGTTAAGGGAGGGTCTTCTGGAATAGAAGCAATGAAAGTAGCTTGGTACAGTAAAAAAAAAAAAAGTACTGGCTCTTGAGTCAAGAGAACAGGGTTAAAATCCTGCCACTAGCTATGTGACTTTGGGCAAGTCACTTAGCAACATCTAGCTAGCTCTTACATGTATTCAAAGCAATATATACATACATACATACACACATATGTATATGTATATGCATATATAAGCAGTATAATGAGGACGTTATGAGCCTAAGAGAGGAAGATCTAAGTCTGGCACATCACTAAAGCTGTGTTGCACAGGCATTCTTCTTTCCATTGCTTTGGGATGCTTCCCTTTGAGAGACTGAGCCAGATTACCTGATAGGATTTATGTAAAGGTCACACTGGGGAGAAATGCCTGATGCCACCTGTTGGGAGCTGTATAAAACTGCAGAAGAAACCTCTGCTAGGAGTTCTCTGTCTCCCAATGGCAACTGTGATTGAAATTCTATTCAAAATTGTTGGGAAATGGTTCCTTATAAGGGTAGGTTTTCCCAAAACTCTCTATTGTCTTTGTCATTTCAAAATAATTTAGTTAATAGCACTAACTGCATACTTACAAGAAGGGAGATGATCTTAGTGGGAGAAGGGGTACCATAGAAGTGGTATCTCAGGTTTTCTGGAAGAAACTAAAAACCAAGAAAAAATTTTAAATCCCCTATGGTACTGCACATGTATAACCTATATTGAATTGCTTATCTTCCCAGTAGGGGTGGGTGAAGAGGGAAGGAGAGAATCTGGAACTCAAGTTTTAAAAACAAATGCTAAAAAATTGTTGTTATATGCAACCAGGAAATAAGATATACAGGCAATAGGGTATAGAAATCCATCTTGCCTTACAAGAAAGTAAGCAGTAATGGGGTAAGGGGAGGGATAGAGGAGATTTAAGAGAGGACAGATTGGGGGAAGGGATTATCAGAAAGCATGCTATCTTGGGGTAGGAGTAAGGGAGAGATGGGGAAAAAATTTGGGACTCAAAATCTTGTGGAAATAAATATTGAAAACTAAAAATAAATAAATAAATTTTGAAAAAGAATCCCCTATGGTATATTCTTACCATTTGTATGCTGAGAAAGTCTCTGATATAACAGTGACATGTTCATTCCACAGATATTTATTAGTTGACTACTATGTTACAGACACTGAAAAGTACCATGTAAAACACAAAGTTGTACAAGAATGATCTTACCCTCCAGAAACTTACAAATTGGTAGAAAAGAAGACATATATATGCTTAACTATAATAAAAGGCCATTTAGGATGAGTATCTGTAAGTGGAGACAACTGGGTATTGTAAAAGCAAGAGCTGCAAAATATAACAAAAAGCTAAAATTATACCTTGATATTCAGTGACTTCAATGTAAAGTATAGAAAAGTAAAAAAAAAAAGGAAACAAAATGGAAAAAGTTGTTCAGGATTAAGAGATGAAAAAAGATTACTGTTACTGTATCTTTAGGAGCCAAACGGAATATTTGCAGAAAAGTCAATTTGACCATCAGTTTATAGTTATAGTTGCGACTGTCATTCACAGAAGTGCTTCTCCATATGAAGTCAGAGAAAGTGTACAGGCATTTAATTTTCATCTATAAAGAATATGTCAGAAAATAGAGAGAAGGAAGCTGAGGAGAAGCTTTCATCTTATTAGACTATGTTGACTTATGAAGATAAGTTTATGAATTGTCTGTGAGGAACTGCCAGTATATAGTACATTCTGTTAAACTTTTGGTGACTAAAGAAAGGACAAAGTAAAAAGGACAAAATAAATTATTTCCTGAGAGAATGAAGTTACTTTTGAGGACAAATATGAAGAGGATTCTTGAGAAACTGTGATCAGTATTTTGAGTAAACTGAACAGAATGGGATTGCTTGCAGACATGAAAAGAAGTCATCTGCCATGATATCGATGGTTTGGAATGACTCTAGCTGTGATCTGTCACTTCCCCTCCCCTCAGACCAGTTGCCAAGACATTGATTTTGCTTTCATGAACTCTCTTACATATTCTTCCTTCTCTCCTCTGACACAACTGCCATCCTAGTACAGACTCTCATCACCTCATGCCTAGTCTACAAAACAACTTTCTTGTTGGTCTCCTGGGGCCGAGTCTCTTTCCCCACTTCAATCTATCCTCCACTTAGCTATCAAATGATCTTCCTAAAACCCATATCTGACCTGGTCAGGCCGCTAGGCATTCAATGGTTCTTCAGTACTTCTGGATCAAAAATAAAATCCTCTGTTTGGTATTCAAAGCCCTTCATATCCTGCCCCTCTCTTACCTTTCTAGTCTTTTGCAATTTACTCCCTCCCTTCCCCACTGTCCTTCCCACACGCACGTTCTACAATCCAGTGATACAGGCCTCTTTTCTGTTACTTGTGCAAAATACTCCATCTCCAAACATTTTCACTGGCCTGGGATTTTCTCCCACCTCATCTAACTTGTTTATTGTACGATCTTATATTCAAGTCACCTATTCATTTTGAATTTATTGTGACATCTGGCACAAGACATTAGTCTAAACCTAATTTTTTTGCCAGACTGCTTTCCAATTTTCCCAGAAATCTGATCAAATTGGTAGTTCTTTCTTAAGTAATTTGTTTTTAGGGCTTATTGAACATTAGGATACCATTTCGTTATTTCTGATTTTTCCTCATCTAGTCTGTTCCAACAGTCTACTTTTCAATTTTTAAACCAATATAAGATGGTTTTGATGACTGCAACTTTATATAATTTGTGACCTTTAAATGCTAGTCCCTTGTCATTCTTCTCCTTTTTCATTGTATTGTTTATTTTGATATTTGTTTTTCCAAATTAATTTTGTTTTTATTTTATCGAGTTCTGTAAAGTATCTCTTTGATAATTTGATTGGCATAGCATAACAATTGTAATTAACTTTGTGTAGTTGTTTTTATTAGATTGTCTCATCTCAGTCATGAGGACTGAACGTTCCTCCAGCTATTTAAATTCTTTATTTCTTTAAGGAATATTTTGTAAGTGATTCTATATACATATTTTTTGTTTTGGTATATTCCCCCCCTCCTCAAAAATTCTTTAAAATGTATTTTGTAGTTAGTTTGAATGGGATTTCCTTTTCTATTATTGCCTCTTGGATTTTATTGTGAGATTCCCATAAGAGAGTTTTATTATGTTTGGCCTGTTCCCCACAGAGATAGATTGCAAACCCTTGGGACCAAAATATTCATTACCACATGGCTAGATTTCTTTTGATGAGCCATTTGTACCTTAGCTTGACTGGTCAAACTAATGTCAGTCTGACACCAGGTCTTTATTTGTTTGCATTCTCAACTTGGAAAAACCTCCCAGAGCTTGTGTGGAACAGATGTAATCTCTGAAGACCCAGAGTCCACTTCACACCAAGACAAAGCATTGGAGTCGAACTTGGACAAAAAAGTCTTACAAAAATGTGGAACTTTGAACTGATCTAACCATTTTGGAGACCAATCTAGAATTATGCCCAACGATCTATTAAGTGGGCTATACCCTTTGACCCAGTAATGTCACTACTAGGTCTGTTTCCCAAGGCGATCAGAGAAAAAGGAAAAGAACCTATTTGTTTTAAAATATTTATAGCAACCCTCTTTGTGGTACCAAAGAACTGGAAATTGTGGGGATGCCCATCAATTGGGAATGGCTGAACAAGCTGTGGTATATGATTGTGATGGAATACTACTGTGCTGTAAAAAATGGTAAGTTCGATAATCTTAGAAAAACACGGAGAGGCATGTAAAATAATGAAGAGTGAAATGAGTAGAACCAAGAGAACATTGTACACAGTAAAAAAGGAATCCTAATAAAGCTGCCCCCAACCCCAATATTCTAACTTCCTTATAGGCCCCACTGAACAGCAAGTCCATTGCCCCTACTTAGTCACTCACCCCCCACCACATACTCAATATCCTAACTTCTTCATATCTGCCTCACTGCTCACTAGAACAACAGGCGTGTCCATTAACTCACATTTCTCACAGAAACAGCAGGCATGTCCATGGGATGGGATCCCAGCCACTGCCTCTAGCTAGCCACTGCCCCCAAACCCATTCCTCATATTTCCCACAGAAACAGCAGGTGTGTCCATGCCACATTCATCTAGTCTCAGACAGGTTCACAGTACTCAGCCAATCAGAAGGCAGCACCGCCAGGATGCCCAAGCAGGAGGATGTGGACCCCGCAGCAACAGAAGAGACTTTCCCTAAGTAGGCCCCCATGCAGTAATAGTAAAGAACTGACCTAGAGTGAACTTGTGACATAGAGAGGCTTATTATGATATTATTATCATACATATATGCCCCCGCAATGGGTTTTTCTGTATGCATTGTGCATAATCACATGTGCAGTTCCACTGTGACTGGGACCCCTCCCCTATTACCTAATCCCTTAACAAAGCCTTCCTGTCTTTTAATATTCACAGTTTTCATTATGTAATTGCATCTTTACCCTATAAAAATCCATCTTGCTTTCTCTGAAGTTGCTGGTTCCTCTTGGAACTTGGCCCACTTCACGAGCAGTGTCAATCTCAATAAATGCCTATACTTGGATTAGAGGTGGGATCTGACTCTGAATTCTTTGAGACGGTCCCACCATAACACGTTATGAAATTGCAACAGTTTTTAGCTTCCCTGGGAGGGCAGAGTTGAAACTGTAACAGTAACAGCAATATTGTTTTAAAAACAACTTTGAATGACTAAGTCATTTTTGATCATTATAAATACCCAAATTAATTACATAAGATATATGAAGGATGATGGTCTCTACATGCAGAGAAAGAACTGACAAATAGAAATATGTACAGAATGCCACATATGTAGATATGCATTTATATATGTATATACACACATGTATATATGTATGTACACACATTTTATATATGTATTTAATGCCATCTCTAGGGCTGGGTTGGAAGGAGGGAAGAAAAAGTATTTACACTATAATTTTATTATATATTTAAAAGGTAAAGCAAGTTGTACATAATAGATTTGCAGTTCCATGTGCAATTATCTTGTTTTCCTATTTTACTACATTATGGAAATGCTTATTTTATTTCTTAATATTGGGATAAAATAAAGTTCTAAAAATAAAAATGTTATTATTAAATCTGTCCATCATAAAAGGTGCTAGAGATACAGTGAAGAAGAGGAGACAGAAGACCAGTTTTAGAGTCAGGGAGATCTGGATTCAGTTCCTCCCTCCCGTGCATACTAGCTGTGTGACAATGGGTTTAAGCTTTGAGTGTTCCAGGCAATTCTCTAACACCATCTGCATCAGTGGGAATTTCTGCACCAGGAGATCTTGGATGAAATAACAGTTCTAGTCCCACCCATGCCCTCACACAGCTGACATTGGTCTCCTTGGTTGCACTTACATCACTTGATTCTCATAACTCTATGTATCTGTGACATAGATATAAGAGGCATTATTGTCCCCATTTTACAGATGAGGAAATCTTGGCACAAAGAAGGTTAAATGTGTTGTCCAAATTTATCATTAGTGGTAAAGACAGGATTTGGATTAAGGTCTTGTAACTGGAAAATAGCAGCCATTCCTCCACACTACCTACCAATAGATGTCCCCTACTATAGTATAGTAGCAAGCCCTTTCAGCACACCAGGGCATCATTTGTCTTTTTTTTTTCTTTTTGGAGGGCAATTGGGGTTAAGTGACTTGCCCAAGGTCACATGGCTAGCAAGTGTTAAGTGTCTGAGGCTGAATTTGAACTCAGGTCCTCCTGACTTCAGGGTCAGTGCTCTATTCACTGTAATTAGCCACCCCAATTTTTTTTTCTTAAAGCAATCAGGGTTAAGTGACTTGTTCAGGATCTCACAGCTAGTAAGTGGCTGAGGCCAGATTTGAATTCAGGCCCTCCTGACTCCAGGTCTGTTGCTCTATCTACTCTGCCATCTAGCTGCCCCCTATCATTTGCTATCAAAGAAATAATTTATAAATAACTTATCATCTAAATAAATCCCACAATCAACTCAATATGAATTCTTTATTCGAAGAGGTTCTTCCATCATTTTCTAGTTGGCATGACCCAGAGTTAGCATATACATCGAGATCATTCTCCTTCCTTAAAATTCATCAGCAGTGTAAGCCTTGGAGACAAGACTTCCTGAACTACTTAGGCATTTCTGAGAGAGAATTAAGTACTGAGCTTGCCTTACTGTAGAGGAAAAGAACTTAGAGGGGAGACGAAGAGGTGGAAACATTTTAAACAGCTTGCTTTTCCTTCATGCTGATTGCCTCAACTTGTCGCATTTACCATAGGATTTCTCACAAACTTCATTTCATTTTGATATTTTCATTGCTTTATGACAGCCCAGTTTTCCATTTGACTTTTGCTTGGGTGCTCCAAGTTGTGATGTGAAGAAATGAATTTTATTCCCATTATCTCCCCCTCAATCTTGAAATACACTCAATATAACAGAATTGGCAATGTATTATAAACAAGCTGATATTATGTCATTTTGAGATGTCAGATACCAAGCTGATGTCTACATTGAATAACCTGAAAGGATTCTGGGCATGGGGCCAAGGAGAATGGGCTGCACAGGGGGTTTAAGAGGTTGAAGGTGGAGGAACACTCTTTTCCTTGTGATGTCTATTCAACAGAATTTTCTGTGACAGGTAAGATGCCTGTTGAGCTGAAACTTCTGAAATAATATGTGCCTTCACAATTGAATCAATTTAAAAGAAGATTACTTGTGGTTTTCAATGATCTTTTCCTCTATATTTCAGCATATAAATATGAAATGTCTATCAGTGGATCAAAAACAAAACTATACATATAAAACAAATAATTTAAACATGACTATTTTTTTTCTTTTTTACTCTCAGAGAAAATAAAAAATGATCAGCTTATAAAAGAGTCCTTACATTGGTATCTGAAAGATAAAAAATTTGAAAATAAGAACTAAATTAGAATGATGAAGTATTGTATTATTTTAGAAAACATACTCTATTCCCCAATATACACACACACACACACACGCACATGCACTACCACTACATTAATATATATATATATATATATATATATATATATTTTTTTTTTAAATCAATTGGGGTTAAGTAACTTGCTCAAGGTTACACGGCCAGTTATTTCTGGGTGGGTGCTAAGTGTTTGAGCTCGGATTCGATCCCAGGTCATCCCGATTCTAGGGCCAGTGCTCTTACTCACTGTGCTACCTGGCCACCCCCTGGAATATTTTCTAATAAATTTTAGAAGCTAATTTGGTAAACATTATTTAAAAGCCATTTTCAATGATATGCCTAAGTGAAATTTTGAAGTAGGCAAAGCTGGTCTTTCTGCTCTCCCACTTCCTATTTCTTTGTCATTATCTACTCCAAGCTCTCCATTCCTCTCTCCCTCTATTCCAAGGAAGGTGGCTTATGCACTGATGTAATCCAGGACCTCCCACCTGTACACTATGCCATGGACCTCTCTCTCCTCCATCTCCCCTTTAAAATCTACTCTCCTCCACAAGCTCATTCCCCACCTTCCCCTTCCCTGAATACATATACATCCATGCAATGGCCAAGTTCTATCAGTCACGGAAGTGCAGAATTTCATTATTAAAAGGGACAAAAGTTCATCTAGTCAAACCCAAATCTGAGTGAGAACTCCCATCACAACAGTAAATATAAGCGGGGCAGAACTCATTGGAGCAGCCCACTGCTCCTCTGGAGAGCTCCAATTTTTAAGATATTGTTTCCACATAGAGCCTTAATATGCCTCTGCAACTTCTACCACTTGCTTTAAGTTCTGCCCACTGGAGTCAAATAAGAGAGGGATGGGGCATGACCTCTGATATCATGGACACAAGGAACTCCTGGACAGGAGAGGGTTTTTTCTATCTGCAGGTCAGCACCTTCTCCCTACCTTACAGTCTTGAGAATCATTTAGGACACTGAGCAGTTAAACGATTCCCTTGGGGTCACACAGCCATTATACATCAGGGAAGGACTTCAGCTCAGATCTTCCTTGCTCCCAGACTGGTTCTCTACCCACTAACTCCATCCTACCCACTAACTTCCTTGGAACAATTCTTCATATTCCTTGAAAACAGTTATTGCCAGCTTTTTTCTGAATACTATGCCTGGATGCTACATTTGCTTTCTTAGCCATCATATCACACTGATGACCCACACTGAGCTTACAGTCTACTAAAAACTGCAATTGTTTTTCAGATGAACTGCCTAATCTGTTATTTAGTCTTTCATTTAATGAATAATCAATCTCTCTACAATATATCTTGGATAAATCTGTCCCTTTTCTATTCCCCCTGCTATAGATTTAATTTAATATTCTACACCATCATTAATCACTTTATTTTATTTCCCTGGGCTTCTTAGTATCCTTCAGTAAATTAAAAGGTTAGGACTAAGATGCTTAAGACCTCTTCTTGTTCTGAAATCCTGTGGAGCTAAGAAAAAAAAAAGTCTTCTATTCTCTCTTACTGATGACTCTAGGGTTCAAAAAGGCAGCTGAATAATCAGATTATTATTATTAATTGATCTAGTAATCAATCAAAATTAATGGAAAAAGTTTGCATTTTTGAGGGATGAGGAAGGTAGTTTCTATTTATTCTTGGTCCAAGTTTCTGTAATTGGTAGCTTTCTGGGGAACTCCTCATGTAAAATCTCCCTTCCCCAGAGCAAATAGCGATTCTTCTGTAATTCATATTGTTAGAGCATTGCTGAGGGGTGCTGAGAAATGAAGGGATTGTGCAGGGAAAGGTAGCCAGAATGTGGTAGGGGTGGGGCTTAATGGCAGGTCTCCTTAACAGGTTGATTCTCAAATCATTACACTATGATGATTTACTTTTTACTTGAAAGCCTGGGAAAAACTGTAAAAGGGTCACTATAGTTTATTCTTTATCTTTCTCTCATCTCTACCAATAATGCAAATAGTATGCACCAAGGTGTTTTTTTAACAGAGTGACATTTGTCAATTCCAGAGAAAACCTATGTTCCCCAAGCAATTCCACTATAGAGAATTCATGTAATTCCAACACCAAGGCCCTTACTCTGGGCCCTCTCCACAGGCACATGGAAAAGGCTTTGTTAAATAAGTCCTGTTACCTAGTGGATTTCATCGCAGGGGGATTTTACCTGAAGTTATTTTGGGGCAGACTCACTTCATCTGTTGGCAGCTGTAGGAAAGGCAGGAAGAATCGAGAACTGTGTCAGTGAAGCTCAGACAAAGCTGATTTTGCACTTAGCTGTTGCCAGAAAGGAAATGAAGACTTTCAGGATGGTCCCATTTAGTGTAAAATGGTTTTAAATGGGGGTCTATTTTTAATGGAGCATCTGGTTCACTTACTAAAAAAGTTCACTTACTAAAAAAAGGATAAATATCAATTCTCTCTTCTCTAGAATATCAAAGCTCTTTTTTTTTTTTTTTTTTTTTTTTTTTTGCGCCAGATAATAGACCAAATACCAGACTGGAGTTCTTTTGTTCTCCTCCAAGATTTTATTTTTTTTACTAAAAGTCTCCATTATAAGACTGGAAAAGGGCAATTTTAACAGAAATGTTGATGAAACTCTGAAGTGGTACCATCTTTATAAGTCAATCACTATTTCCTTATAAACTGTGACCCTTTTACATGAATCACATAAAATCAGAGCTGGAAAAGACCTTAGACATTCAATCTCCTTATTTCACAGATAAAGAAAAATGAGACCCAGAGAGAATTAAGCTCCTTGCTTAAGATCACATGGTCAATTAGTGACAGAGATGGAATTAGAATACAGATCTTCTGCTTTCCAATTCAAGGTTCTTTCCACTGTATCACACCATTGGTTTGCAAACTGATTACAAGGATACAACTGTGGTAAAATAATGGAAATCACTGGAATTCTCTGATTCCTGAATCAGAGGAGTATCTTCTATATTCATGTACTTCTAGGACTACTGAGTCAGAGCTGACTTTAGAACCAGAAACTGAACCCAGGTCTTTGAATGCCAAATCCTGTTCTTTTTACAAGTCTGGTCAACCCCTCACTTTGTTGAAGAGGAAACTGAAGCTCAGAGGGATGTAATGGGAATTTGAAGATCTTCTTGCTCCTTAATAGACCTGGGGTGGAGGGTAGTTTGAAGATCTCCCCTGCTTTGAAAGTAAACTCTGCCCCCTAATAGGCTGATTGTAATCACATGGAGCCTGTGATGGAAGGAATTTGCTGAAGGGTACAGCAGAGCCCACGGGAAGCTGGTTCAGAGCTAACCAGACTCTGAGGGGAGAGGATGCTCATTAAGGAGATAGAGAGGTTTGTGAGTACATATTAATTTTGTATTGGTTTGTGGGAAGGCTAAAGAATGGGATGGCTCTCAGCATTATTATGACTTCTAAATATCTTTGGTACTATGATGTAATCGGCTTGCTGGTTTTGGGATTTGGTTTTCTGGTATCTAAATAAATCCTTCAGTTCTATCCTCTATCTGGAGAGTTTGGCATATTTTAATGATCAAACATCACATGATACTTATAGTCATAATCTTTATTGTGACAGTGGGCACTGTAAATATCGCATTGGTGTTACAAGGGGTCAAGTGCATTAACTATTCAAAACCACATAGCGAGTAAATGGTAGAGCCAGATTTCAAGCTCAGGTCCTATGAATCCTGAGCTGGGGCCCTCACTTCTATTAATGTCCTGCAGCTAGGAAAGAAGCTCCTGCCAGATGTGCTGGCCTATTCAGTCCACTATACTGAGATTCTGCACTATCTCTGTGTCCTGGTCTATTTTGAAAGTGTAGAGGTTACTGGCCAGGACTTTATTACCTTGCAGGAAGACCCCAGGGACTTCTATGTAGTGAGACTAACCAAAAAAGACTATTGCTGGAATGGGATTGGGGTGGAGGGAGGCTGTACAACTCAGAGGGTGAGGGGCCCAAACTATCTCTTTCACCTCCTAAGTTGCTAGGCCCCTTACCCACTATGGCACCTTCCTGGTCCTGGGGCCTCAACGCTCTTCTGCCTCTACCCAGGCTCAGTGTGACCTGCCTACCCTATGGCCCTGATGGCACAAGAGGTTTTCACCACCCCATTGGACATGGGCTACAGCCCTGAATCTCCAGAACAGATTAGAGCCTGGTGAGGAGGTAAGAAGCATAGGGGAGGGAGTAGCAGCATCAGGGAAGGGTCTGTTCAACCTGCTCATTTTTGTGACTATCTCCAATAAATGATGCCTCAATTTCTGAGTCATAAAAAATAAGCTATCCGGTTTCCGAGGGGAGAAGGCCTCGTGCATAGGCTTTACTGTGTTCTCTTTCAGCAGATACCATGAACAAAGGAGTCTACAAAGGCCAAGAAGAAACTGAAGTCGATGGATTCTTTTAGAATGCCTCCGCAGCCAATCGATATACCTCCTCTTTAATAAGCGGTTAGCTGACCCAAACCATATGCATGCCTCACTGTCTCTCCAGGACACTTCCCTTGCATCTCATCATGCCTCTCCCAGAGCAGCCTCCTGGCCTCTCCACATGGAGAGTTTCATTGGCTGAGCAAGCTGATGGGAAAAGGGGTGCTTCAGTGCTGAATTTTTTAAAAAAGCATTATTCTGAGAAGGGGTCTGCAGGTTTCACCAAACTACTGAAAAAGTCCATGAGACAAAAAAGGTTCGGAATCCCTGGGCTAGTTGGTCTTTGAAAGTCTCTCTGAACTTTAAGTCTATGAACGAATGCTTCATTCGGAGCATTGAGAGTTTCAAGAATGTTGTGGATGGAATTACTACACTGGTGCGAGGGTGGATTAAGGACCTTTCTAACTCCAAGATCCAGTGGTTCCTGTGAGAGGCAAGATAGACTAGAGGATTACTTCTAAGGTGTATTTGACAGGATTTATTTCTCAAATTTCATATTTTAACTCATTTTCTCTCCACATCACCCCCACCCTGATGAAATTCATACTTCAATTTAATAACAGCTCCCTTTCCTGTAGCGTACAAAGCACTAGACACAGACACAGACACACACACACCCCTTGAAGGTAAGTAATATAAACACTCTATGCATCTTCCTTTCTAACTCTTGGAATCCTTAGCTCCTTCCAGGTCTAGCTCAAGCACTGCCTTCTACATAACAACTTCCCTGAACACTTCACCTCCCATGTCTCAGTGTTCTCTCCCACCTCCTGAAATTACTCTGTATTCCCTTTGGTTATACTCAGTCGCTATCTAACTGTTTCCCTCAATCCTAACCCTTGGAATGTATTCTGTCTTTGTATTGCCAGGACCCAATATAGTATCTGTCTTGTACGTAGTACAGGGTGGGGAACCTGCAGCCTCGAGGCCACATGTAACCCTGTAGGTCCTCAAGTGCAGCTCTTTGAATCCAAACTTCACAGAACAAATCCCCTTCATAAAAGAATTTGGTCTGTAAAACTTGGACTCTGCCAAAAGGTCACACCCAAGGACCTAGAAGGCCACATGTGGCCTCAAGGATGCAGGTTCCCTACCCCTGACACAGTGGATGCTAAAGAAATACTTACTGACCTGAATTAGATAGTATTACTCCTATTTTACAGATGAGGAAAACTAAGATTCAAAATCAAGCTGAAAATTCATAAATATTTTGGATGAAATGTTCTTCTTTTCCACTGTGGGGCCCTTAAAGCATGAGGGATGTAAGATATGTAAAGATCCCTACATTTCTGCCTAAAACTCTCAGCAATCTAATTCATTTCAAGCAAATGTCAAAGACATCCAACTGAGCTTAAAAAACAGATATTTGAGGGCACCAGAGCCAGAAAGTTGTCAATATCATTAAGGAAAAGCCCAGGTTATCTGGGATTTACAGGTTTTACAAATATTTACACTAGGTGCTAAAAAGGAGTGTTTCCCCTGCTTAAACTTGTTTGCAGAGTGGAGTTAGGTCTTTGCTCTGCAAGTAAATATTACAGCAACATTCTAAACAGATTTATTAGTGCTATCATTGGAAACCAAATATTTATAGAAGTTGCATGGGTTGAAAAGGTACTCTAAGGAGACTTTTAACCACAGCTTTATAAATGTTTAAGGTAATATCCTGTCTCTTTGGAGCCATCCCACCTTACTGTATCATCTTATTTATAATAAAAAAGGCAACATGTACAAAATGATTCATTATTTCCTGCCATTTAAAAGTTATGTTTCTATCCTCTTATCATAACTGGTCCAAATAAAACGATGTAGGGCCATCCTTCTATACCAAAGCACCTGGAAAGAAGTCACTGAAAGTGCTACTGGGGAGTGGGTGGAGAAGGCTTAAGTCTAGTGGCAGAATCAAGTAAGAAAGGAAAAACTGTGAGGTCACAGAACGAGGCTACACTTAGAAGAAGGACCTACATGATGGAGATGAATTTTGTCCTCTAAATGTAAAGCTTTTCCATTTGGACCAAGAGAGGAGCTAGAGGTGAGGGATTATTTGCACAGCTGGGCACGGCACTGTTTAACAACATTAAAAAATGAATAGCATGGCCCAGAACACCCTTCATGCTCAACTAAAGATAGATCAGGCCTTGGATGGAAAGGATCCCTGAGGAGCTACCTATCAGCACACTCATTATCCCCCTCTAAGAACTTTCACCAAACCTGTGCAAATTTTCCAGTGACTTAGTTTTGAATAAGGACTGAGGAATATATTTTCCATTTAATTAAACTTTATAATTGCCCACCATCTGATTTTTTTTTCAGGCCTGGCTCTGTCTCTCTTGGTCTCTAGGCCAGCTGGCACTGCTGCCTTATTGCTACATAGAAGGGAAAGAAAAGGAACGTACCTGGCGATTGAGCTGTCCTGGCTGAAATAGGATAAGGAGGGAAACAGACCCTGTGGAGAAAGAAACTTAGAATAATCATGATGATAACTTACATTTAACAATCTATTGGTAATGATAATGAAAACTTACATTTCTTTAGTGCTTTGAGATCGGCAGAGTGCCTTTGTCACAACAACCCAGCAAAAAGGGTATTGCAAGTATTACTATTCTCCCTTTTTCAGGTGAGGAAACTGAAACTCAGAAAGGAAGGAGAAGAAAGGAAGTAACAAATATCTTTAGCCTCTTGTTTGGACCTGCTGCTGCTGACTCCCCATCTTTGTGCCATGAAACTGAAGGCCAAACTAGGACTGTATTAGTAGAGTCTTAAGAAAACCAAACTGTACTAATAGTTATACAGTGAAGAAACACACACACACACACACACACACACACACACACACACACACACACCAATGCTTCCCCCATCAGGTAACTTCTGTATGCTTATTTAATCCTAAAGACTGTGACCTATTTCTTAACTCTTAGACTCATGGGGCTCCCTGGAGTGGTCAGTGCTGAGGGAGATGTGATTTCTGGAGCCGGTTCAAATGTGGAAGCATGGTATTCAGAAGGCAAATGCCTCTGCCTTCACTGCGATTACCCAACATTTGCCCATTTTTTTCCCCTCTCTTTTCCTCCAATGCTTCCCCCCCAGAGCATAGGTTTTGAGTTGGTTTTACAGTGGTTGGCACAGTGGACAAAGGACTTGATACCAAAAAGATCTGAGTTCTTGTCTCACCTCTAACACAATATTGGCTGTGGGAGCCTGGACAAGTCACTCGAGCTGTTCCAGGCTACTCTATAAGACTAAAAGTGGAACAGAAAATACCAAGCTGCACTAAGGGAAGAATTTCCTCACCTGAGAGCTCCTTACAGCAGTGAAATCACATTCCTACTTCCCATCCTCTGTGCAGTATGGGGAATGGGTTTCTACTTATCTGCTCACATCTTCTTGCCATGATCTCAGGTACTGTCATGTTTGTAAGCTGATCTGTGACCGTGGAATATAGTGAAGCTGACAGCTGCCAAGATCAAACCCACAAACAAAAATCGATGGAGCACCTACTATGTGATTTCTTGTAATTTAGTCATTTCAGCTGTGTCTGAGTCTTTGTGACCCCATTTGGGGTTTTCTTGGCAGAGATACTGCAGTGGTTTTCCATTTCCTTCTCCAGTTCATTTTTTAGATGAGGAAACTGAGGCAAAGAGGGTTAAGTGACTTGCCCATGGTCACACAGCTAGTAAGCATATGAGGCAGAATTCGAACTCATGAAGATACGTCTTCTTGATTCCCAGCCTAGGACTCTCTATCCAAGCCCAGGGCTCTGTTCTGCCTAGCTGCCTTACTATTTGCTAGGGGTCTTCAATACAAAGACAAGATGGCTGCCCTTAGTTTCCTCTAAATAAAGAAATAGGACAAGGGGGCTAATAAGTACTTTGGCCTTATTAGCATATCTTCTACTGAACCAATTGGCTCAGACAGGTCTTATTGTCTAGGTCCTTGTTGCCAAGAGATGCAAAGGAAATTCAGAAATATGATCCCAAAGAAGAAAAGGGAAAAAATGCTTTTGACCATCCTTTCGCCCTTTCATTTCATAGCCAACAAATTTTCATCAGCCATAGTCTTTTCAGACAATGTAAAAACTGTGTGAATTGAGCTGCAGTGCATTTCATCCATGACTCTCATTGGTGATTCCTGAAGGCTTTGGAACATCAAAGCAGAGAACTAGCTTGATATGTAAGGCATGGGCATAACAAATTGCTTTCCTGATGCCATGATTACTGACTGGTTGAAACAGATGACTGAAATGCTAGGTTGGTAGAACAGCCTATCTCCGAAAGGAACTGCCAGCTCAGAGTTCATTCCTGGACAGAATTTAAAAGAGAGTCTCACAAGCTTTCATCCCACAAGCATTTATTAGGTGCCTAATGTGTACACAGCATTCATCATACTCAGGGGTTAAAGTGGATGTAAACTCTATATCCAAGAAAGAGAGCCATCCCCTGCTTTTGTGCATTGTGAAGAGTAGTCTTTGTGTTCAAAGAAAGGCGAAGGGTGATGTAATGGCTGGAAATGATATGAGAATCCCTGCGCACTTTGGTTGTGCTCCTAACCATTATCTGTTATAGAAGATGCGTGTGTAAGACCCTGCAAAGGGCTCTAAATTCAATCCAGACTCTCCAGCTGGTTTTGAATGATCTCAGCTGCATTGGTTGCGCAATGGGGAGGGGAAGCCGAATTTTTGTAGCCTGGGCTGTTCTTAGCTCTGGACCATGTGGAAATGCTGATGCCAGACTCAGACACTGCACCATATCGTCCAGATTCAAAGGTAATTCCAGGGTCTCTCAGACAGCTATCAATTTTTTTTTAAACCACATTCAAGTATTTGGTTGATGGTGTATCCTTTGAAGTTCACTCACCATTGAGAAAGATTTCCCTGCTGCTGAACATGTGGCTATCAGGGCATGGGGAATTAGAATAGGGACTATAGCTAGATGGCTCAGTGTATAGATTGCTGGTCCTGGAGTCAGGGAGACTCATCTTTGTGAGTTCAAATCCAGCCTCAAACACTTACTAGCTGTGTGACCCTGGGAAAGTCACTTAAACCTATTTGCCTCAACTTCCTCATCTGTAAAATGGTTTGGAGAAGGAAGTAGCAAACTACTCCAATATCTCTGCCAAGAAAACCCCAAATGGAATTATGAAGAGTGAGACACAACTGAAAAATGACTAAATAACAGCAACATTCTCCCAAAGTTCAGAAGCATTTAGGGATCTCATGATAGATGGTTCAAATGGGTGTCTTCAGCTACTACTAGTAACCAGTTCCCCCATGGCTCCCTAGCCATTCATAGCTTGGTTCCCATAGGGCAGCATCTCCTAGAATCCCAGATCTTTGGAGGATGAGAAGGGAATAGAAATGGGAACTAGAGTCTAGAAAAAAACGGAGAAGAAGATAACTGACACCTATATAGCACACTAAAGTCTTCAAAATGCTTTTAACACATTATGTCACTTAAACATAACAACAATTTTGGGAGAAATTATCATCCCCATTTTATAGGTGAGAAAACTGATTCTCATAAAAGTTAAATGATTTGTCCACATCTAGTATGTGTTACATGAAGCACTGGAACCTGAGTCTTGTTGACTTCCAGTCCTACATGCCATCCACTATGCCATCTTGCTTCTACTATACTCACTAGTCTTGTCTTCCACAGTTCTGGCTCTTTCAATCAACCAATCAACAGGCATTGATTAAGCTTCTACAATGTGCCGGGGTCAGGCACTATACTAAACACTGACAATACCCAGAAAGGCAAAAACAGTCCCTGTCTTCAAGGAGCTTACATTCAAGTCAGAGGTCCAGCTTTTAAATAATTAGACAATGTAGATGATATATTGCTAGTTGGCTCTGTCATTCCTATATTAAGAATTTGAGGCCAGGTAGCACAGCAAGTAAGAGCACCGGCTCCAGTGTTGAGAAGACCTGGAGATCGAATCCTGGGCTCAGACACTCAGCACCACACCCAGAAATAACTGGCCGTGTAACCTTGAGCAAGTTACTTAACCCAGATTGCTTAAAAAAAAAAAATCAAGAATTTGAGAAGAGTAGAAAGTAGCACTCTAAAGATGGGGAAGTAAATTAGAACAACAGAATTTAAGTCAGGGAGGGTCCTTTGGGCTTATCTAGTCCAACCCATTCATTCTGAAACTGAAGTTTAGTTAGATGTAAAGACTGAGGAATACCAGCCCTGCCCCTTATAATCTGTGTAACTTAGAATTACCCTGAAGAAAATGGCAAACCACTCCAGTATCTCTGCCAAGAAAACTCCCAGTGGGGTCAGGAAGAGTTGGCCACAACTAAAAATGGCTGAACAACAATAGCTATACTCCCTCCCAAAAGTTGGGTAACCCCTAGATTACACAGAATGGGGGAGGGAGGAGATAAGTATCAGAGTCCTATACTTTGCTGCTAAGCCTTTCATTTATCATCATCACAGCATTCACATGGCATTTTAAAGCTTGCAAAGCACTTTACAAACATTATCTCATTTTATCTTCACAACAACCCTGGTTGGTAAATACCATTGTTCTCCCCATTTTACAAGTGAGGAAATAGAGTCTGAGATATGGTAAATGACTTCCTCAGTACTCATATAGCTAGAATATGTCTGAAAGCTAGATTTGAACATAGATCCAGTGCTCTATCCACGTGCCACCTAGCTGGGTCTTAATTTATCAGGTCAAAAGAACCACCCATTTTATTACTTTGAAGATATATCTTTTTTGCTTCTGACACCAAATGGAAGAATACCACTTTTCTTTTCTCAACCAACTTAATATGCTCAAAGAAAATTCCCAAGGGCAGCTATGAATAGAGCTCTGGCCTGGGAGCCAGGAGTATCTGAGTTCAAATCCAACCTCAGACATTTAACACTTACTAGCCCTCTGACCTTGGGCAAGTCACTTAACCCCAATTGCCCTGCCTTCCTCCCTCCAAAAAGAAAAAAATTCCCAGTGGGTGATCTTCTGGCCATCATTTTGGAGAACTAGAAGAAGCTAGCCTCCCACTTAGACTTGGACTATATCTGATATAGAGAATTAGGAAAGCAACATATAATAATTAACATTTATATGGTGTTTTAAAAAAGTACTTTATATACATTATCTCTTTTGGTTCTCCCTACAATTTTCTGAACTATTTGCTATTATTGTCCCCATTTTATAGATGAGGAAAATGAGTTTCAGAGAGATTAAGTGACTTGCCCAAAGGTCACACTGGTAACAAATGTAAGATGTGGATTTGAAGTCAGATTTGTTCTGATTCCAAATGCCAAGTACTCTTTCTACTATATTGTACCATCTCATCTTTGAGCAAAACCTTTATTTAGATTTAAGATAAAACTCAAGATCATTGTACAACCAGATATTTTTTTATTTTTTAACTTCTTAAACACATTACCTAGGAAGAAAACAGAAGAAGCATTTTCAATTTCTCTATTGCCAACAAAGCAAAGCTGATACTGACTTTCTTGGAAATATATTGCTTAAATGTAAAGGAACTAGCCTAGAGAATCTGTTAGAAACCAGCTGCATAAAGGTAACTTTTACTACAAAGTGAATGGAAGGTTGAGTCAGGCTGCTTCTTCCCCTAGCTCATCCCTATCCATCCACTGGAGAGTGTTCTGCAAATGAAAGATCTGGGGTTCCTAAACCCTGCCTTACTCAAAGTGGTTCAAGAGTTCTAGGTTTCAGAGTAAGAGCACCAGCTCCAGTGTCGGGATGACCTGGATCAAATCTGGGCTCAGATACTCAGCACCACACCCAGAAATAATAACTGGCTGTGTAACCTTGAGCAAGTTACTTAACCCCAATTGCTTTAAAAAAAAAAGAATTCTAGGTTTCTGCAGAAACAGCATTCCACAGGATTTATTCCAGACACATTTCTGACCCAGTGAGAAAGATTATTACTGCTCATTGTGGTCTTTAATCCTATCTCACAAAGCTCAATTCAGAACCATTCTGCAACATAACCCAATTAAAAATAAGATCAGGAATTAAAATATAGGATAATCCCTTTTAATAATATGCCTGCCATGGGTGGCTAGGTGGCGCAGTGAATAGAGCACCAGCCCTGGAATCAGGAAGACCTGAGTTCAAATTTAGCCTCAGACACTTGACACTATTACTAGCCATGTGACTTTGGGCAAGTCACTTAACCCCATGTGCCCTCCAAAAAAAAAGCAAAAAAGAAAACAAATGCCAGACCCTTAAGTTTAACAGTCCAGTAGAACTTTTTGACATCTGACCCTACTGAGGTGTGGCTTTTAGAATTCCTGCAACAATAATAATAGTAATAATAATAACAATAACAGCTAACAATCATCATCGCATTTGATCCTCACAACAAATGGGGATAATGGAGAAATAAGTGATATTATTATTCCCATTTTATAAATGAGGAAACTGAGGTTTGGTGACTTGCCCAGGATCTTACAACTAGTGTCTAAGGCCAGTTGTGAAAGTCTCCCAATTCCAGACCCAGTGCTCTGTCTACTGAGACACTTAGCTACTCCAAGTAATCACATTGCTTCTCAGCAGCTCATTGTAGCCTGACCCCTCTCCCTTCTCTGATTTGTCATAATGCCCTGTAACTTAGAGTCCACTGGGGCTTTGGCCTGGGTCTAACTTAGAGTCCACTGGGGCTTTGGTCTGGGTCTAACTTAGAGTCCACTGGGGCTTTGGTCTGGGTCTAACTTAGAGTCCACTGGAGCTTTGGCCTCGATCCTCTTACCTTCTCTTCTTACATTCCCTGTCTTGGTGACCTCATCAGATCTTCTGAGTTTAATTATCATCTCTTTACTGATGACTCCCAGATCTATATACTAAGTCCCAGTCTCCTGAGTCCTGTTCTCCATCATCAAATGCCCATTGGACATTTCGAACCGGATGTACCAGAGACATCTCAAACTAAAAAGTACAAAACCATAACTTATCTTTTTTCTCAAAACTCACCCTCAACTAAACTGCCCTATAGCTATAGAAGGTACCACCATTGTCCCAGTCTGATGAGGGTCATGACTTCATCATCATCCTTACTCCATCACCCCGTCTTCCACCAATCAGTTGCCCAATGTTGTTTCCACCTTTACAGTATCTCTCCAATCTGATCTCTTCTCTCTGCTGTCACAATTGTTGCCAAGACTATGGCGATGTCCTCCTCATTGGATTCCCTGTCTTAACTGTCTCCTCAACTCTGATTCATCCAACACAGCTGTCAAAATCATCTTCCTTAAGCACAGATCTAACTATCACTCTCCTACGCAGTAACTCTAATGGCCCCTATCAAGTATAAACTCCTGTTTGACTTTTACTTTTCACAACCCTACTCCAGGCAATCTTTATAGGCTCATTATACTTTACTCCTCTCTCAGGGCTTTACAATTGAGACAAAGTAGCCTTCTCTCTGTGCCTACAATGTACTCCTCTCTACTACATAGAATCCTAGGTGTCTTTCAATTTACCATCTTCTAGAGAAAACTTGTTTTGATCCTCATTCCATCCCCACTCCCTACTGCTACTGCCCTCTGTTTTAACTTGTTTTTAATTAACTTGTATTTATTCCTCACATACTTATATAAGTACATGATGTCTCCATTTATAGAATGTAAGTTCCTTAAGAGTAGGGTTCCTTTGACTCAGCAATACCACTTCTATGTTTGTATCCCAAAGAGATCATAAAAATGGGAAAAGGACCCACATATACAAATATATTTATAGCAACTCTTTTTGTGGTGGCAAAGAATCAGAAATTGAGGGGATGCCCATCAGTTG